>NC_064560.1:182697962-183012604 GCF_937001465.1 Orcinus orca | reverse complement strand
CCATGACTCTTAAGAATTCTCTCCCAAAACTTTCCTTTTCCCCCAAAAGATAACCCCTATTCTTACTTCAACAATTGTCAGATAAAGAGTAAAAGAATATAGGCAGAGAAAATGCCTCATTCCAATATCAGGAGATAAAAATGAAGATAAATATTTGGAATAATGGGTACATAATATATATGTATGGGTGGAATAATCTATGGACTTGAGAAGTTTGGGAAAAGTCTGAAAGCAGTGCTTAGCATTTTATTATTTTATTTATTATTTTCAATTTATCATACAGTGAAATTGGCTTATTTTTTTGGTATGGTTCTATGAATTTTAATACATGTGTAGATTCATATAATCATCATCAAAATTAGGATCCAGAATAGTTTCATTACCTCCCCAAACTTTCCTCCTGCTATTACTTTATAATCAGATCTTCTCCCTACCTCCAAACCCTATGAACAAATGATGAGCTCCTCGTTACTTATAATGCATCTGAGGTTCATCCAAGCTATTGCGTGTATCAGCAGTTCATTCTTTTTTATAGGTGACTGCTATTTCACCTTATGAATATACACAGTTTTTTCATCCATTCACTTGTTGAAGAATAATTGGTTTCCAATTTGGGGGGATTATGAATAGAACTGATATAAACACTCTTGTACAGGTTTTCATGTGAACATAAATTTTCATTCCTCTAGGATAAATACTTGAGGGTGGAATTATTGGGTCATGAGGTGTTTAACCTTATAGAAACTGTCACGGTCTTTTGTGCAGTGATTTTGTCAGATTTGCTTTATATATTTAGATGTTCTGCTATGAAGTGCATACACATTTATTGTTTATGATTATTGTGTCCTTCAGTGAACTGACTCCTTTATAATGATGCAACAATCCCTCTCTGTTACTAGTAATAGCCCTTGTTCTGAAGTTTAATTTGTTTGACATTAATGTAGGCACTGAATATTTTCATCAGCATCTGCATAGTATTTCTTTTCTATCCTCTTATTTTTTTATTCTATTATATTCAATATAATTATATCAGAAGTGAGTTTCTTGTATACAAAATATAATGGAGCCATTTTAATCCTTTCTGTCACCCTCTGCCTTTTAATTGTTTTGTTTAGATCATTTACATTTAATGTAATTTTTTATATGTTTGGATTGAAGGCTGCCATTCTATTATTTGTTTTCTGTTTGTACTCTGTGTTTTCATTCTCATGCCTTTTAGGGGGTTAAACTTTTTTTGTATTTTGTTTTAACTTTTAGTACTTTTATTACTGCATCTCTTTGAATAGTTTTACTTTTTGATTATTGTAGAGATTATAATATAAAAAATCATACTTTTCACATTCTACTTAGAACCTCTGTTTAAACATTTTAAGTGGAATGTAAAAATCTTATATTGTCTGTTTTTTTAATTACCTTCTCCCCTTTATTTTACAGTGGTCTTATATATTATATGTATGTACTTTATAAATTCCATGAGTAAATATTTTAACTTTTGCTTGCAACTGTCAATTACATCTTAAGGAACTCAAGAGAAGAATAGTCTATTAGATTTACCCAGATATTTACCACTTCTGCTGCTCTTCCATCTTTTCTGAGGCTTCAGGTTTCATTCTAGAATCCCTACCCTACTGATTGAAGAACTTCCTTTATCAGTTCTTTTACAGCAGGTCTTGTGGCAATTAATTCTCTTATTTCCTTTATTTCACCTTCGTTTCTGAAGAATTGTTGCAGAATATTGAATTCTAGGTTGATTGTTCTTTGATTTCACTTTAGCACTTTATACACGTCATGCCATTTCCTTCTGACTCATGGTTTTCTAAGAGAAATTCATTGAAATTCAAATCATTTTTCCCCTATAGATAGTGCCTTTTTTTCTGGTTGTTCTCAAGGTTCTTTCCTTTGTCTTTAGTTTTCAGTGGTTCAATTATGATGTGACGAGAAGTTTTCCTTATAACACTTATTAACCGTTACACGCACTTTACCACTTGATTACTTATTGTCTTGCATTTTTCTGCAGTTGTTTCCTGAACAGAAATTTTGTCTTTTTAGTCATATTTCAAATATTTGAGGACAGAGACCAGAATTTTTTTCTTCTTTATTTCCTACAGTACACAGTAGTTACACAACAGAATTCTCTCCATTGGAAATGGATTAATAGACTGTTTCTTGGACAACAAGATACAGTAACAGCATGCAGTGTATCAGAATGTATCTTGGCCAAGACAGGAGGGAGGATATACCTTTAACTGAAGCCAGGGTGGGCTGGAGAAAATACCCAACATTAAGTCAGTCAGCCAAGTGTTGATGGCAGAGAGAGATAACAAAGCTTAAGTGTGAACCAAGCTGAAATAGATGTAGAACATTCCCTTTAGAATAGAGCTTTTCTCTGGCTATTAAAGGATAATTAGTCTTTGCTACAAAGATCAAAGGAACTCAAGACTGTGGCTATAGATACTAAACAGACAACACACTGACCACTTATGTTTCAACTTGTAGAGCATATCAGAACAAATCTATCTCTCTTTAGTTATTCTCAGTCATTATAGGTACCATTAGCAGGATCATCTTGGAACAGGAAAGAAAAAAAGGGAATATGTATGTGCACATATAGAAACTAAAGCTCTATGATTCAGCTTTCAAAATTTCTGTTTCTTTAAATGCCATAGAAGCACAAATATGCATCAGTTTTCCATGTTTTCTAGTATTCTGAATTTACCCATCTTAGCATTTTGATATTGTACTATTATCTTTTTATATGTCTGTGTCATAAGGTCAAGAACCACAACTCATTTTATCTTTTTAACCTTAGCATATAGTACAGTGATTGGTACTAATTAATTAATGTATATTCAACAAATATTTATTGAGCAAAATAAAAAAATGTCCTAGAGGATTCCTTGAGAATTCAATAGTTAGCAACGTGCACAATGAGATTTGGTTGAAATGAACTATATTTTAGAATATATCTATACATAAAAACAACATGTGAAAATATAAATAATAATAAGATAAATCAGAGTATTTATCAAATAACTATGAAATATCCTGTACTGATTACTGAAAAACATAAAAATAATTATATTAAAAGAATCACATCCTTATCAGATATTTTAAAAAAGGAGTAATAGTGACCTAAGCAAGTAATTGAAGAATAAACTTTACGGAACTTCCCTGGTGGTGCAGTGGTTAAGAATCCACCTGCCAATGCAGGTGACACAGGTTCAAACCCTGGTCCAGGAAGATCCCACATGCCTCGGAGCAACAAAGCCCATGCACCACAACTACTGAGCCTGTGCTCTAGAGCCCTCAAGCCACAGCTACTGAGCCTATGCACCTAGAGCCCGTACTCCACAACAAGAGCAGCCACCACGATCAAGAGTAGCCCCTGCTCACTGCAACTAGAGAAAGTCTGCATACAGCAACGACGATCCAATGCAGCCAGAAATTAATTAATTATTTTCTAAAAAAAGAATAAACTTTACTTACCACTGAGAATCACCTACTGTTAAAGACAGTAAACATAGGGTTTGGAAGTATGGACTCCAGAGTCAGACCGTATGGGTCCAATTTCTAACTCTGCCATGTACTAACAGAGTGACTTTAAATGGTGCCATGCTGAAAGAAAAATACTCACATTATTTTTCTCTCTACACCTTGTCCATACTCTTAATACTTCTGGTCACCAACTGGTCACCAGGGGTTTTCCCATGACAAGAAATTCTCTAAATCTCTGTGTATGACAACTAAGTGTCCTACAATTTGACTTAATTCTGACACTACCTACCTGGAGATTCCACAGATTAAGGGTTCAGTCCCACAAGACATCCACACTTCCACCCCAGCCACAGATACCAATCACAAGTAGTAGGTCCTTTGGTCACCCACAGCTTCTCTCTGACTTGAATACAAATTGGAGGTTCCCACAATCCTCTTATCAGGCTCTATAATTTGTTAGAATGACTCACAGAACTCAGGATGGCTCACCAAACTCAGGAAAATAGATTACTTATTTTAATCACCTTTTTATTATAAAAAAATACAACTTACATCTTTGACATAAATTGTGGCAATGATTTTTTTTGGATCTGTCTCCTGAAGCAAGGGAAATAAAAAGCAAAAACAATCATATGGGGTCTAATTAAACATAAAAGCTTTTGCACAGTGAAGGAAATCATTGATAAAATAAAAAGACAACCTACTGAGTGGGAGAAAATATTTTCAAATGATATGACTGATGAGTTAATATCCAAAATATATAAACAACTTATACAACTCAATATAAAAAAAAAAAATCCCAAACAATCCAATTTAAAAAAAAAGGGGGGGGGTGGCCAGAAGATCTGAATAGACATTTTTTTCAAAGAGGACATACAGATAGCCAACAGGCACATGAAAAGATGCGCAACACTGCTAATCATCAGAGAAACACAAATTAAAACCACAGTGAGATATCACTTCACACCCGTCACAATGTCTATCAACAAAAAGAACACAAGTAACAAATGTTGGTGAAGATGTAGAGAAAAGGGAACCCTCATTCACTGTTGGTGAGAATGTAAATTGGTGCAGCCACTGTGGAAAACAGTATGGAGGTTTCTCAGAAAACTAAAAAATAGAACTACCATATGACCCAGCAGTTCTACTTCTGGGTTTATATCTAAAAAAAAAGCACACATTAAAAAAGATACACACACCCCAATGTTCATAGCAGCATTATTTCAATTGCCAAGATATGGAAGCAACCTAACTTTCCATCAACAGATGAATGGATAAAGAAGATGTGGTATAAATATACAATGGAATACTACTCAGGCATAAACACACACACAAAAAAGAATGAAAATTTGCCATTTGAAACAACATGAATGGATTTGGAGGGTATTATGCTAAATTAAATGAGAAAGAGAAAGACAAGTACTGAATGATATCACTTATATGTGGAATCTAAAAAATACAACAAACTAGTGAATATAACAAAAAAGAAACAGGCTCACAGATACAGAGAACAAGCTAGTGGTTACCAGTGGGAAGAGGGAAGGGAAGGGGCGAGGGAGGTAGGTGTAGAAGATTAAGATGTACAAACTCTTATGTATAAAATAAATAAGATCGAAGGATATATTGTGCAACACAGGGAATATAGCTAATATTTTTATAATAACTGTAAGTGGAATATAACCTTTAAAAATTGTGATTACTATGTTGTACACCTGTAACTTATATAATATTGCTCATCAACTATACTTTAGTAAAAAAATAAAATCCAAAAAAAAAAAATATGTTGAGGAAGAAAAAATCATACAGCTCAGGAAATGCCAGATGGAAGAAATGCGTAAGGCAAGGTATGGGGGAAGGGGCACAGCACTTCCATGTCCTCTCCAGACAGGCCATCCTCCCAGCACCTCCACATGTTCACCAACATAGAAGCGTTTTGAACCCTGTCATTTAGTATTTTTATGGTGGCTTAATTTTTAGGTATGGCTGACTAAACCAGTGGCCATTTGTGATTAATTCAAAGTCCAAGTCATCTCCTCTCCTGGAGGTTGGAGCGGCGGGTGCTTCAAGTTCCAACCCTGTAATCACTGGTTAGTTCCCCTGGCGGCCAGCCCAGGTCCTGAAGCTATCCAGGAGTCCACAGCCACCAGTCATCTCATTAGCATACAAAAAGACACAGTGCTTCAGAGAAACCAAAGGTTTTAGGAGCTGTGTGCCAGGAAATGAGGACAGAGACTAAATATTATCAAGAACCAGGGCCAAGACCAAATATATATTTCTTATTATGTCACACAGACACTCTATGTGCTTTAACTTTTCCATCTGTAAAACAAGGATGGTGATAATGGGACCTAATTCATAAGCTTATGGTGATGTAGTGAGGGTTCAAATGGTCATTTACATGGAGTGTAAAATAACTCCTGGCATACCATAAACTCTCTAAGAATTAGCTATTTTTTAATTCTTAATCTGCATTTCTGAGTAAGTGATAGAAAGAGACAAAAGATGGAAAAGATTACAAATCCTCTGTTTATGTTGAAAAAGTCTGAATAGAAAGAATTCAGGCTTTAATGAAGGAAAACATAAATTTGAGATTTTATAAAGAATTTCCTGACTGAGGGAACAGGGAATAGTGATCTGGTGCATATTAGAATTAACTAATTTATTTTACTAAAAAAAAAAAATTATTAATTTATTTTTTGGCTGTGTTGGGTCTTCATTTCTGTGTGAGGACTTTCTCCAGTTGTGGCGAGCGGGGCCCACTCTTCATCGCGGTGCGCGGGCCTCTCACTGTTGCGGCCTCTCCTGTTGCAGAGCACAGGCTCCAGATGCGCAGGCTCAGTAGTTGTGGCGCACGGGCTTAGGTGCTCCGCGACATGTGGGATTTTCCCAGACCAGGGCTCGAACCCGTGTTCCCTGCCTTGGCAGGCAGATTCTTAACCACTGCACCACCAGGGAAGCCCCTAGAATTAACTAATTTATATAGAAACAAAGGAGGCTCCCAGTAAAAGAATGTGAAGAGTGCAAATGATTGGGTTTTATTAGTACTCAGACACTTCCTATGACTTGAAGCTTAATTGATAAGGGGGAAATTTCAAGAGGGGATTACAGGACCCTCTGAAAATAATTCTTTTTTTTTGTGAAAAGAAGCCAATATAAGTTGGAATCAAACACAGCTTGAGGATCAGAGTAGAATAATGGCTCTGAGTGCTGTGTGCTCATTGTTATTTGAAGCAAACTTAATCTAGCTACCGAAAATAGTGTGCACAATGTAGGGAGAAAAAATAAATTGCATATGCAAGCTATGAGTTTTAAACCTCAATATGTAGCTACTTGCTATTTAAAAGCTTTATATAAGGAGAATTGTTTCCCTACTTATTTAAAGGGGGGTTGGGAGAGCGAGGGTGAGCAGCAGCCACCAATGGGCCATCCATCCATTAAATGGAGCAGAAAGGGATCAGCTAGGAGAAAATTATCCCATGGAAGCAGCCAGAGGGAGCTGTAATTGGAGGCTACAAAGCTGGGAGTCTAGCAATGCAGGTGGCAGCTTGAGTGGAACTGCTGCAGAATGGCCCTGAGGTGACTAGTGGCAGCCACGAGGAAGGTGGCCAAGTGAGTACAGTATGGGGTAATGATTTAAAGGCAGTTCTGGCAAAAGGGACAAGGTGAAGGGAGCATGCGCTGGAGCAACCTAATGTCAAAAATGGTGACGCTGAGAGATTATGAAACATCCGCCTAGAAGGGGGCTAAGGTAATTTTGTAACCACTTGCAAGAGAAGGTAATATGCTTATTGGTGGATATACTCTGATACCCCTGGGAGCATCTCCACTTCCTACAAAAGGGAAGGAATCTGAAAGTGTGTGTGTGTGTGTGTGTGTGTGTGTGTGTGTGTGTGTGTGTGTGTGAGAGAGAGAGAGAGAGAGAGAGAGAGAGAGTGTGCACGTGGAACTGAGGTTCTACCTTCACAACTGTCAAAAGTTGGGCATAATATTAATATTTCATTAATTATACCCATAATCTGGAAAGTAAATAACAGGGGAATTTGTCTTTTAGTTAGTAGATGTCTAGAAATATGCAGATGGGGAGTCAAGAGAATGGTATAATGCACATTTACTGAATTTCCAGCTCAGCATTGGAATATCCTTCTGATTTGGGGAACCATCCTATAGACACTGATGGAAATGGTGGTGATGGACATACATATTCTTTCTGTGCACTCCTGGTGACTAAAGAGTCATGTTGTCCAAATACAAATATTCAGATGCTTTGCCTGAGCCTCAAATCTTGAGACTTGGTTGGGGAATTTTTCTCCTGCTTCATGTCATATAGAGAGGAGCAGCAATGCTCATACCTGGATGCTGCCCTGAAGTCCTCCAGGATGACAGCACAAAAAGCAATGCCCAAGCAGAGGATTCCTGAGACCAGGACTTTGACATAGTTCACCGTCTTTGGACCCTCCAAAGCTTTTTTCTGTAGTTTTTGTTTTGATTCTGGAGCTATTAACTTATCCAAAAACTTCTTTTAAGTCCATCAAAGTTTTTTTTCTTTTGTTTACAACAAAGAATCCAAAGAAGTAGAAATGGGTAAACCTTATTCATCAGGCATTTGAGCAGTTATAACCAGAACAAAAGCTTGTATCTTATTTCTTTGTCTTTACTGATGGTCTCAAAGGAAAAATCTAGTGGTATCCTTCTTCACACGAAGCTGAAGGCACAGTCTAGTGCAAGAGTCAGTCAGCTTTCCTGTTCAGGGCAAGGTAGTAAATATTTGAGGATATATGTGGATCTGTGTTGCAGCTAGGGGACTCTGCCCTTGTAGTGTGAAAGCAGCCATAGCCCACGCATAAATGAATAAGCAGTATTTACAAAAACACACAGCAAGCCAAATTTGGCCTGAATTTTTCTGACTCCATGTCTAGTAGAATGAACACGGGTCTTGGAAGTGGATAGACCTGGGGCATCCTGAAAAAGTCACTAACTCTTTTGAGGCTCAGTTTCCTCATTCAGAGGTAGGAAAAAAATGGCAACTCATGGATTTCCACTGAGGATTAAATTTCAAGAGAACACACATTTTAAAATCACCTTGCTGTTTGGTTTGGTTTACACACATTGTTTCATGAAATGTAAGTATATCACATGTTACACTAAATAATTAGTTATTATAAATATAATATTTTCTGAAAAGTCAACATTAATTTGTGCACAGCACATGTTCACACACACTCTCTCAAGCATTCATATAACTTCCCAAAGAAGAGTTCTTATCTAGAACCGATCTCCAAATAACAGTCTTTATCCTAACTTTGAGTAGGGCTATTATTTTTTGTCGCTCCACCCATAAGAAGTCTCCACAGCCTGAAAATACTCCCAGAGATAATATTTCATAATGTTGGCAGGGCAATTGGCTGGAAGTTCTAGATATTCCAATACTGAGTCTCTTTGATATATATTTTAATTCCAGGCATGAGGAAAGTTGCTAACTATTAATTTGCAACACATATGTGATAAGGGGGAAAGTTTTAAAATATGTTCACAGAATGGGCTGTGCAAAGAGATACTAATTAAAAGACTGTGGCAGTTTTACCTCAGGAATCCAACAGATTTTCTGATTGGCTATCATGGTGCCTACTTCATGCAAAGTGCAGAACTGAGAAAAATGCAGGCAATGGGTCTGTGCTACTAAATTTATTGGAAAAAAATTTTCCTGCCCAGAACCGTCACTTGCAATATCAAATCATCAATTACATGTTCAATTCACAGTAAACAGTGTCTGCTAATTACATAACACTGTGTTAAATTCAGTCCAAATGGTAGGATGAACATATGAGATTGATTTTCAGAACTGTATGAGCTGGTTATTTACAGTTGATTAGTGAAGACAGAATATGGTGCAGAAATTGATACGTTAACTTAAGGACTTCTTTTCTTCTCCAATTCTGTGAAATTGCTCATGTTATCCTAATCTTAAAAGATCTATATTAGCCTTAACCAGAAATCTTATCACATAAGGGATCCAAGGAGGGCTGAAACGGAGAATAGCGCATAACTTAGCCTCAGCGGCAATCTCTTGTTACAGTATAATTGTTGTCTCCTCAAGTTTCAGTAAATGTGTTTACTAGATTCCTCCTGGTAAGAAAGCTTCCCACTCAGTTGCTTCTGTTTTTATTCTAAAATCTCAAATCTAAATTTCTAGATTTTCAAATCTTTTCTAGTCTTTTTTTTTTTTTTAATTCCAATCTTGGAGTCCCATCCTGTATCTTTTTCTCTGTAAGCTCAGTCTTTGTTTTCCTCCTGATTTTTAAAAGAAAATTCTGTTAGCCTTCTAACACCCTCCTCTTCGTGGCCAGAGTGTTAGCCTACCTAGAGGACAGTGACGTGAAAGAATATCCAATATTTATTCAGCACGAGTGCTGGTGAATGTTATATGTCAACTTGGAAGGTATTTTTGCATGAGATTAGAATTTAAATCAGTGAACTTTGAGTAAACAGATTGCCCTCTGTAATGTGGGTGGGTCTCACCTAATCAGTTAAAGGACTAAATAGAACAAAAAGATAGGCCTTCCCAAGTGAGCAGAGATTCTCCAGCAGACTGCCTTGTGACTTTCTCTGCAGTACTGGTTCTCTGGGTTCTCCAGTCTGTCACAGTGCAACAGGGTCACAGGTGGGCTGCACATGGGCTACCAGGCCGCTGCCCAGCAGAAGAGGGAGGTGTTGCTGGTTTCTGCACCTGCCATGTGCTTCTGGTATGGCTGACAAATCCCTGACCCACCTTGAGCTGACCTCGCAAAGCCAACATCAGCTCCAACCTCACTGACATTGGCTGCCCCACAGCAAAATCCAAACCCAAGACAGCCCAGGCCTGGGAGGAGCCTGAAGATATAGGACACCCTTTATTGCTCTGAGAATTCTTAAGAGATTGAGTAAAGGAGTGATGTGACCCTGAGGCTAGGAGGGAAGTCAAAGGCTGTGGGAAGATGCCACTGGGTACAAGGCAAGGCACCAGGAAGGAGGCAGCCAAAAGGAACAGCTTCCTAGGATCTGCCCTACAAGTGTGGCTGGAGCCTGCTTATCAGGCCTGTTCCCAAAGGGCAGCAGATTTGCACTTACCAGCCTCCATATCGCTTGAGCCAATTTCTTATAATAAATATCCTTTTATACATGTTCACATCTTATTAGATCTGTGTCTCTGGCGAATCCTGACCAACACTATACATACATTACATATAAATTCTCTTGTATGTGGTCTATTTTGTTTAATTTGTATAACAAACATGTACAATAGATACCATTGTCATGCTTGTTTTTTTATTTTTTAATTTCTGTAGATGGGTAAACTGAGGCACATATTTGCTAAATGTTTGAGGAATATGCTAATAAGATTTGGACATAGGTCTGGAAAACAGTCATTCTTACTCCATATTTATTAATCCTGTGAGGTAGTTATTATTTTCCCCATTTTACAAAGCAGAAAGTTAAGATGAAGAGAGATAAGTAATATGTCCATAATCTGTAACTAGAAAACCATTGCCTCTCTGATTTCAGATTTCCTATTAACTATTGAAACAGATTACTTTTTGCAAAATTAAAAATTCAGAATCTGAGTAAAGTACAGCAACTTTTATATGATATTATGTAAAAATATATTAGGTTCAGTGCTAGTAACATTATAATATATAAAATTCAATTCTGATAGTAACATAAAAATACAAATAAAATTATTTCTATTACTAAGAGCTTTCAGCTAAGCTTTATTGCTCTTGACAGGTAAACTTCAGAAGCATTTGCATTCCATCAGGACATCAGTATTGTGCCCATTCATAATCTTGTTGAGATACATTGTGAGCTATGTTTATATTAGAAAAGAAGCCAATAACTATCAGGAAAGTCTTCCAAATGTCTCGATTGTTAGACTTCTGACATTGAGGTGAAGGCAAATTTTTCAGAATACATTTTTCTTACAGCTTCCTAATGTTCTTAGTGGAAAAATTTTCTTGTCTTTGGGGTTGATTTGATTTGTGTTTGGAAATGTCATTACCTAACTTTGTGAGAAGGACTGCTCAGGGATAGTAGGTTTCCAGCAATCTTCAGAATGAGGTCCTCAAGGTGGGGTCCAGCGACAAAATACTAGCGTGTCTCTGACCTGGGACTGGTTGATGAAGTGTGTTGGGTGACTGTTATAGGTTGAATTGTGTCCCCTCAAAAAAGACATGTTGAATATTACAAAAAAGAAAGAAATAATGCCATTTGCAGCAACATGGATGTATCTAGAGATTATCATACTAAGTGAAGTGAGTCAGAAAGAGAAAGACAAATACCATATGATATCACTTATATGTGGAATCTAAAATATGACACAAATGAACATATCTACAAAACAGAAAAAGACTCACAGACATAGAGAACAGACTTGTGGTTGCCAAGGGGGGAAGGGTGGGGAAGGGAAGAACTGGGAGACTAGGATTAGCAGATACAAACTAGTTTATATAGGTATATATGGGATGGATAAACAACAAGGTCCTACTGTATAGCACAGGGAACTGTATTCAATATCCTATGACAAACCATAATAGAAAAAATATGAAAAAGAATATATTATGTATGCATGTGTATGTATAACCAAATCACTTTGCTGTACAGAAGTTAATACAACATTGTAAATCAACTATACTTCGGTAAAATTAAAAAAAAAAAAAAAAAAAGACGTGTTGAAGTTCTACCACTTAGTACCTCAGACTATAAGTTTGTTTGGAAATAGTTTCTTTAAAGAGGTTCTAATCCAATATGACTGGTGTCCTTATAAAACGGGAAAATCTAGACACAGAGTCAGACGCACACAGAGGTTAGACCACGTGAAGATATGAGGAGTGTGCCATGTGGAGATGGAGGATTGGAGTGATGCACCTACAAGACTAAGAATTCCGAAGATGGCCAGCAAACCACCAGAAGCTAGGAAGAGGCAAGGAAAGATTCTCCTACAGGTTTCAGAGGAAGCATGGCTCAAGTGACACCTTAATTTCGGACTTATAGCTGTCAGAACTGTGAGACGATATATATTTTCTGTTTTGAGTCACCTAGTTTATGATATTTTGTTATAGCATCCCTAAGAAACTAATAGAGTGGGCAGATATTTATTTCTCAGGAGAGAAGGTAATACCATTAGATTCTCCAAGAGATACTTGATCCAAATATATATATAGCCATGATTTTTGAGCAGTTTGGAGAACCACCTGTGCATATTTTTGAATCATAACATTTTTATTTTACGAAGTCTTTCTGAATATTCACTCCAAATATCTGAGTCTATCTGAAATAATTAAGTTGTTTGTTTTTACAAATTACAAATAATTAATACTAGAATAAGCACTTTTCACAAGTTATAGGAAGCAACAGGCCTTTTAAGAGGATGGCAAATATTTAACAATTAAACCAAGTGTTTTATTTAGATTATAAAGTCAACTCATGTCCATATTAGAAAATTGTTAAATATAGAAATTTAGAAAGAAAAGTTAAAAACCACTCTTTACAACTTTACATCTTGGATTATTATATTTTTTGGTGTAGGGCTACTTGTTTTATTCAACTGAATTATCCTGCTGGGGTTGATTTGTTGCAGAAAAGTGGTGAGACAAGAAAAGCCCCGCTGTGCTGGGGACTCTGTGCTAGGAGCATTCCAGTCACTTTCCCTGTGAAAGGATGGCGTAAATATGGTCAGCACCGCTCTCAAGGGGTTGTGTGGATAAGTGAAGGGAAGGCATTTTATTTTATTTATTTTTATTTTTATTTTTTGCGGTACGCGGACCTCTCACTGTTGTGGCCTCTCCCGTTGCAGAGCATAGGCTCCGGACGCGCAGGCTCAGCGGCCATAGCTCACGGGCCCAGCTGCTCCGTGGCATGTGGGATCTTCCCGGACCGGGGCACGAACCCGTGTCCCCTGCATCAGCAGGCAGACTCTCAACCACTGTGCCACCAGGGAAGCCCCCTGGGAAGGCATTTTAGATGTGCTGGGTGTAAGGGAGATGAGGAGAAAGAGAAATATTGAAAAGCATTTATGGATTTCTTCTTCTTTTTTCATGGCAAGGATGGTGGGATCATTTGTGCTACTTCTTAAGGAAACTATAGTAAAGACCATTTTACACACATGCTTGCTCTCATTTCTGCTTGTTTACTTAATATAAGTCCCTAAACAGGGATCCACTGAATCAAAGATATGAACATCCTTATGTGTGTGATATTTTTTTCAAGCTGATTTCCAGAAAGATTTTTCCAAATTACATAACAGCAGTGTGTGAAAGTGCTGTTCTCAGAGTGCCTTAATCAGCACTGAGAATTATTTTTTTCTTTAATATGTTCCAGTTTAAGAGGGGAAAATAGAATTTCTTTACTTGTATTCACATTTTTAATTATTAGTATGGCAGAATCTTTTATTCTTGTTAGCCATTTTTGTTTATTTTTATGTTTATTCTTTTCCCATTTTTCTCTTGATCTACCTCTTTTCTCTGTGTCA
The DNA here is from genome assembly GCF_937001465.1 of Orcinus orca. Taxonomy (NCBI): domain Eukaryota; kingdom Metazoa; phylum Chordata; class Mammalia; order Artiodactyla; family Delphinidae; genus Orcinus; species Orcinus orca. The sequence continues at coordinate 182,998,608 of NC_064560.1, read as the reverse complement.
CATTTTTTGAAAGAACAAAATAAAACATGCTCATGCAACAATCAAACCCTATAGAAATGCATAAAGATAATACTTCCCCCACAATCCCACTCCTTAAAGTAACATTTGAATGTTTGTACTCTTGCTCATGTCTCCTGTGCTCACATCAACATATACAGGTATATGAACAGGTCTACATTGTGTTGTTATTTTGATTATCGATTTGACTACGTATATCACTCTGTAGCTGACTTTTCACACTTATTATTTTAGATAGAACCTTCTTCTAGGTCAGTTACCCTGCATCTACTTTCTTCCCTCCCTCCTTACCTTCCTCTCTGTTTTCCTTTTTCTTTCCTCCTCCCTTCCTTCTGTCCTTCCTTCCTTCCTTCCTTCCTCTCTTCTTTCTTCCTTTCCTTTCCTTTCCTTTCCTTTCCTTTCCTTTTCTTTTCTTCCCTTTCCTTTTCTTTCCTTTTTTATAAATAAATGGAACTGTAATTCAAGATGCCATGCACACACATGGAAATGATGTAACACAGAAACCCAGAAATGCAGTTCAGGAACACATCAAAGAAGGGAATTTTGTGGAAACTTTTGGTAGAGAGTAATTTCAAAGTCAATTTCCTTCTTCACATGGACTTTTTCATGGCATGTACGCATAGGGGGAAGAAGGTAGACCTCTCAGGATACCAGAGTGGCAGAATGTGGAGGCAGCCCAGGCAAGATTCTGCTGACTACTTTCCTGAGCAAAAGCTGCAGAGGATAATGGCCCAGGGGCCCGTCAGGAAAAGACAGGTTCACCAAGGTGGCAAACAGGAACACTCTCTACTGTTCTGAAGGGAGAGTACATCTCCAGTCTCTCAGAGGGGTGGACCACAAGAAGAGGACCATGGCAGAAGCTTTCTATCAACATCAACGTGACTTCCTTTCCAAGAATTCTGAGCTTCTGGACCATCACCTCATATGCCTCTTACCCTTCGCCTCATGGCCACATTCTGGTTTCAGAAATCCACTGCAGCCCTCTTTTGACCTATAAAGCATGACAGCAACACAGCATTAATTCTGCACAGAGAGAAAATTAGGTTTTCTTAGAAACTGAGATTTTCCTTATTTTCCATCAATTTTTATTAGTTACTCAGACACTGACCAACATTTTCTGCTCTAGCCTCTTTAGGTAATTTTGGGTGGCTGTCCTTCTCCCCACCATAATATTGCATATGGGATGGACATTATGTAACAGCTCAGTTATTTGTCTAAAAATAGAATCTGACACTTATTCCAACCAGGTAACTTGAATATGAACCCCTACTTTTGATACTTATTTAAATTTTACCCCTGCTTCTTAATTAATTGAGGAATATTATTTGATTCTGGGACACTATGAAGGTGAAGTTTATCTGGGTCATCTTTTTATAAAATAAATTTATACCCCCTTTACCCCTTTCTTTCATTTTAGTAGCTGTGTATTATTTCATGAAGTGAATATACTAAAATGTTCAACTCATATTCCTCTTCACTGGTAGTCCAATTATTTCTAGTTCATTTCTTCATTTATTTGTTTGGTTTTGATCATAATAAAAAATGCTGGAAAAAAACCTCACATCAACAAGTACATATAACACTCACACTTACATACAGGAAACTATATACAGTTGGCCCTTGAACAATGTCAGGGTTAGGGGAGCTGACCCTCCGTGCAGTTGAAAATCATCATGTAACTTATAGTTGGCCCCATGATTTCTCCATATCCCAAGTTCTGCATCCACGGATTCAACGGTGCAGTACTGTAGTATTTACTATTCAAAAAAATTTGCATATAAGTGGACCCATGCAGTTCAAGTCCATGTTGTTCAAAGCTTAACTGTGTATGTCCTTGTGCTCATTGCTTATAGATCTGTAGCAGGAATTCCCTCAAAGGTCAATTCTAAATAAATGACTGGAACTCACATTATCCAAAAGCCAATGAGTTGAGGTGGTAATAGAAAGTCACAGAGGGTATATCAATTTCTGCATACAAAAACAATGGACTTTACAAATTTGCAGAAATGTGGGCATTTTGTATATTCACTGAAATCCATTGCTGGTGTTCCTCAGGAAAACTTTGAGAAGGCTAAATTATGCAAAGAAAACTTTGTGGATTTTGATTTTTTGCTCTGAGCTTGGTATCTGATATAAAGACTTGTTTATCTTTTGAGATATGTAAGGTCTAAAAAACAAGTGGCAGGGAATAGGACAGAAGGAATTTTCTTTTAGTTTGGAGAAGTCTGGAGTTTTGGCCTTAGAACTTTGAGATACTGCAAAGCAAATAAATGAAGAGTGTATTTAAAGTCAATTCCATCTCCAGTTATTTACCATTTAAATTACAGTGGTAGGAAAGCTTCCAAATTAGAAAAAACACACTTCTCATCAGAGGAAAAAGGAAGGGCAGTGTTTTAAATGTTGATTTTAAATTAGGTCAATGTAGCTATAGTCTGACTAGTTTGGACTTGAACAAATTTAAACATTGAAAGTGGGTACTGAAAGAAAATATTTTTGGTGTTGCAGAGTAGATCTCAATGGAAGGAGGCCGCCTTCAAGGTAGAGCTGAATCAATCACTGTCGAGTTCCTCAAATCTTCCATTCTTAACCAGAAGTGGGCTTCGATATCACCTGGGGATCTTATGCAAATACATGTTGGCCAAATTTCTGATTCAGCAGGTATGAGGTGGTACTCAGCATGTATATTTTGAAAAAGCTTTTCAAAATATTGTTGTGAGCAATTCTGAATTAAGAACCACAGTCTAAAATATATTTCTAGAAATAAGTTCTCTGGATTATCTGAGACAGAATCATCTGAGGGACATGTTAAAAATATGCATTTCCAAATTTTGATTCAATATAACTGGAATGAGGCTTGAGATTCTGGACTTTTTACAGAACCCCTCAAGTTGTTGTGCGAAGTGACGTTTGTGAGACCCTGCACATGTATCATCCAAGAACAGCATTAAAGGAACTTGGTCTCATTGTTCTGACCCATTGCAAATGAGTTGAGATGTAGCCATAAAGGCACCACCAAGTATGAACACTGGTTGTAAAATTTTACAACCTGATATATTCAAAGCTAATAACAGACACATCTTTAAAGAGGAAGGCTGCTTGAACATAACCATGTGTCGGTACTGGTTTTCTAGCAAGTAGTCCAGCCTCCTGATGTCTACATCATACCAGCATAGTCAGTGGGTATCTTTGTGAAGGTGCCTTTTGTTGCAAGTAAAATCAAAGCTAATGAATACTAATTTAAGGAATTAATTTAAACAGTTTAAGTGAGGAAATTCATCATAAGACAAGTTTCTCTTTTGGAATCCAGAAGCATGAAGTAAAGCCAAACTTGCAGAAAGAATTGAAGCAGGACTGGAAAAGCCACATGATTTCTAATGTCTGCTCCTTTCTGCTCTCTGCTTTACTTTTCTCTTTCTGCAGTCCAGTCTCTTCTCGTCCAAACATATGGTAGAAGATGCCACCCAATGGTCTTCAAGTTTACAATGTCTCCAAGGTCTGGCTACTCTTGCAGCTGCCTCTTTTTCCCAAGGTCAAATCTCTGGGAGAGAGAATCCTATAGGACCAGTTTGAGTAAAGATTTCAATTTTGGTCCAATCAAATGTGTAGGAAGAGTAGATTAGAACTATGGCTGCTGGGGCCACTCTTGGCAGTTCCCAAAGTTTAGGGGTTGGGTTTGATTTCTAACCTAAGGATTTTGAGACAACTAAAAATAATGATGATAAGACTAAAATCAGTTTCGGCAAACTGAATACAAGTATACACATTCACACACACAGGCACAATTACAATTTATATAGCACAGATGTGGCCTTGTTCTTTCAAAAATGTCTGTCCCTAAGGGATTTGCAAACCCTCTTTGCCATGTGCCTAGAAGTCTGTATAGGATTTCTGTTCCATGATGTGACTATTCCATGTTGTGATTTTGATTACTTCCCTGACCTAAAACCAAATGCCTTTTAAATTCCCTGAGGGTGGAGATTTGGTCTTGCTTAACAAGTACAACTACCATAATGCCCAGCACATAGTATGGACTTAAAAGCAATTTGTTGAATAACATGGTTACAGGGTCTCCGAAATTTTGTCTAAAACTCTTTATGTCTGCTTAAGTTTTTACCACAAGAAATTCTCTGTAACTGCCAGCACTGATACTATCAGTACCTCTTCTGGACATCTGATTGGTGGTAGGTTGAATTAGTCTGTGCTTTGCTTGGTTTCCCAATGATCTTTGAAGCTTTGCCTACCTTTCCTTCTCACTCACTCTAACAATAGCTTCTGGGAGCCCCCTTGGAGGGTTCTGGCATGTTCCCATGGACAGTCCTGAAGATTCCACTTAATTTTCAGAACTCTTCTTTCACTGTTAAGGATTTCTGTTCTCATTAACCATCTGTCCCATAATCACACTTCTCAGCTCTCCAAGTCTTCTAAAATAGTGATACTTAAACTTTATAACTGACCTGAGGAATCTTTTGAAGATGCAGATTCAAATTCAGAAGCTCTAGAGAGACGCCTGGCAGTCTGACTTTCTAACAACCTCCCAGCTAATGCTGTTGCTGCTATGCCATGGACTCCACTTTGAGTAGCAAGGTTCTAAAGACCCTCTCTACAATTTAGCTGTCTTTCTTCAGATTAAAACAATCTCACAATCTATCAATTTTCTGTGGGGATAGCCTAAAAAGCCTATTTTGCTGGTGTGTGTCAATCCAAGTTACTGAATTCTCTTGTCTCAGTCCCTTTGATTTACCGGTGAATCACAAAGTTTCTAATCTTAATACACTGTGTTGGGGTATTTGTTTTTACTCCCCATTCCCACCATTTTTTTTTTCTTAATTGGTGGGAAGAAATAGCTACTTTCAAAATATATTCCTAGGAAGGCTCTGCCCTTTGATAAAATAATTTTATCTTAAGATTCAAAATTTTAAAATATGACTGCAACTTCTACACAGTTTTTTTTTGTTTTTCTTTTTCTTTTTCCCATGAAGATGTTTTCCCACATCTTCTCTTAGTTACTTGGGACTGAAAGGGATTTTGTGCATGTAGCTGTGTGTAGAGTGCAGTCTGCCTCTGACTGGCAAAGGAACATCACAGTGGTGAAATTCTTCTCATTCCAACCACCTCATGACCTTTACAGCTGCACAAAAAGGTGACACATGGCATTAGCACAAAGAATGTGGTTCTCAGCTGCAGTGCTATGCACACTACATGCCAAAGAGAGGTGCGAGGTGTGCTCTGATAAATTTGTTAGTAATAGTAGTAAAAGAGCAAACTTTGCAAATAGTTGATTTTTAAATCTGTTACAGTGAATTCTAGTTTAGGATATTGTCTATACAATGATGTCATGCTAATTCATTTTCTCATTTGCTTTCTTTTGAGAATTTGGAAAGAGTGAATTTTGTCTTGGATACTGGGATCATGAACATATGATTATCATCTGTCTATCTTTCTACTGCAGAAGATTCAGTATAACTTATTTCACAAGTGCTGAGCAGTTTTATTTTCTCCAATAAAATTTTCAGTTATTTAGGTTCTGTTTGGAAAAATCCAGCCCATGTCTGCTTATGTAACCCAAAAAGAAAAGTAGTTTATTTTTCTCCACAAATATACCCTCTAACTTTTGGGGTACCATTAAAGGGAAAGTTTCCTATAATTTGAGCATGCTCTATCTAAATAATCATGATCTTTCCCCAGCATGCTTCCCTTTCTACTCAATCAGATCAACATCTGACCTTGTGTTTTATGTCAGGCTCTGCTCATAATCCAGTTCATTTCAAGGACACTACGTTTTTTTTTTTTCACTATATTAAAACACATTGATCTCTCCCATCAGTAAACTCATAACATCCTTTTAACCAACATTACGTAGCAGATGCTTTTTTTCTCTACTAGTCCTGTGTTTGTTAATCTAATTTTTCCCAATAGATTATAGGTATAGATTACTGAGAATATAATCAAGTAATAGATTTGTTTTTTACTGTGCTAGGCCCAAAACAAAGCCATGCTAAAAACTCCATAGCTTATACTTTATTTTATGAATATCAAAACAACTGAAATCCCATCTTTGAAACTAAATAAACAGAACAAATAGTTTAAGTTTCAACTCAGAGAGGGTGAGCTAATTAGAAATGAAATTAATGTGTATGTGGCTTTGTTCATGGTCTCAATTTAGCTTAGTTCAATTCTTATGTCTTCTCTTGTTTGTTCATTGTCTTTGGTAGGGAATGATATCATTCAAATCTACTGATTTTAAGAATTTCTAAAGTCATTTCTGAGACTCAAGGCAGAGCAAGGAATTCTCTGATGCAAAAATATGACTGTAACTTCTACCGAATTTTTTTTTCCTTTTCCTGTGAAGTTTATAGAGAAGATAAAAATCTGGATTTTTTGGACAGAAAACTAAAGGGCTTTTATCCCTCCATCCCTTTTCACAGATCTTAAATAATGCATAAAGAAGAAAATGGAAAATGAACCTTCTCAATATGTGGAAGAGTATGTACACTTTCAATTAGTGAACTGAGACTCTCAACTGACCCTCAAGAAATGTTTTCATGGTGTTACAACTCCTGAAATCTTTTTCAAAGGAAACATGAGTGGGTCAAGCAAAAAAAGGGGAGAAGCATAGTTGCTGTTGAATTTAAAATGTCATACACATAACTTGTAGATTTTCAACTACTACAACAGAAAAGGAGTTTTTTTGGCTTGTGTTTCATTTTGCCCTTCTCCTTCTCTTCCTCCACAACCAACCCCCCCCTTTTTTCTCCTCCTTCTCCCCTCCATGTTTTTTTAGTTTACTTTTGTTCCTGGGGTGAAGCAGTGACAATGAAACTCTGATTGAATGTGACTGTTAGCAAGTGGAAAAATACCAGGTTTCACCCTGTCTCTATACTGAAGTCGAGTCCAGCTCCCCCCTGCATTGTTGAATTAACTTTCAGCCATGTTCTTAGCACATACCAAACCATCATCAGAACAAGGTAGATTTGGAATGTCATTTATGCAAACAACATTAAGCAGGGTATATGTATCTTTTAGCTTAAGATTTAAATGTAAGTAGGGTGTATCTTCTGAGTTGGACTTGAAGGAAACCAGGCTGTCCAGAAGAAATGCTGCTGTGGAACATTGACTCAACTGCTTGGAAATGTTCAAGCAATCAAAACATGAACATTCAACAAAGTCCAAGTGTCTCCATTCAGAATTTGTTTTCTAGATGACATAATATTTCAGTTAACTTGAAGTGTGAGTGTCTGTAAAAGGCTATTTTTTACTCTTAAAACACTCTTTAAGTTCACAAAAATTCTCTTAGTGGATAGAAATGGCTAGCAGAAGAGATGGTCTCTCAGGAGCAGCAGGGATTTAGTATGTTTCTTTGACAAAAAGATCCTTTGCTTCTGATATATCTACCAAAGATACACAAATATCTTACTTTGTGATTAGGTTTTCTGTAAGATGAATTCTAGTTGGCTATTAGTTTTTTTTTATATGATTTTCCTTCTACAAATTCATGTATGAACAGAAAGTTGAACATTGCAGGAATGAAAGCTTCATTTTATATTAATTTTATGGCATAGATAACATTAATAGAAAGTGTGGATGTGTGTGTGCATTTAATTGATCTGAAATTAAAGGCTCACATATCTGTGTCCTACTGGGATTTGTAATAGATTAATCCCTCCACAAATGCTGGATCTCCTTTTGCCCAGTTCTTATGTCTGGATTCCAATTCCTCATATGTGGATTTACCCAGGTGTGACTTTTCAGAAAATCTAAGAATTTTGGTTCTAACAGTAAAAACCATCCTTATTGCAAGTGTTTTAGAAAAGAAGGAAAATGGAAAGTAGGGAGTGGTACAAACAGAAAATGAAAGTAAATTTTGAGGCAAGTTCAGGGTGAAGTCTTTTTCAAGGTAACCCTGGGGAGAATTCAAAGTTGAGTGTGGTCTAAAACCAAACTCCCATGTTTGTACGAAGAAAACAGGGAAATTTTATAAGGTCCTGGAGATCACAGTGGACTCTAAAATACTCAAGTCAGTTCCCAAGTCAGTAAACCAAAGGCACTGAACTTTTACTGGGAGGTAGGTGAGGAAAGTCATTATCAAACATTCTTAGGTCAGTCTCTGTCCAAGTTGCTTCATATTTATTATCCCTTTCAACTTTTTCATTAGTTTTATGAAAAAGGCATTATCTCAGTTTTACAGATGAAAAAAAAACTGGCATTAATAAAAATTAAATGAAGCTTTTAAGAATTTATTTGTATTCTTAGACATGACGACCAGCAAGCAAAAAAAAAAAAAAAATCAATACAGTGCATACATGTTCTTCAGTCTTGAGAATAGAAGAATGTTAAATGTACACACACACATACACACATCTGTTGACAAATTCCTTTTACTTTAGAATCAGTCTGTTCCTTGAGTCACTGCTTACCAAACTGTTGACCAACAGATGACAACTGGATATAATTCTCCCTTTCTTATTGTATTAAAGACCATGTTTGGGTCCTAGTGAATAAAACAAATTAATTACTTTAATATCTGTAACTGGAAAACAGCTCTTAAATAATTAAATAGTAAGATATTCACTTTTATCTTTTAAAGGTTTTTTTATAAGCAGCTTTGTTTACTGCATTTCCTTAAACTATAGTGAAGGATGTAGAAAGGTAGTGAGATAAATGTACTCCTGGCATACATATTCCCTGTTACCTATCAACACACAGCTGTAGAAAAGGAGGTATAAGTCAAAATGACAGATACAGTAAGTAACACATATAGTTCTTGTTCTGCTTGTGCTATTCTAAGTATTTTACATATATTAACTTGCTAAATTCTCATAACAGCCCTATAAGGTAGGTACTCTTAGTAAACTAATTTGTGAGATTAGAAATTAAGGCACAATGAGGTTGAACATTTTGCCAAAGTCCATAGAGCTGGTAAGTAGCAGAGTTACTGTTTTAAACCCATACAATCCGACATCAGAATGTGTGTTTCTAACTATTATGTTATGACATGTAGCTTCTCTAAAAACAGTAATCCTTGCTTCCATCAAATCTTCAATGTTCATGAATTTAATATTAAAATACTATTTTATTTTATTATTTAGATGAAAAAGAGAAGTAGAGAATTCTTAACAGATGAGAAATAGTAAAGTACTATACATTGTAATAATATACTCTGGAAGAATAAAATATATTTCCTACCTTTCATTGAATTACATTTTGCTACCTCTTAAAAGACCAAAATCATCTTTAATCTGTTATTTTATATCACCAAGATATGTTTAATAATTTATATGGATTCAGCAAAGTAATGATTAACTCATCTGTAAGCCTTTCTTGAGAACATTTCATTTTGAAGTTATAATTCTGTATATGGGTATAAAGGGAAGCTAGAACAGAAAATACAATGGTTTAACAAAAAAAGTTCAAAACTGTAAAAACATTAAGAAAAATCAGATGCTGTTTTACTCTAAAAAGTCAAGATAATGTATCTGCCTGAGATTAAAAATAAGCAAACAAACAAGAAAATAAAAAAATAAGAAGACCCTCTTAGGACCAGAGTAAAGTACATAGTAAATAAATCCAGTGGAGACCAGGAGAGTTCTCCAGGCTATGATGAGTGAGTAGAAAATCAGTGAGAGTATCTTACATTTCATGATTTATTCAAAGCCTTAAAAAGAGATGGCTAAAATTAAACAGATGAAACCATTTTTAGCTGATTGATAGAAGATATGTCATGAGATCAAGAAAATTTGAGTCATGCAAGGATCATGGCTATCATCAAACCAGCCAATCACAACCATCCAAACATGCAATTTGAATTAGTATCTAATCGATCATATGTCAATATAATATTGTTCCCTGATAAAATCGCTAGTTACTAAGAAGTCTTCTTGGGACTAGCATTATTTGTCATCATTATATTTGCATGATTTTATTCCATAGCAAACATTCTATTGTTTGACTTATTGAATAGCTATATCTCTATTTATCTCACTCATTAATAGGAAACTCTGTTAGCAAAACATCTTATCCATTTAGTCTTGCTCTGGAAGACATAAGCCAGACCCATTTCAACTGGAAAGGGCTTTCACTGAAACCAAGGGACAATATTTCATAGACCCAGCAATCCTAGTAGAATCTGATGGCTTTCTATCTTGTTTATTTTAGAAGCTAAATGAAATGTCTTTGAAATTGAATAGACCAGATTCAGAACTAAAGTGAACCAACCATCTTTGTTTGCCTGGGACTATGAGTGTGTTTCCAGTGCTGAAACAGAAAATACCAGGCAAATTGGAATGGATGGTCCCCTATGAACAGTATGCTCAAGTCGGTCCACCAGACCTGTGTCTCATCAAAGCACTCATGGTATCTGTCCTTATCATGGGTCCTTAGCCTAAAGCATGGATCCCTCTGTAGCAAAAAGCTACAATTCCCTTCCAATTGTATCAGCATTGTTCAGACATTAAGTTCTATCACTGTATGGAATTAGCCAGGAAGTAAAGGACTCATGGACTTGATCGGGTAGAAGTAGGAATAGCAGAAAGAGGGTGATGTATGTGGTCAATGTTTGGCTAATAAGAAACATCAACTGATGTGCTTTTTCACTACTGCTCCTCCTTGGGATCATCTTTTAGAATGTGAGGACTGACCACAAGATATAAGAATCAGAGCCCATATTATCACAAGCCTCTAACATTGTTAAAAGCTCATCTTCATGATTAACAGAATTTTAAGTGTCCAAGGATCAAGACTTGAATCAAAGTCAGGACCATGAGCTGATGTGTTGCATGGGATAAGCGTGGTTCTGTGACCCCACTGGGATAGGAGCATGCCCAGGAACTCTTTCTCAAATGAGTAGCTGCATAAGCTCTTGAATGACAATAAATGGCAAATTAAGAATCTGGTTTCTCCTTCAAGGTAGACGATATTATTACTTCACTTTATGAAGTCCAATAAATCCAAATCAATGATATGCTAGTGTTTGCTGTTCATATCAGTTATGTTAGGATAATATGAAGACTAGTACCCATATTATGAAAGTCATCACCTTAGATTCTCCAAAGAACTAGACACCCCCGTAAACAACGGATGGGTCCATTCCCCCAAATGGCCATTGCTCATTGGAGTGACCACAGTAAAGTGCTTCATATTTTTTTCAAGGTCAATGCTTATACCCCAAAGAAAGTGGAAATAGAGTAAAATATTCCCATAGTAGCTTAGGAAAAGCTGATTCTTGTAAGGTTCCACAGCCAAAGTCAATAAAAAGTACTCTATTACTCCATCTGCCTTTACCGGCAGAAAACATTTCTTCCATGGGATGGTTGTAAAGTGTGCATTTTTCAGGTCGGGATTCTGAGAGTCTAGGAAATGAGTTTACATTCAATGTTACTTGCTTCTTTGAAGTGAATAGAAGTCAGGTCACTTGAATACATAAATGCTGTCATTTATTACATAGTATATATTTATCCTTTGGTCTTGTCTGCAACCAACTTATAGTAACCTTGATTCCAGATCCAGATTTATTATTATTAATACACTTTTATGTAAAAGTACTGACTATAAAATTAAGTGGGTCATTACCAGGAATATTTGACAGCCTTTTGCTAAATTCAAAAAGAACACATGGCAATATACTTCCTGCTAGACAGCTGTCCCCATAAAAAATCTGCTCTCACAAGAAGCATCCTTGTTGACCAGCTGAATGACCCACTTGTGTCTGGGCAGAAATCCATTCATTCTGGGGCTGATACATTGCTAGCAAAAAGAAAAGAAAAAAATGCTCTTTTACCCATATTTACAAATAATTCAAAAATAAATATGAAAAATTGGACTTCATTAAGTTTACATTTGACATCCTTAATCATCGATACAACAATAACACAAACAGCAAGTTATGAACATTCCCTTGAAAATTTTATATAATAGCTTCTATTTTTCTAGTTTTTTTCTTCGTGAAACTGATGTGGGGAAAGCTTTGCTTTTGCTGGTTTCTTTGTGAAAGTAGCAAAACTGTGGAATCCTTTTCTATTATTGTAGATTAGCTCTCTTTCTTACAGAATATAAGATTCCTTGGCTCTCAACCTTAAATAGAACTGATGACAAATAAATGGATAAAAGAGGAAATAGCCTCTTTTTCTGTGAAAACAGGAAATGCACACTTCAGAAAAAGACAGGCAAGGCTAAAAGAATCACTGTCAGAATCCTTACTCTTCTGGAGCAACTGTGCAGCTTGCCCTCGAAAATCGAGTGATGTGTTCCTAATTCAGAGGGTGATAGCAGTCCTGCTCGATAAAGTCGCTTAATATCAGAGTAAAATGTGAAAAATAACTATATTATTTTTTCAAAATATAATCCATTATCCTATTGCCCTTCATGGATTTTATTTTGCCCATCAGGTCCTTTTCCTAAGCATACATGTGACTTCAGTTCCGAAGGCCTTGATAAGGAAAACCAAATATCATGGTGTCATTTAATAAAAAGATAGTGAATAATACTGACCTACCTTCAAATAACAATTCCATTGGTTATTAGGATTTAACACTTTATATGTCGTGTATCCCTTTTGTTTCGTCTTCATCTAGCATAAAATTAGTTTTGCTACTTCACAGGGTTGATAATGACATTTAACCAAAACGTGTATCGTGTGCCTAGCATAGTGCCTGGTTCAATCAATATTTGTTCCATTTAGGCAGCTTACAGTTCAAAAATATAGAAAATCTCTTTTCAGTATTGATTTATATAATCTGTCTGAATATATAGTCATACTGCATTTGATTTCTCTTAGCCTTATTATCTTCACAGATACTGCATTTTTTACAAATTGAAGGTTTGCGGCAACCCCAAATCAAGCATGTTGATCAGCACCGAAACATCAGCATTTGCTCACTTCATGTCTCTGTGTCACATTTTGGTAATTCTTGCACTATTTCAAACTTTTTCATCATTGTTATATTTGTTATGGAGAGCTGCGACTGGTGATCTTGGATTTTATTACCACGACTCACTGAAGGCTCAGATGATAGTTAACATTTTTTAGCAATGAAGTATTTTTTAATTAAGGTATGTATTTTTTTAAGACATAATGCTATTGCAAACTTAATAGACTACAGTATAATGTAAACGTAAATTTTATATGCCCTGAGAAAACAAAAAAATTGTGTAACTGACTTTATTGCGACATTCGTTTTATGGCCTTTGCCTGGAACCGAACAGCAATATCTCCGAGGTATGCCTGTACCAACTTCTTAAGCGTGTTTTCTCTGATTACCCAAGCAAGTTAATATTTCTTTTTTATAAATACCTATACACTTATATCCAATTAGACTCAAAATACATTTACCATAGCCTGTCTTATATTACAGTTTTGGAAGTATCCTCCTCACCAGACATCTATGTTAGAGGGCAAGCATAATGGTTTACACTTTTACATGAAAAACCTCACTCAGCCTTCATAAGATTGTTTTGTCTTTAGTTGTAATGTTTGTTGAGTGAATAGCAGATTACCATCAATTGTTGGCTCTTAGCTTTGGCACAAGGCATAGGGAGGAATAGATGCAGAGGTTTTCCATGTTGTTTTATACCCACAAATGATGTATTAATGATGCCTTATGAAATATAAACCATTAAAAAAAGCTAAAAATCAATGTAACAAAACACTTACATACTTAAATAAGGATTGTAGGGGATGCTAGAACACTGTTTAAATCAGATGGGTGGCAAGGAAAAGGTTAGAGTGACCCAAAAGGAATGCCAAAGGAAAAGAGTTCAAGGGGAAAATAAAGATAAATGAATGCCTTTGGGGTGAAGGAAGTGTTGAAGGATGAGGTTTTAACTTTTCCCCCTTTTTTGAAGAATACAGCCAGGAGCAATCATCAACATATTTTTTCCATGTGAAAGGAGGCAAGATGAAGGAGAGACTGTCCAGGTCTGAGTGAAGATGACTTATTTTACTGTTCACTTGGGCCGCATCTCAGGAGGGCGCCACCTTTTCATTTGGGGCTCAGCTTTGTATCTTACAGCAAAGCTGTCTGAGCAAGTGACTTAGCAAGTAGCTTTTGGTCAGGCCCGAAAAACTGCTGTAATGAAGTAACTTTCTTCCTCTCATGTGAAGTTTTTTGAGTTCTCCATGAAAAACTCAATACGTTTAAATAAGTAAATATAACTAAGAGTGAGAATCACAAATGTTAGCTGCTTTCCTGGGAATGCATCCTAACTGAAACATGTCCTTTCAGAGGTAGTAGGAGCTTGATGTTTCTGTAGACCTTGTCCCTTGAGCTTTTGCAAGGCATTGCTGCAAGAGTGGAATGTGCAGTAAATCAGGTTGTCTCCTTAAACCAACTTTTATTTGTGGTTCTCTAACCATCCTATTAGATTTAGAGATGTACCATGTAAATAAAGGGGCAGAGGGGGACATACAGAGCCCACAGCATCCAACTGGCCATAAAGGGAGGAGCCCCTGGTTCCTCCACTGTGGGACATGCATAAGGTGGTCCTATGTATGTTGATTAACATTCTGCCTTTCCGTTGGGATAATTTGCAAAGGCAGCCAGAGAAACCAGAAAGCAACTATGCGATTCACATGAATTTTTCTCTTCATTCTTTCTCCCTCCCTCACTCTTATCCTTCTAACTCCCTCTGGCTTTCTGTGTGCTTTATTTGAATCAGGTAACTTAAATATTTCTCCAGATTTTACAAAAGGCAACACATGACTTCACTTAGTCGACTTTGCCAACTATTATAACAGCCTTGAATTTAAGCCTCTTTACTTAAAGTTGATCTTTTGATATATTGTCCTTTTCTGTCTATATCTAGATATACTTTTGCAAAAGCAATGCTATTACTCTGAAAATGTTCCTATGTATTAGTCACATTGCCTCCCTGACAAACTCAGGTGTCTGACCCGAATGTTAGTTACAAGTGTTTCCCAGGCATGGAAGGTGTCTGTCATTCTGTTTTTCATCTCTAACACAGTTTTAAGGGAAGGCAGTCATATTTTCAATGTTAAAACTCTTCTGTATTCCTCTGGGTAATGTCAGGATCCCTGAGTAAATATGCAGATCTATAGTTTTCTTCTTTCAACCCAATAAGATATTTGGTAGTTATTGAATGGACCTATATAAGGTTATTTAGGTTAATATATATATATATATATATATATATATGGTTAATTTCTCTAAAAATTTAAATTCCTAATATATAAATATGAAAAACAGACCATCCTCACTTTTAAAATTGATATGGGTATATGAGTTTCTATATATGAAAGATTTCAGATAAAATAAAATTGTATATAAATATATATATATATAAGCCTACATGAAATGGATAATATTCTAGGAAAAATATGTATGGAAGAAATAGATAAAGTTATCACAGAACTGTACAGCCATAAAAATACGATGATTATAAGTGGGTTCACAGAGGGATTTTACCAAACTTTCAACAACTAGATAATTTAAGGTAGCTCCAGAGTCATAAGGAAGGAAAGAAAATTCCCAATTTTTTAAATTTTATTTTATTTTTATTATTTTTTTTGCGGTACACGGACCTCTCACTGTTGTGGCCTCTCCCGTTGCGGAGCACAGGCTCTGGGCGCGCAGGCTCAGCGGCCATGGCTCACGGGCCCAGCCACTCCACGGCATGTGGGATCTTCCCGGAATGGGACACGAACCCATGTACCCTGCATCGGCAGGCGTACTCTCAACCACTGCGCCACCAGGGAAGCCCTGTAATTTTGTTTTTTATTTTTATTTTTTTTGAAAATTCCCAATTTTTAAAATAAAGTAAGGATAGCTTTGAAACCAAAGCCTGATCAAAATAACACATTAAAAAGAAAACTAAAGACCAGACTTACTTATGAATATCAATGCAACATAATAAATAATTTGTAGAATCTGAATCTAATAGTACAATAAAATAAAGTTGTTTTTTTTCGGTATCAATTCAAATATATTTCAGTATTAGTAAATTTATAATATAATTCACATCAATTGATGTGCAGAGAAAAAATATAATTGTCTTCATAGACATTAAATAGGACTTTGAAAAATTCAACACCAACTCATGAGAAAACATTTCAGAAAATATTAAATTATTAAATGGAGTTTTGCAATATTTTTTATCCTATTGAAGTACAAATTAGACCCTTTTTTCCTGTTTCTGTTTTGTAGTGACATACAGGTCTTGTCTTTCCATAAAATGAACTCAATTACTATTTGTTTTACATGCTGTAAAGTGACTACATAAATAAATGAATACACACACACACACACACACACACACACATATATATGTATACACACATTTGTTACTAATTATATAAATGTAACTATGTTCAGAAAACTTTCTAGGAAATACCACAAAATAGTGACAGTTACTAATGGGTGGGACACTTTTTGGAAAGATTTTCATGTTTTTTTGTATTAGTCTCAAATTCTATAATGATCACATATTATACTTATAACAGCTTTGATGTTAGATTTTAAGGTGATTTCGAATACAAAGTAATCCCTCATTTTCATTATTGAAGTACAAAAGAGAAGATTTTTTGGTCAGCTTGATTATGTTCATCTTCATATTCAAGAATGAAGATGAAATAGTTACATGTGCACTTATATTAACTCTATTCTTCAGTAACATATATAAAACCACATATTATATAATTAGATTTTTTTCTATTGTTTCAGACCATGGAAAACTTTTTGCAGCTTCTTAATATGAATCCTGGACCTTGGTGTCTTCATCAACACTAGAACCACTTTCTAACTTCATCATCACTGTAGGTCCAAGCACACCCTCTTTCATTTTATTCTATTTTTGAAATCCACCACTTCTAAAACTGTGTATGGTGTTGCTATGAGAACGTTTGTATACAAATTCTCATTTTCAGTGTATTCTGACTTTTCCCCCATTCACCCTGTGGTGGTACACTTTTGATCTGCACAATGTAAACCCTACTATACTACTTTGTAAAGCCTGTAAAAAAGGCATGATTAAATTGACATCTCATATGGAAGTCACTCCCATGAGAGTTGTTACTAAATATGAAAGCAGCTCTGAATCATCCACCTCCCTATTTAAATTTGTATGCATGTATATATAATATAAATGTAGGAATTGTTCAGATGAATCACATAACTTATCAAACTAGTGATAATTTGTATACTTTCTGGCAATGCTTTTTCTCCAAATGATACTTTGTTGTCTAACAGAAAGCAATTAAGAAAGAACTATGCTATAAGACTATAGTATAAGATGGTTCCCTTATACTTTAAGGGTACTTTTAAGAAAAAGAAGATGCCTTGTCTTATATTTTGGCATTTAGAAATATAAATATTATTTTAATCTATCATGTGCATATGTTGTATTGCTTGAGAACATTCAAGCTTGCTGTTGAGGACAAAGAAAACAGATGGGGCTGATGAAACTCATAGGATGAGTTAGAACAGTCAAATCATTGTTGAGTAGTGCATATGTGAACATAGAAAGGGATGAAAGGACAAAATGACACCTAATATGCATGGAATACTGAAGACTTTTAATATACATGAGGCTCTAAATGTAAGAGACACTAAATGTTCACCAGGCATTAAATATACATGAGATGTCTAAGGTATTGAATGTTTATGATACACTAAGTATACATGAGGCACAGGTGACACACCATAATCAGGAAGTCTTAATTAAGCTTTCTGTTTGTGACACCCCTTCTGGTGCCAAGTGTCCTCTCCCCAAGAAGCACATAAAATCCAGAGCTGCTCAGACAGCTAATTGGTGAGCTACAGCTGTGACCAGGCCAACTGGGGCTTGAAACCCTCAGAACGCCTGTATATCAATGGCCCCAAGCATCCTCCACACTCACTCTGAGAGAAAAAGGATGTCTGAACAGTGTTTATCCCAGGATTTGTATGACCCTGCTGCTCTGTTTGTACAGTGTTTTATGTGTGCTAGCTTACCCTATCCATTTTCTTGAGATTCTCACAGCATTGGGTTTAATAAACCATCCAATGCAAGCATTTTAATTCAGTCTGTTGAATGTTTCTGTCCCATATTTCTAGAATCACTTGCCTGATAGTATATTGGACACTACCCTTGGATCAAGGTAATTTCCTCCATGATAAAATTAATTTGTACTCCTACTCAGGCTTCACTATCATCATTAAAAAAATAAAGAAAAGAAAAAGCACTTGTAAAGAGAAAGATCAAAGATAAGGTTTCACTGCAATATTTCTTCACACTTGAAAGTGGAGTTTGCTCTGCCAAATTTTTTTCCATTGAAATATAGTTGTTAGAATTAGGAAAAATCAAGCTGTCTGGGATCTGTACTGTGTGTGTGTGTTTCTGAGGTTGAGGCCTGGAGAGAAGGAAGATCCTTAGGTAATCACCTTATAAAAATGTCCATTCAAATAAAACTAACTCCAAGAGACAATTGAACATTGTGAGATGGGAACTTGAAGACTGAGAGAGATTGTGATGATCTTAAAACCCAAAGAAACAAGACCTCTCATATTTGAGGGACCTGTCAGTAGGATTTAAATTTACAATTAGAGAATTCTTTTATGACTTTTATTTGGGCTTTGTGAGAAGACTAATTGAATCCCCTTGGGGAATTTTATTCAGTGAGTGTCTCCACCTCAGTGACACCACTACATCAAAGGTATTAGAATTTGCACTCTGATTGGATTGAACAGGAACCTCTGTTGTCTGTACGCTGAGGTGGTGAACTCAGAGTATTAACCTTTCAGGCACCACAAGAATGTAAAATTCTACTTCCATTTCTTCTAAAAATATAAATAGACTTAATGTATTCACCCAACCTAAACTGACAACATGTCAGTATACAGAATTTTTTAAAAACCTTTATAGATTGATGTCTTCTTATAGCCTTTGGATTCCAATGAATTCCCTGAATGTTTTATGGAAAACCTCACAACCTTCTGTTACAAGAAATTAGATATCTGCAGATTTCCAAATCTGAATACTCTTGTAAGTTCACCAGAGAACATCTTATAATAAGTTCTCCACATCCTTATTTCCATTCTAACTTTGTCTTAAGTCCATATACATTATCCTTAATGTATATTAAAAAAAATTCAACATTTTTATTGTTTTATGCTTTCCCTGTGCTTATCCATTTTTAATTTTCATAATTTAAGTAGTCATATGAATAAAATATTCATTTTTCAAAAGCAGAAAAACATAAAATGAAAACACATCTACCACCCATATGTTTTAAAAACAGTTACTTGTGTCTGTTTTTAGACTTTTGTTCTGGTAGTGTGCGTGTGCTTTATTTATAGTATTTATTTTATTTTTGAATTTTACATATATATCATCTTATAAACTGTTTTTTCCATTTAATATATCATTAATATATTTTTATATTAACATTTTCATCAACATCAATTTTAGATTATAAATGTAATTCCATCTTTGTATTATATATATATTTCAATAATTTATGTAAATAATATCTCAAATCAGAACTTTGCAAAATTCTAGGACTATCTATTTGAATCATAGTTTATATGAATTGCTGCATTCTGTAAGGCTGTACTTGCTGGCCCTGCCTCAAATCCATTGTAAACAATTCCAGGTTTATATATTAAATAACAATATAATGAACATCTTTAAGGATAAGATCCTTGGACACAATCGTAATAATTTGCTTAGAATGAATTCCTATATTTAGTGTTACTCGGACTAGGAAGAAAATATTGAGCCATTTGATATATATCAAAAATTTTTTTTCATAAAAGACAAATTCATCTTACCTAACAAATGTATGTGATATGCCCTTTTCTTTGAACCTTGATGGATATATTATATTGTCATTAAAATAAATTTTTATCAACTTGAAAGGTATGTTGCACCTTTATACTGTTTCAATTTACATTATTTGTTTATTCTGTAGTTTGACTTTTTTCATGTGATTATTTGTATTTTTTATGGCTTATTTGATGAATTTTTCATTGATAAACTTTGGTCATTTGTCTTTCAGAGCACTTTTTTAAATTTTTATTGTTCTTATTGATTTCTAAAAGCTGTTTATTCTGAAATGTGTCTACTGTATATGTTAAAACATTTTTTTCAAATTTCTCACTTGCCAGGAATTCCCTGGTGGTCCAGTGGTTAGGATTCCACTCTTTCACTGCCGTGGGCCTGGGTTCAGTCCCTTGTCTCGGGGAACTAAGATCCCACAAGCCACATGGAGCAGTCAAAAAGTAAAAATTAAAAAAAATAAAATAAAATAAAAAAAGAAAAATTTTCTAACTTGCATTTTAGTTTTCAAATTTTTATATAGTTTAGTTTACACACTCTTCAATCTTTGTATCTCTCCTTTTACACACACATCAGCGTGTAAACTTAGTGTCATTACTTTGTGTCAAAGTATACTTTAAACCACCCTTTATAAATTTCTCTTAACCCTTAATGGATTCCTACGATCCAGCCTCAGTCAAGTTTGTGAGTCTCATTCTTGTCCATTGAATCTGGTTTCAATGGACATGGTAAGGAATTTTGTGATTCCAGAATTTATTTATCTTCACACTTATCTTTCTGCCTAACATGTAATACCTCAAATATGGTTGTATAAATTCTACTCTTCTTTCAAGATCCTCAACAGTATCCCTTATGTGATCTCTCTTACTAAGAATCCAATTCATAATTAATTCATCACTAACATTTGCTTTTTGTTTTGTGGTTCCCTTAATTATGTGAGAAATCCCACTAAGTCTTCTTTCACATGTGTGTCTAACTTTTACTTCACCTATTCATTGTTTATTTATCTTACTGTTTGTATAAAACTATTATTTAGGGTTTTTTAAATTAGTTTATAAACTGTGAGGTTAGGAATTCTATCTTCATATATTTCTATGTCCCACAGTTCAAAAACTAATATATTTGCTAAGTGTATTCACAATTTTAAGAAAAATAGAAGAATAAATTAAGTACTTTTAACCCCCAAAAATGATTATCAGAGAATTCAAATCATGCATAGAGTTACTGAATAATGGTTGAACTTTTGATGAACTCTTCAAGAACAGATAAAATTACCTAGCTCATATGTTATTCTTTTGTTATTTCTATCTTATGCTAATTAATTTTATCTCTTTAGATTTAGGTTTCTACATTTATTTAGTGATAATGTACAATACTATAGTCATATTTCCAAGGGGAACTCCCACTAAATCATTTTAATAATTACAGTGATGTTAGCTGACCTTTACAGTGTGCTTCCTTATCACATACAAAGAACTTTTTTGTAGCTATTATCTTTTGGTCATTAAAATGATCATCTAAGATAAATATCATTTCCCCTGTTTTTTAGATTAGAAAATGGAAGCTCAGAAAAATCTAAGTAACTTACTTTGCAGAGCCAAGTACTTTGCAGAAGCCTAATTCCAATGACCAAATATTTTTCCACATACGAGTCTGCCTTCCTTGGCTTACCTGCATTTAAATTGCTTAGCAGTTCCGCCTTATAGTAGTCCCCACTTATCCAAGGTTTCCCTTTCCCTGGTTTCAGTTATGCACCAGTCAACTGCAGTCTGAAAATATTAAATGGAAAATTTCAGAAATAAATAATTTGTAAGTTTTAGGTTGTGCACTGTTCTGAGTAGCTTGATGAAATCTCACACTGATCTGCTCTGTTCCAGCCAGGACATGGATCATCTCTTTCTCCAAGTGTCCCACCCCTTAGCCACTGAGTAGCTGTCTTGATTTTCAGATTGACTCTTGTGGTACCTCAATGCTTGTGTTCAAGTAATCTTTATTTTATTTAATAATGACCCCAAATCACTAAAGTACTCTTGCTGGCAAATCAGATACGCCAAAGAGAAGCTGTAAAGTACTTCCTTTAAGTGAAAAGATGGAAGTTCTCCACTTAAGGAAAAAACTATTGTATCCTGAATTTTCTAAGATCTATGGTAAGAACTAATCTTCCAGCTATGAAATTGTGAAGAAAGAAAAAGAAATTCATGCTAGTTTCACTGCCACACCTCAAACTGAAAAAGTTATGGCCATGCTGCCTGATAAGTGCTTAGTGAAGGCGTTATATTTATACAGTAGGATATTTTGAGAAAGAGAGCACATTCACATAACTTCTATTAAATATGGTGTTATGATTGTTCTGTTTTATTATTATTGTTAATTGTTTACTGTGCCTAATTTATAAATTAAACTTTATCATAGGTGTGTATGTATAGGAAAAAACAGTATACACCCGGTTTGGTGCTATGAATTCAGGCATCCACTAGGGGTCTTGGAAAGTATCCCCTGCAGATGAAAGGAGACTACTGTATTTGCATAAAATATTTTAAACAAAACTTTCCATTTATTTGAATATTTCTCAAAGGCCTTCACTGAAACCCTATTCTAGAAGTGATCTTAAACAACTAAATTGAACTAGAGCTGTATAAAGGACTTATGAATTCAGGTCCATCCACAAAGACTGTTTAGAAGCTTCAGAGACAAATATCATGATAATGAGCTCTCTGGCTGAGAATGGCCCTTATTTTCTTTTCTGATGGAGTTTCAGTTCACTTTGCCCTGAATAGACAAAGTCTTAGAGAGTGACAAAGTATTAGTGTCACTTGGGCTTGAAGTCACTCTCATTGGTGTTTCAGTGATTAGAGGAATATAAGTGAAACCTTCCAACAGCCATACCCCTGAAACGACCTGCTTTTGATAGCTCTGAATATTGTACTTTCCTAATTAGAAATCTATTAAACTGAGACAGGTAAGTGCAGGTGGAGTGAAAATGATATGGAACTAACAAGATAATATAGAAAATAAGAAGGATCCTGAGGCTGGTTTGAATTCCATTTGAAGCTGCTGAATTTGTTGTTGTTTGTGTTAGAATTCATCTGATACACTAGAAAGAATGGCATTTATTATTGGGAACTCTTTTATTTTTCAATTAATATATTAGTGGTTGTACTCTACAGTTTCTGGATGCAATTTGTCATTGCTTCTCTGTTGCCTATTGTCAAGGCAAGCAGTTCTCAGAACTGACTGGTCAACAGAAATACATGTGATGGTTATTAAAGTAATGCAGGTATCCAACCTTTTTCACTAAATCTGGAGAAAAGATAGAGTAGGTCTTCGGCACCAACACTGAAATGTGTATATTATATACGTAATATATATGTTATATACATGTCTACTTAATTCTAGGCATTGTCTTCTACCCCTCTTATGAATAATTAAAACTGAGGAGAGAAAAAACCTATAAGAAGTTTATAAATAGGTAGACAGCTAGATAGATAGATGTGTGTGTATATTCATACATATATAGACATAGATATATAAATATAATAATTTTTCAAAGATATATACATTTAAAATACATTTAAAATCTTTTCAAATATACATTTGAAATATATACATTTAAAATCTTTTTTTAAATGTATACATTTAAAATCTTTTCAAATATATATATTTATATGTGTGTGTATATACATTTAAAATCTTTTCAAATATATATATTTATATGTGTGTGTATATATATGTATCTTTTCAGCATCATTCCACATTATCTGATTATATTCCAAAAGAAATCTATTTCTGATATAAAAATATCTGTTGATTTATGGACAAGCAAGGAAGACAAATGGATGTTGTTCTTTACAAAAATATATGATGAATTTTATAATCAAGGCATGAGTCAAATGCTGACACATCACACAGGAGGAAGGTGAGTGATTCTATATGTTAGACCACTGTAGTCTGAAGAGTTCTCCTGTGCCATAGATTTCTGGAAGAACAGCCTCCACATGTTGTGAGGCAAGTTAACTTCTCAGCGCTCGGCTTCTCCTGTATTATGCTTCATAAACATTTAAAAGTTTCCCATGGAGGGCTTTTCTACACAGACATCGAATAGCTCAATTTTTGATCTGTCAAAATTGTGTCCTTGTATCAACAATGACATTTGTGGTTTCAATAAAAACAACACAAATAAACAAACTACATAACAAGACCTGCAAGAGTAGGAGCCTCCTTGGAATGGCTAAGTCACCAGGGAGATGATGTCAAGGCCCTCTTTCCCCCATTTACGGTACTTCCATTCATGGCTGGAAGACGGCTGCAGGAGCTCAGAAGCTTCCAGCACAATAACCAAGGAAACAAGATGCAAGAGAGAGAAAGCAAAGAAGAAGAAAGTAGAGATGTTTGCTTCTTCTCACACTATACGCACTCTCCCTCTCTCTCTCTCCTCCCTCCTTTTCCTTATAAAAGAAGGAAATCTTCCAAACTAACTTCAGCAGCCTATCCCCAGTTTCATCTGCACCAGTGGGTCAGAGGTCATCGACTCACAATCACTGGAAATGGAGAATTGGATGGATCTTCTACAGCTGAGGAAGGGGAGAAAAGGTGAGGTGAGTAGATATCTTCCTTAAATATACTGCTAGTTTAACTTAATATCAGATTGCTCTTATAAGAGATGGGCAGAATTTCTTTTGGATAGGCAAGGAAGAGTTTGGATTAATAAATTCCAAACCAAAGTATTTGGATTTCAATTGATCTTTGTAAAATAAAGGAAAAGTGAATTTGGTAACCCAAAACACCAGATTTTAAAAAATAAAGGCTTTCTTTGAGCTATACGATTGATTTTTGTATCTGATACTACCTTTACATTTGTAATTCTAGGTTGACAAAACTTCCTTTCCTAAGAATATGTCAGGAGCTAGGAAGGAGACATGGCTTAATAACCTGCTGAACAGAAAAGGGGACAAGTCAGAGTTGTATATGTTACTAACATTTCTACTCTGTGGCAACTCTAAAGTGATCAGCCATCTGCTTTACAGTCTAAAGTTTGTAGATGTATCAGTATTTAAAACAAACAAACCAAAAGAACCCTCAGGTAATATAGGATGCCCTGCCTGCCAACATCATATAAACTAGAAATTTTAATGAAAGAATAGCTTCAAAATGATATCCTGCTTTAATATTTACATATATGTGAAGAAGATATCCCCAGGGAATAAATAGTTTTTTTTTCTTGATTTCTGTATTGTTAAATTCCCTGCATGTAAAGTCTGCTTAAATTCCATTAATTTGACAGCTTGAGCTAACACTTCAGAATCTTTTGACTAATTCTATATATGCGTGAACCTGTACACTGAAATTAATGGGAGTTCTCAAAGTGGATCAGGCAGGAGCAAGACCTTTTAAATCTTGAGCACCATGACAGTGAGGGCTAAAGAAGATTTCTGGAGACTATTGAAAAAGAGAGAAGACAGAAGGGGTGGGTGGCCCAACTGTGATTTATTAGTAGTAATAAACTTGGCCAAGAGGCCAGCAGGCTCTAGAATTAATCTTACCCAAGAGATCACAGTGACAGTTCTCTCAGAGCTGGGTTTAAGCAAAGCCAAATACTTCCTGAAGAGCCAAGGAGAGGTATGTTTCATACATGGCAACAGAAAAGTAGGTCAGTAGATCAAATGGCAAATTTTGGAGAGTGAGGCAATGCTAGGGAAGGAGAGGTGTGGTTTGAGAGCAAAGAACTGTTTCTGTGCATTGTGAATAATTAGCGGTGTAATATTTGTATGATGAATATCATATAAGAGGACATATCAGTGGTTTATCATCAGAATTTTTTATGCGTTTGTAGGACACTTGCTCTGTGCCTGCCACGGTTTTGGAGATTTAAGTATAGACTTTGCACACTTTCCAGTGCTATAGGCCTATATTCAGCCTTAGGTTTAAAACCGTCATGAAAAAGACAGAAGAGATGCTCGCTTTTATGTGAATAAACACGGATACATGTTGGTACTAAGGATGGCAATTTGTTCTCTTTCAGCACTTCACTGGCGACTTAAAGTTCCTTTATGTTGATCTTGGCAAGGAGTGAGCCAACAAAAGCTAGAACAATAGACTAAAATGCGTAATGCAATATCCTTCATTGTGTTACTATATTTGTTTTTCCCTTGAAGTAGCCAAAAGTGCTGTAAAGGCTGGGACGGTTAAGCACTTGATAAGCTGTCTAACCCAATGCCCAAACAGTTGTTGAAAAGTTAGAAAAAATTATGTATTCAACTAATTTCCGCCTAAGGACAAACTAGTATTTAGCTAATCTTTACTATAAGATTACTTCCAGAGTAGAATTAAATCTATTACCAAAAAACTGGGAGTATATTATACACATACTCCCCAAACTTATTTAAAACAAAAATATAATTGATTTGGAATTGTATAGACATTAGTTTAATTCCATATATTGAGCAAAGCTTCCCTAGAGAATATAAAAAACAATTTATTAATAAATTAGGTCTTTATTAGGTTGAAAAGCCCACAATTTAATCGTTTCTATTTTGAAAATCGTTACTTAGATTCATGCTTACAATATAAGGTTATTTCATGAACATAATTAAAATTTGAACATAATTTCCTTTAAAAGGAAAATTATCGACTAAAATGATTAGAACATTCAATATTTAAAATGCAAGTATAGTTGAGCCTGTGTTTTTTCTGTCTTTGAAAAAATTATCTCTTTTGACATGTTTTCTTTGGCAAAGAGTTTATGAAAATTAAATTGATGTTGTGCTAAGGTTCTTTATATTGTGAATGGATTTTAAAATAAAGGGAGGTTATATAAAAATAAAGGCCTTGTGTATTCCTTTTATTTTATTTGGACAAATTATTTTTAATTAATTACAAATTGAGCACTTAGGTACTTTAAGCATTAAAAGTCCCCACTGATTTCTATGAGGTATGAATTTATCCAGACTGTTAGCTATGTCAATAGTAAAATGCTAAAAAAGTAATGCTGAATCAAAGTCATGATTTAATAAGTGTGAAAATCAAGAAAATGTAAAATGTTAAAATTTATAAGAGCAAGATTTCCTAGCTCAAGTTTACTTACAAAAGGCACTAAGTTCAAAGTTACCTTTTCTTTCTTTTCTGGAAGTTATCATAATTAACTAAAACGTCACAAGTAACATTTTTGGCAGTGGTTTAAGCCTATTTTTCACATATTCATCGCACATAATGAGCTAAGGGATTTTTCTCAAATGTTGCGATTAACATTCACCTTTTCATGAACCTTATGCTTAGAAAAATATAAAAGAAGCAAGATTTCAGGAAATGACAAAAACATAACAATAGGTATTTAAAGTCCCTAGCTGTGGGGATCTTAATTGTATCAACAATGTGATTGATCATCAGTGAGCATTATTCCCCAGGGATGCTCACACTGCCTAATGGACTATAAGAAGGCTTTCAAAGAGCCAAACCTACTTAACTGCTTGGAGAAACTCTTGCTGGGAATCATTGCTTAATAGATGTAGCTTTCTCTTTTGCTAGAACTTGATTTTTCAACCCATCTTTCTAACAGATAATGGCTTCAGAATATGGGAGGGTCAAGAATAGTGACTGTAGAATGCCATTGTCAAGTGCCACTGTGTGTGAAATCTACCATTCATGCATATGTATAACTGAATCACTTTGCTGTACACCTGAAACTAACACAACAATGTTAATCAACTATACTCCAATAAAAAATAAAAGTTAAAAAATAATCTACCTTTCAGTAAACGTATTTACTTTAGACTAAGCCTTATCCTTTCTAGGCATCTGCAGAAAAGAAATAAATATTAACTCATCTAGCAGTTCAGTGTGAATCTGTTCAGAACCTTTTCTTTCATTAAACAAAAGGGACTGGGGAACACTGGTGTGACTAAGGAGGGAAGAAGAGCAAGTGTTTGGGGGAAGAGGGTTAAAACGCACTGATAATTGGGAGGGGTGGCTCTGCAGGAGCTCTCTCCACATTGCACAGTTTTGCAAACAGCTGATTCATAATGGAAAAACCAGATAGTGAACACCTGTATCATGACCTTGTATGAAAGGCTGTGCACAGCAGTATATTCATCAGGGTAATGTTGCTGAGCTGATGAAATAATGTGACATAATAAAAAAGACCTAAATGTTGATTGTTTTTGGTTCTAACATTTTTGGAATGCAATCTGGCTATACTTACAAGAAGTAAAAATACATGTGACAGATGAATACATAAAGAAGATGTGGCACATATATACAGTGGAATATTACTCAGCCATAAAAAGAAACAAAATTGAGTTATTTGTAGTGAGGTGGATGGACCTAGAGTCTGTCATACAGAGTGAAGTCAATCAGAAAGAGAAAAACAAATACCATATGGTAACACATATATATGGAATCTAAAAAAAAAAAGGTTCTGAAGAACCTAGGGGCAGGGCAGGAATAAAGACACAGACATAGAGAATGGACTTGAGGACACGGGGAGGGGGAAGGGTAAGCTGGGACGAAGTGAGAGAGTGGCATGGACATATATACACTACCAAATGTAAAATAGATAGCTAGTGGGAAGCAGCCACGTAGCACAGGGAGATCAACTCAGGGCTTTGTGACCACCTAGAGGGATGGGATACAGAGGGTGGGAGAGAGACACAAGAGGGAGGAGATATGGGGGTGTATGTATATGTATGGCTGATTCACTTTGTTATAAAGCAGAAACTAACACACCATTGTAAAGCAATTATACTCCAAAAAATATGTTAAAAAATAATACATGTGACCAAATAAGTTTTGTTATATTGCATGATGTAGTTTTTTTTTTAAAAAAAATTTCTCTAATTTCTTCCTTACTCTGGTAGTACTTTTGTTTTGTTTTGCTTTTATTTGTCTTTTTTTTTTTTTTTTTTTACATTTTCTTTCTGTGTATTTTCTCCCTTTGTCTGGTCCTATATAGGCAGATAATCGACTTTTCTTTCTTGTCTTAAAGAAAGGTGTACAGTTGAGTAAAGAGCACAAGTTTGCTAAAGCAGTCTTATCTTCCCAACCTGTGTTATTTCTAATGCTTAAACTCACTGAAAAGATAGTGTAACATTTCTTAGAAGTAGAATAAAGAAATATAAAGAGAGGGAAAGGGACTAAAAGAGATTCAACCAAGCTGAGGGCAGACAGCATTGAAGGTCTTATGAATGTAGGAGACCCATCCTCTACTCCCTGGCATTTCTTCACAAAGGTGACAAGCCTGAAAGCAAAGGTATTCCATGAGCAGCTGACTTCTTCTGGTGAATCCAACTGTTGCACCGCTACTGCCTGTTTGATATCCACCTATATCTACAAGGGAGTTCCTCTGACTTGGGAGTTGACTATAAAACAAAACAAATTGGGTCTGCTGACACTAAGTACAGATGGCTCCTGAAGTATTCCAGCTCTCTTTAAGGTTGTTCCTGAAAGACAATGGGGAGATTCTTCCAGCTGGCAGAACATCAAGCAGAATGTCCATTTGTTCTGCATGGAGAGAGAGACTGAGGCATGGATTTATGTAGGTACGTGATCAGTGGCTGAAGTTTAGTTGGATATTTAGGATAAGGAACAATATAATAGAAGGCTTGAATGGGCTCAGAATATGACTTTCAGAATTGTGTTTCATTTGAATGGTCAACACACACATGCATACGCATGTAGGCCCTCACTGCAGAGAGTACTTTCCATAACCCCGGAGACAAGATGAACCTTTATGGATTTAAGTTCATTTCCTCCAGCAACTCAAGTGCTTGTTCAAAAGCTTCATAAACAAAATATCTCTAGTGGCAGCAATGGAAGTTATGTATGGACTCAAAAGTATGGACTTTCCATTTGCTATGATTGACTTGGTAGGTCCCACTGCTTTGTGCGAAAAAGCATTGGCAATAACTAATTCTGAGACCCCAGTGTGGTACAACATCTGGAGATGATCAACAAGCCACCTGGTGGCAAATTAGTTTAAGTGGAACACTGGAAGGGAGAGTAATTTTCCTCACCAGGTTTTCTTTTTCCCTTTGTGCCTTACTTCTGTGAGCACCACTGTTTGTAGGGTTGTGGAATACTTTATGCCATTGCACACAATATTACTACAGATCAAGGAACTCAATTTAGCAAACTATGTTAGTCAAAGGACCAAGGAGTATTATCATAAAATGCATTGTATTTTAATATCATGTATAAATTTCACAGGATTTTTTTTTAAATTCCATCTTTATTGAGGTATAAGTGACAAAAAATTTGTAAGATATATAAAGTGTACCTTGTGGTTATATGATATGTGTATACATTGTACTCCAGCTACCATATCCAGAACAGTGTTCAGCTATAGCACTGATAATGTTTATCCCTGCCATGTTTCCCTGTCTACTCTCTAGGGGGTAGTTTTTGATTTCTCAGTTTCAGCAGGGCCTCCACAGTATATATCAGAATAATAGACAATAATTCTATTGAACAAATAATAGTAGAGATGTCCATCTTTAAAAAAAAAACAACTTTAAAGAGCTTTCATTCTATGAAAGATATCAATGCCACATTAGTCATATATGTTACAAATATTTTCCAAGTTTATTTACCTTCTACATTAGTTTGTGGCACACTTTTTTCTTCCATTCATCAGATCTACCATTTTTCTCCATTTTGTCTTCTAACTTTGAAGCTCTGTTTATCATCTTTCTTTACCATGAAATTACAGAAACATTTGCTTATATTTTCTTGTAATGCATTTCTAAACCATCACATTTTAGAATTTATTTCATTAGCAGATGATGCATGAAGCAGACAGCTTAATTCCTCTACCGCACCCCCTCAGCTTCATTGAGGGAAATAAATCTGAGAAGATCAAGAGGGTAAGAATAATGTGGAACTATTTATTTTAGGTTTGTGAAATGGCAGCATAAATAAAAGCCACATAGGAAAGACCCTCCATGTCAAAAAGCTGGCTCTCCAATTGGTTGCATGAAAGCATCCTATCCCCTCAATGTCTACCACAAATATACAGATTCACATTTTCTGTGCTATATGAGACACAGAGTCCTTTCTATTTTGCTGAATTTGAATTGTAGGTGAAACAGTATACACAAGTGCAGCTACTTATATGGATAAAGAAATAACTAAAATGTAGATGCAAGCACAAGAAATTGTTTTCTCTGGATTTACCCAGGACAGTGAGTTCATGGTGTGTGTGTGTGTGTGTGTGTGTGTGTGTGTGTGTGTGTATGTGTGTGTGTGTGTATGACATTACTCAGCTTTTGACAGCTGCAAAACAAAATCTTTTCCCAGTAAAAAATCCAGAAGATATACTTTTCTACATAATCGTGGACCTGCAATTCAGTCAATACACTGTTTTTTTGGTCGTTTTTGTGAATCTTACCAGAACACCATACCTCTGAACATATGATAAGGTAACACTGTAAACACTTTTGTTGTTAGATTTCTGACTTACTTTTTTCTTTTCTTGTTTTTAACATTTGAGAGACAGGAAATATATATATATATATATATATGTATGTATATATGTATATATGTATATGTATATATATACACATATACATATATATATACATGCATGTGTGTGTGTGTGTGTGTGTGTGTGTGTGTATATATATATATATATATATATATATATATATATATATATATTTAAAGCCTCACTAAATGTCTGTCCCCAAAAAAACCTTTTAGTCTCAACTACTAGATTTTTTTTTTCCACAAAGAAAGACAAGTAAGAAGCTTGGCTCCTACCTGTAACCTCCTTCAGTAAACACTGTAATACCAAATTCTTTACATCTTAATAATTGCCAGGCTAGATTAACAAGCTGCTAATGTTTTGATTTACAAATTGGAGGCCGATTTGGTTTGCCTGGCCTTCAAGAAGATTGAGCTGTCTCCTCTATTCCCTGAAAGTAAGTAAATGACTGTTTATTCATTCCCTTGATTAGAAGGCTGCCCTCCAGCAAGATAAAAGAGGTTCCATAATAAATACGAGACTCCCATGTTTTGTTTTACTTTCTGGATTCAGTACTAAACATTAAAATGAACTGGAGATTGATTTTTGTTCGGGGACCAGTGCCAGATAAAACAAGGAGTGAACAAACAGACTAGTTTGTAGACACGAGCTCCTTTATAAAGAGAAGAGGATTTGAATGTTAATGTAACAGCAACTGGGTTATTCCAGGTGTGTGTGATGGTGTGTGTGTGTGTTCTGCCTTCTCAGCAGGACTTTTTAAATTCATTCTCTCTGATATTCTGTTGGTAGCTGTTGTTGTCAAAGATCAAAACTAAATGCATCTTACCCACTTCTCTAGTCACTGAAACAAAAAATTTCAGTTAAATTTTCTTTTATTGAGACCAGGTCTACAGCAGTACTGTAGGGATTAAAACACACACACGTGCACACACACACATACACACAGAGGATAAAACCAAAGAAATTTCCATAGATGCACTATTTATGGGCATGCACACACTTTTTTTCCCCCTTTTTTCTCTCCCCAGTCCCATCTTTTGGAGGTCTGTAGGACTCCCTTTGCTTCATAACTTTGCCGTTTGGCCTCAAGTCACAAATCAATTTCTTCCAATTCATCTCCTCTTCTCTTGCCTTGGGGATCATCTTGTGTCTCCTCTGACTTGCAATAGAGCTGTTCTGCTTTCTGAGTTGCTGATAAATTGGCCAATAATGGCAGTAATGGATGCAGCAGTCTCTTGCCTCCCTTTAAGCAATTTACATGTCAGGGCTAAAGTATCTCTGCCTGAATCCTGGGCTCAGAGGAGTACCCAACTGCAGCTGCTAATGGAGCTGCTAGTCCCAGTATCTAAAGTTGATGGATCAATAATAAAATTAGCTCAGTTGCTAAGTGTATGTGCTGCACTTTGATCCATAGAGACAAGAAAGGAATGGGATAGGTGAGGGCGGGGGAATGAGAAAGGTGATGATGTAACTGAGAATTGATATTTGTGCACATGTTCACCTCTGTGTCTGACCAGAAGACTGACAACTGGATGCGCTGTGACATGAAAATCTGATGCCGTAAGTTTTAGGATATATTCAATATGAAAACCAGAAGTGAAATGAGTGTTCAGTGTTGCAAGGTGGATTTGCTAGGCTTTGTCTCTTCGCTTGTTAATTCAGTCAGTCTTGCAAAGAAGTTTGGTTTGTTTTTAGCACAGGGGAGACTGATGTTTACATCTTTCCCTCACTTGCAGGAATCAGTCTCCCGACCTCCAAACCCTATTGCTTTTATCATATTTTCTCTTGACTTATAGGTAAATGGTCTGATGTTTTACTCCGATTCCTGGAGACACACTAACCATGGTGTAGTTCTGGTATAAGATGACTAGAGAGAGAGTAAAATGCTCAAAGTAGGAATTCAGTTATTCATTTAAACATTCATTTGTTCCTAACATAAGAGAAAACAGAGATAAAGTGGTGGGGCCTGGTAGACACTAAGAGATTGATTTCATTTGTCTTTCATTTCCACTTGTTAAAATGGACAGTGTCCACATTGTTGTAGAACAGTGCCAAAATGTATACATCTCAAGTTATTCAATTAATTTTATGAGCCTTCATATTTCATGTCTTATTACTTTATGGCAGACATTTATGACCCACTCCTCTGAAGGCCAGGATTCATTCGCTTCTTTACTCATTCCATACATATTTATGGAGTATCTACTGTGCTCTTAATGCTGTGAACAGGACTAAGGTTACAAAAGTCAGACGTCCCCGTCCAAATGGAGGTAACTTGGAACCAGTGTGACAATACTTGGGAGCATCTCTAATTATTTAGAACAATTCCAGGACTCAGAAATCCACAGATGAATGAAACTCACATTTGCTTGCCATGATGACAAACAGTAGTGCATATATACCAATACATAAAGGAGTAGTTACTTACAAATACATGTTGTGACTCACAATCACAAGGTATACTAAGAACAACACTTAACTCAGATTATCCTATTTTTTGTGCATGCCTAAATCCAGTTTGTATGTTTATTTTTCTTAAGTTTGTCTTCCTCCTTTCCTTTCTGATTTCCTTGTCTTGTGAAAACACACATATTGATCAACCAAAATGATTCTATTTTACTAATTCTTTGCAAATTATCACTTTAATTCTTTTACATAAACTGTTAGATTTATCATTCATGTCTCCTAATTAATACATTATAATTTATTAGTATATTATTCCTGAAGGTTTATAAGGCTCTTTGCTATATGATAAAAATAAGGGTTTTTTCCTAACTTTTCATTATTGTTTGAATCTCCTGTCACCCTTCATTCAAGTAGTTGGTCAATCTAGTGGAGGCATTCTACGTATGATTATTTTCTAACAATCTCCAAGTTTCCCTAGTGCTAGAAATATTACAGCTCTCAGGAAGTCATCCTCTTTTTAAAATATTAGCTAAAATGCCTTCTTCTGTAAACCTCTACTTAGGTTTCCATGTCACATTTTTTCAGTATTTTTGTTTTGCTTTTTTGTTTTTTTTTTACAAATCAAAAAAAAAAAAAACAAACACCATTCTATTGGATTTTTTTCCTTACCTCTTTCTTTTCTTTTCTTTTTCTTTCTTTTTTTGGTAGGATGTGATATGTCTTTTGGCATGCAGTGAAATACTGGAAAGTTTTGAGGAAATGAGATTTACATACCTTTTCTCAGACTTCGTCCCCGTAAGGAAAATCATCTGTGTGATGAATCTCCTCTATGAATTGATAAGTTACAATTCTCTGGGGAAAAACACATTATACATGTGGGGCACTGTTAATCAGGCATGATTCACACTCATTAATGGAAATTTTCCAAGGCCACTAAAGATCTTTTGTTAACAAATGTACTATAGAAACTTTTTAAAGGTCTGTTTCTCAGTAGTCTTAAGTGATATTTCTTGTTTGTCTCCTCAGAACTTGTTTTGCCATAAAGTAGAAACTTAGAATATGTCTGTAGGTTTGATTTGTTTTATTTTTTTAAGCTTCTTGCCTAGTTAAATGTAGAAAATCAAATCTTGAAAGAGAAAAAAATAGAGTGAAGGTAAAAGAAGAGGAACAAAAGAGAGGATCCTAGAAAAGCAAGGTGTTTCGACTGAGTTTAAATTGTAACACAGCATTTAGAGAATGGTGAGGTGGTGGCTGTCTCTGTGTGACTCAGACTGAGTTTCTGTTAAAAAAAAAGGGGGGGCTTTCAATTTTCAGCAAAAAGAAAGAGGACATGTCTGATGCACTGGCCCCTAGGAAGAGACATCAGAGTCTTATTCCCAGAGAAAAGAGTTAGTGACAACCCATAATGTGGTTCTGCTGATGAGGTAATGACAGCAGGGGCAGCCAGGAGGGGTCTTGCCAGAGAAATGTGAAGGCATGAGCAGATTCCTGTCTCATCACTGAGAAACCTGGAGATGTCCCTCACAGCAGAGCTGGGTGCTTAGATCAGCTGGTGTCATTGTGAGCAACTAAAAATACATTCTAATTTGACAACTGATTTAATGTGAACCATTTGTTCCCAGAGGCTGGAAGTCCTAGGAATATAGGTATGTATGAGAAAATAAGAAGTCTGTGTATGGCCAAGTGCTAAATTCAATGGGGCAGATATCTTTATTGCTTTAATAACGACCAGCTGGCTTTTTCTTTTTTTCTTTTTTTTTTTTTTGCGATACACGGGCCTGTCACTGCTGTGGCCTCTCCCGTTGCGGAGCACAGGCTCCAGACGCGCAGGCTCAGCGGCCATGGCTCATGGGCCCAGCCACTCCGCGGCATGTGGGATCTTCCCGGACCAGGGCGCGAACCCGTGTCCTCTGCATCGGCAGGCAGACTCCCAACCACTGTACCACCAGGGAGGCCCCAGCTGGCATGCTGACACTCTGTTATCTGGGTGGATGCTAAATGAATTTGTCACCCTCTCTTCCCATTGTCTCTCAACAACATAGGCTTCAGGTTTCCCTTTCAGATGAGGGTCAAGACCTATGATGTGAATGAATCCTCATCTATGCTATTCTTGGAACAACAGGATTCCAACACTTATGTTAAAGGTAACATTGTAGAAAATAATTTGATATATTGTATATCCCAACTAATAGTCCACAGTTATGATCTGTGGGTGATTATTTACTGTTGTTATTGTTGCTGTTTTCTAAAGGAACATAAACCTTCAATCATTACAACAATGAGAGCTGCAAAACAAATTATTTTCCCAGTAAAAAATCCAGAAGATATACTTTTCTACATAATTGTGGACCTGCAATTCTCATATAACACTAAATTATAAAAAAAAATAAATTATAAAACTTACTCCAGAAGGAAGGAACTTTATCATTCTTAATAAAGCTGCTGTTCACTTAGTCCTTTGCTACCCTTAATTAATAATCAAGAGAGTGGACCCATTTGTGAGAAACCATGTAATACTTTCATCTGGGAAAACAAAACAGAACCACAAGTGTTTCAATGCCCGTGCATAGACTGCCTGTCCCTTTCTCTAGCACATTTCCTACTTTGTAGCTTTGCTTTTCCAAAGGCAAACCCATTTGGAAAGCTGGTGACCCATTTATTTTTATATATTGGTATATAAGTCCCCAAAGAACTGTTCCGTTTAACTGTTATTGCAGATTGTATTTTACAGTTGCCCAAGGTTGTGGTAAAAGAGGGTGTTTTGGCTCTTTGACTTGAGTGTGTTATCTGAAGTATGTTATTTTACTGATTCACAAATGCCTCACAAGCTGAGAGTTTTACTATCCATGTCACCAATAAACCATATTCCTTATCAGATCTCATTATAGGTTCAAGTCCTGGACCAGATATCTGGCTAAAACTGAGGCAGGAGAAATATCTATTAAGTGACTTTATTTTTGTAACCTTGAGTTATATGTTATATGTATACCTACCTCCCTTTTATTTGACAAGCTCCTGTAGATTGTTCAAACAACAAACTCAGTTTTTGTGAAGTTAAAAATACAGGGATTTAACTCTTTCCCTTATAGGTTTGGAAGAGAGAAGTCAAAATGTGAAAATAAACTACTTACCTTATATATCTCTCATACTAAATTGATCTGACAATGAAGAGATGATCATGGCATATATTATTTAATACATACTTCCTCTGTATTTGTAAAGTCCTTGTTAGTTTACATAGGGCTTTGAAATATACTATGACAGTTGGTCAATATAACTATTCTGTGAGATATAAAGAGGGCCTAAATCTTTATATTCATTTTACACTTGATAGAAAAAGATTCAGAGAGAAATCCTATAGATATAAGATTGTACATCATGGGGCTCAAGGTCAAATATCGGCCTTCTCAGGCATCAGGAATTTTTCACGTTCCTAAGCTGTGGATTTAGGAATCTTGGCAACCGTGGTTTCTGTCCTTTGTGAGGCCACATGCTTTACACTTAAGAAGAAGTTTTTAGATAAAAGTCTCAAGGTAAACTTTATACTTCCTGCAGCTCTATTTTATGAAATTTCATTGAGAGTTGAATTCACTTCTTTGGAAGGAGGAGAAATCTTTTCAGTAATGCTTGTGCATATTACAAATGAAATGCAAAATTGTAAAGGAACTTAAGGTGAAATTGCAAGTGACCATACTGAGTCTGTTTCACCTTAAAGCTGATTGGCATAAATGACTAGATTATATTGCTATATTGCAGTGCATTGCATATACTGTATATGGTACGTGATAACTCTTTTCTATCACTACCCAGAATTCCCTGTCACCAAAAATACTGGCACAATTTAAGTGCACAAATTTATTAAAATTATATGATAAATGGAATTTAAACATAAAAAAGAAGACATCTAGGAATAGTGCCAGGACAGAATTGTTCATATTCATGATTATGAGTATCGTAATAACAAGATATTCTCAATCCAATGTTGAAAACTTAGAGAACTTACACTCTTGGTCTCCCAAAGGGTTGCTCTATTTCCAAGTCTCGTGAATTCATGCTCTCTTTTGTTCCTACAAATCTCCCCATAGTTTAGGAACTTGTCCATATCTCATCACTAACAGTTTTCTGCACAATCCAAGCACTGTTCTTTCAATCCAGCTACATATTTCTCTGATAAATATTTTTATCTTACGATTCTCCAACAATTGACCTTCATTACCATTATTAACAGATGAATTGCTTCCCTAATTTTTTCATGTCATGATACACAGAGAAAATGATACTTATACACATGCTGGGGTAAATGGAGGATATTGAATGCCTCTACGTGGTACATGGGGCTTGATGAAGGAATGCATTTTTTTTATTTTACATAAGTAAAAGAAACACAAAATAAAAGGAATATGAAACATGTTTAATTTTTAGAAAATTTCCAATAAGATATATTCAAAACTTTAAAATAGAAACTTGGGTGGCTTCCATGAACTTTTTTTTTTTTAAATTTTAACCTGAAGCTTGATCAACATTTTCACTTGTTACGCCAGTTTTTTTGAATATTTTCTTCAACAGGAAATTTTACTCACATATGTTGGTGGTAGCAAATGACAAAAGATAATTTATGATTTTTTATGCCAATTGAAGGAAATTTATCTGTAAGTATTAACAGATTTCAGAGTAGTCAGTCTCTAAATTGTACTCCAAATATATATTCATTCTTTAAATCTATCACTCTTTCTTTTATGCTATTAACAAATAAAATGTTGAAATTTCTTAAGGTAATGAAAATGGATTTGAAATTCAAACATTCTCATATCATGAATTTCAAAACATTGATAAAATGTTTTCTATTAATTTTAACAATAATTCTGTATGGTTCAAGTTAAAAGACTAATTAAATAATATCAGTGAGCGTCAGTAACCATACTCTCTTGAAGTAAGTTTTTGCTTAAAGACAAGCTGTATGAATACATGGCGATATTTTTCATGTAGTTTTTGCAATAAAAATATATTTATTCAAGGTGTTCAAAAATTTCACTTCAATTAGCTGCTTTGGCAAATCAATAATTATTCTTTAACAATCTGCAAAATGTTAATTATCCACACTAATTATATACAAATTTTTAAAATTCTTAGCTCATAAATTTTTGGGAATTTTTTTTTTTTTTACTCAGCAAAAGCAGCTCATATGTAACAAAAGGAAGTGATATTCTAATTCTTTGCATAATGCTGGAGAAATATAGTGACCTGAACTCTATTAGAATCACGATCTTTTAATACCATTTAATACAGATTAGAATCTACAGACAGGCTATTATGCATAAGGTCTTCTCTGTGAATTAAACAATGTATTATTTAAACCCCAGACTTCTCAGAATAAATGTTAATGAATGAAATCATATAATTTCTCTCCCAAGGCAAGACACTTTTCTGAGTAAATGGGTGTTACTAACAACCAGGCAAGAGGGACCTTCAAGAGGGTGGAGGAGTAAGACGTGGAGATCACCTTCTGCCCCACAAATACATCAGAAATACATCTACATGTGGAACAACTCCTACAGAACACCTACTGGACGCTGGCAGAAGACCTCAGACTTCCCAAAAGGCAAGAAAATCCCCACGTACCTGCATAGGGCAAAAGAAAAAACAGAGACAAAATAAAAGGGATGACCTGCACTTCTGGGAGGGAGCTGTGAAGGAGGAAAAGTTTCCACACACTAGAAGCCCCTTCACGGGCGGAGACTGCAGGTGGCGGAGGTGGGGAGCTTCGGAGACGCGGAGGAGAGCACAGCAACAGGGGTGCGGAGGACAAAGCGGAGAGATTCGTAATCCTCCCGATTACAGAGGATCGGTGCCGACCAGCACTCACCAGCCCGAGAGGCTTGTCTGCTCACCTGCCGGGATGGGCGGGGCTGGGAGCTGAGGCTCAGACTTTGGAGGTCAGACCCCAGGGAGAGGACTGGGGTTGGCTGCATGAACACAGCCTGAAAGGGGCTAGTGTGCCTCAGCTAATGGAGAGGGAGTCCGGGAAAAAGTCTGGAACTGCCTAAGTGGCAAGAGACCATTGTTTCAGGGTGCGCGAGGAGAGGGGATTCAGAGCACCACCTAAACGAGCTCCAGAGATGAGCGTGAGCCACGGCTTTAGCACGGACACCAGAGACGGACATGAGACACTAAGGCTGCTGCTGCAACCACCAAGAACCCTCTGTGCAAGCACAGGTCAGTATCCACACCTCCCCTCCAGGGAGCCTGGGCAGCCCGCCACTGCCAGGGTCCCGTGATCGAGGGACAACTTCCCCGGGAGAACGCACGGCACGCCTCAGGCTGTTTCAACATCATGCTGGCCTCTGCCGCCGCAGGCTCACCCCGCATTCTGTACCCCTCCCTACCCCCGGCCTGAATGAATCAGAGTCCCCTAATCAGCTGCTCCTTTAACCCTGTCCTGTATGAGGGAAGAACAGATGCCCTCAGGTGACTGACACGCAGAGGTGGGGCCAAATCCAAAGTTGAACCCCAGGAACTGTGCGAACAAAGAAGAGAAAAGGAAATTTTTCCCAGCAGCCTCAGGAGCAGCTGATTAAATCTCCACAATCAACTTGATGTACCCTGCATCTCCGGAATACCTGAATAGACAATGTATCATCCTAAAACTGAGGCAGTGGACATTGGAAGAAACTGTAGACTCGGCGTTTGCTTTCTGCATCTAATTTTTTTCTAGTTCTATGTTTATCTTAGTTTAGTATATAGAGCAGCAATGGAAAAACAGCAAAAAACATAAGGGATCCCCATAAAGTTAACAGCTGATTTTTCAGCAGAAACTCTGCAAGCCAGAAGGGAGTGGCAGGACATATTTAAAGTGATGAAAGGGAAAAACCTACAACCAAGATTACTCTATCCAGAAAGGATCTCATTTAGATTCAACAGAGAAATTAAAACCTTTACAGACAAGCAAAAGTTAAAAGAATTCAACACCACCAAACCACCTTTACAACAAATGCTAAAGGAACTTCGCTAGGCAGGAAACACAAGAGAAGGAAAAGGCCTACAAAAACAAACCCAAAATAATAAAGAAAATGGTAATAAGAACATACATATCGATAATTACCTTAAATGTAAGTGGATTAAATTCTCCAACCAAAAGACAGAGACTGGCTGAATAGACACAAAAACAAAACCTGTACATATTCTGTCTACAAGAGACCCACTTCAGACCTAGGGACACATACAGACTAAAAGTGAGGGGATGGAAAAAGATATTCCATGCAAATGGAAATCAAAAAGAAGCTGGAGTAGCAATACTCATATCAGACAAAATAGACTTTAAAATAAAGACTATTACAAGAGACAAAGAAGGACACTACATAATGTTCAAGGGATAGATCCAAGAACAAGATATAACAATTGTAAATATTTATGCACCCAACATAGGAGCACCTCAATAAACAAGGCAAATGCTAACAGTCATAAAAGGGGAAATCGACAGTAACATAATAATAGTAGGGGAATTTAACACCCCATTTTCACCAATGGACAGAGCTTCCAAAATGAAAATAAATAAGGAAACACAAGCTTTAAATGATACATTACACAAGATGGACTTAATTTATATTTATAGGACATTCCCTCCAAGAACAACAGAATACGCTTTCTTCTCAAGTGCTCATGGAACATTCTCCAGGATAGAACATATCTTGGGTCACAAATCAAGCCTTGGTAAATTTAAGAAAATTGAAATCATATCAGGTAACTTTTCTGACCACAACACTATAAGACTAGATATCAATTATAGGAAAAAACTGTAAAAAATACAAACACATGGAGGCTAAACAATACCCTACAAAGTAACCAATACGTCACTGAAGAAATCAAAGAGGAAAAAAATAAATACCTAGAAGCAAATGACAATGAAAACATGAAAACCCAAAACCCATGGGATGCAGCAAAGCAGTTTTAAGAGGGAAGTTTGTAGCAATACAACCCTACCTCAAGAAACAAGAAACATCTCAAATAAACAACCTAACCTTATACCTGAAGCAATTAGAGAAAGAAGAACAAAAAAACCCCAAAGTTAGCAGAAGGAAAGAAATCATAAAGATCAGA
Organism: Orcinus orca; assembly: GCF_937001465.1. Taxonomy (NCBI): domain Eukaryota; kingdom Metazoa; phylum Chordata; class Mammalia; order Artiodactyla; family Delphinidae; genus Orcinus; species Orcinus orca. The sequence goes on along the minus strand of NC_064560.1, from coordinate 182,956,853 downwards.
TCACAAATCAATGAAAAACAAATGAAGGAAATGATAGCAAAGATCAATAAAACTAAAAGCTGGTTCTTTGAGAAGATAAACAAAATTGAAAAACAATTAGCCAAACTCATCAAGAAAAAAAAGGGAGAAGACTCACATCAACAGAATTAGAAATGAAAAAGGAGAAGTAACAACTGACAATTTAGAAATACAAAGGATCATGAGATATTACTACAAGCAACTATATGCCAATGAAATGGACAACTTGCAAGAAGTGGACCAGATAGAAAAGCACTACCTTCTGTAACTGAACCAGGAAGAAATAGAAAATGTAAACAGACCAGTCACAAGAACTGAAATTGAAACTGTGATTAAAAATCTTCCAACAGGGGCTTCCCTGGTGGTGCAGTGGTTGAGAATCTGCCTGTTCATGCCCCGGTCCAGAAGATCCCACATGCCATGGAGCGGCTGGGCCCATGAGCCATGGCTGCTGAGCCTGCGCATCTGGAGCCTGTGTGCTGCAATGGGAGAGGCCACAGCAGTGAGAGGCCTGCTTACCGCAAAAAAAAAAAAAAAAAAAAAAAAAATCTTCCAACAAACAAAAGCCCAGGACCAGATGGCTTCACAGGAAAATTCTATCAAACATTTAGAGAAGAGCTAACACCTACCCTTCTCAAACTCTTCCAAAATATAGCAGAGGGAAGAACACTCCCAAACTTATTCTACGAGGCCACCATCACCATGTTACCAAAACCAGACAAAGATATCACAAAAAAAGAAAACTACAGGCCAATATCACTGATTAACATAGATGCAACAATCCTCAACAAAATCCTAGCAAACAGAATCCAACATCGCATTAAAAGTATCATACACCATGATCAAGTTGGGTTGATCCCAGGAATGCAAGGATTCTTCAATATATGCAAATCAATCAATGTGATACACCATAATAACAAATTGAAGGATAAAAAACATATGATCATCTCAATAGATGCAGAAAACACTTTCAGCAAAATTCAACACTCATTTATCATAAAAAACTCTCCAGAAGGTAGGCATAGAGGGAACCTACCTCAACATAATAATGGCCATATATGATGGACCCACAGCCAACATCATTCTTAATGGTGAAAAACTGAGGCCATTTCCTCTAAGATCAGGAGGAGACCAAGGTTGTCCACTCTCACCACTCTTATTCAACATAGTTTTGGAAGTTTTAGCCACAGCCATAAGAGAAGAAAAAGAAATAAAAGGAATCCAAATCAGAAAAGAATAAGAAAAACTGTCACTGTTTGCAGACGACATGATACTATACATTGAAAATCCTAAAGATGCTACCAGAAAACTGCTAGAGCTAGTCAATGAATTTGGTAAAGTAGTAGAATACAAAATTAATGCACAGAAATGTCTTGCATTCCTATACAATAACAACAAAAAATCTGAAAGAGAAATTAAGGAAACACTCCTATTTACCACCACAACAAATAGAATAAAATACCTAGGAATAAATCTATCTAAGGAGGCAAAAGACCTGCATGCAGAAAACTATAACACACTGATGAAAGTAATTAAAGCTGATACAAACAGATGGAGAGATATACCATGTTCTTGGATTGGAAGTATCAACACTGAAAATGACTATGCTACCAAAAGCAACCTACAGATTCAATGTAATCCCTATCAAACTAACAATGGCATTTTTCACAGAACTAGAACAAAAAATTTGACAATTTGTATGGAAACACAAAAGACCGCAAATAGCCAAAGCAATCTTGAGAAAGAAAAATGGAGCTGGAGGAAACAGGCCCCCAAACTTCAGACTACACTACAAAGCTACAGTAATCAAAACAGTATGGTACTGGCACAAAAACAGAAATATAGATCAAAGGAACAGAATAGAAAGCCCGGAGACAAATCCATGCACATATGTCACCTTATCTTTGAAAAAGGAGGCAAGAATATACAATGGAGAAAAAACAGTCTCTTTAATAAGTGGTGCTGGGAAAACTGGACAGCTAAATGCAAAAGAATGAAATTAGAACATTCCTTAACACCATACACAAAAATAAACTCAAAATGGATTAAAGACCTACATGTAAGGCCAGACACTATAAAACTCTTAGAGGAAAACATAGGTAGAACACTCTATGACATAAATCACAGCAAGATCCTTTTTGACCTACCTCCTGGAGGAATGGAAATAAAAACAAAAATAAAAAAATGGGACCTAATGAAATTTAAAAGCTTTTGCACAACAAAAGAAACCATAAAGAAGATGAGAAGACAACCCTCAGAATGGGAAAAAACATTTGCAAACAATTGACAAAGGATTAGCTTCCAAAATATGCAAGCAGCTCATGCAGCTTAATATCAAAAAAACAAACAACCCAATCCAAAAATGGGCAGAAACCTAATATACATTTCTCCAAAGAAGATATACAGATTGCCAACAAACACTTGAAAGGAATCTCAACATCACTAATCATTAGAGAAATGCAAATCAACTACAATGAGGTATCACCTCTCACTGGTCAGAATGGCCATCATCAAAAAATCTACAAACAATAAATGCTGGAGAGGATGTGGAGAATAAGTGAACCCTCTTGCACTGTTGGTGGGAATGTAAATTGATACAGCCACTATAGAGAACAGTATGGAATTTCCTTAAAAAACTAAAAATAGAACTACCGTATGACACAGCAATCCCACTACTGGGCATATACCCTGAGAAAACCATAATTCAAAATGAGTCATGTTCCACAATGTTCATTGCAGCTCTATTTACAATAGCCAGTACATGGAAGCAACCTCTGTGTCCATTGACAGATGAATGGATAAAGAAGATGTGGCACATATATACAATGGAATATTACTCAGTCGTAGGAAGAAACGAAATTGAGTTATTTGTAGTGAAGTGGATGGACCTAGAGTCTGTCATACAGAGTGAAGTAAGTCAGAAAGAGAAAAACAAATACCGTATGCTTACACATATATGTGGAATCTAAAAATTAAAAAGATGGTTCTGGGGCAGGACAGGAATAGAGACACAGACGTAGAGAATGGACTTGAGGACATGGGGAAGGGGAAGCGGAAGCTGGGTCGAAGTGATACAGTATCACTGACATATATACACTACCAAATGTAAAATAAATAGCTAGTGGGAAGCAGCTGCATAGCACAGGGAGATCAGGTCAGTGTTTTGTGACCACCTAGAGGGGTGGGATAGGGAGGGTGGGAGGGAGACATAAGAGGGAGGATATATGTATACATTTAGCTGATTCACTTTGTTATACAGCAGAAATTGACACACCATTGTAAAGCAATTATACTCCAATAAAGATGTTAAAAAACAGCAATCAGGCAATGGCAAGAAGTATAAACAAAAAATATCCGTGGTCATCCAAATATTAATTTATTAATATGACTAATATTTACTAATATGGCTAATATTACTAATATTAATTTACTTAATCGTCATAACAGCCTATGGTGTAGAACATGCTGCCCCCTGTATTTTAAAAATTAGTGTACTATGGTAGAATGTTCAAATAGTTTGCTGTGAATCAAACAACAAATAAAAGGCATAGCCAAGGTCTGTCTTAGGCAATGCTGAGGTTTAGGTACACTAATAAGGATTTTGGTCATGGCACTTGACTTTGTATTCCTGCGTCTGCATATAAAGCACACAGTTATGATTCTTTTCATATAGTCGCATTTTTTAACCATTTATTTCCACTTGAATATTTGTCCTAAATTGTTTGTTTTGATATTTCCATGAATAAAAATAAACGTTCTTCCAAGTATTTCTCTTCATTATCTCTAACCAGTACAATATATATTTTCTTCATCTTCTGAATTCGTATGGTCTTTATGTCATTGGACACATCAGCCATGCATTATTCAAAATAGTATCTTTTCTATTTCTTTGCTTCATTGGTCCCAAACACTAGCTTGGGACATTAGTTTATGCAAGGTAGTAAAATAAGGCACTCTGTAACTTGTGAAGCATTTTGGATTTCTCACCGTGTGATCTTGTGACTAACTACTTTACAATGATCTCATACTGCTGGAACTAATCTCAGGAGGGTAATTTGTTTCTAATTTTATACTTACAGACACTTAAACCAATGACAAACTATTTTCTGCCCCACAGCGATACTTTGTTTAGCAAAGTGTCAAAGTAGTTAACTTAACAATATTGTTTATTTTTTAAATATAATGAAAAAGTAAAAGGTTTAAGCTGAGGTAGAGAATTATAGGAAAACATGAAAGCAAACAATCTTCATTATATTGCCTAATCAATAATAAACTTTTGAGACTTTTTTTTTGAGATTGTTCTATCTTATAAGTTATATAGCTTTACAGTTTCAATCAAATACTTGCCTGTCTTGGTACTAAAATTAGGATATATGATATTATTTTTATATATATATACATATAAACAATATTGTATATGCATTACAGTAGACACTTATCTGTATATATATTACATATACGTAATATATGTGTATGTAATATATTACATATATGTTTAATATATGTAATATATGTATATGTAATATATTATATATATTACAGGAGACACTTCTACTCTGAACTCAGGCAGAGTCACTTCTGTAGCAAAACATGTTATTTTTCTGCATTCTGCCTCAGAGCTTTCTCCAAAACAGAATCATCTAATTCAAGACTAAGTACAGCTGGAAAACACAGGATAAGTAACAACATCCAGGGGTCACCTGCAACCAGTAGGGGTTGGGAGCAGATGGAGAGATTCTCCAGTCATTCTCTTCCATGGTCACTCTTTTCCAGACTTATTTGTCTGGAAGATACTGGAGGAGTCACATCCTTGTAGCTCAGAACAACAGGATTTCATACTGGCTTGTCTCTTTCCCTATCTTACTCTCTACTCTCCCTCATTCCTGCCTTTTCTAACCCCCTCCCTAATTAATAAACTACATGGACTGTAGTACTTGTCTCAAACACTGATTTTTTTTTTTAACATCTTTATTGGAATATAATTGCTTTACAATGGTGTGTTAGTTTCTGCTGTATAACAAAGTGAATCAGCTACATATATACATATATCCCCATATCTCCTCCCTCTTGCGTCTCCCTCCCACCCTCCCTATCCCACCCCTCTAGGTGGTCACAAAGCACCGAGCTGATCTCCCTGTGCTATGTGGCTGCTTCCCACTAGCTATCTATTTTACATTTGGCAAACACTGATTTTTAAGAGTATCAAAAGAAGGCAATATACAGCAGATCATTTTAAGAAATTTTAAGTTAATTAGCATCAACAATGTTAAAGCATTAAGCATGGGGCAAACAAAATATTATTAAAATAATAATTATTTTCAATTAATTTTCTAGAAAATGTATGAAATAAAAATATGATCTATATACATATATGATCAAAATGTTTTAATATTCAATTTCTGAACTTTTAAATATATGAGTTCTCATCATTGAAATATTTGACTGCATTTTCCAGTCATTATTTCTTTTAAAATATAAATTATTTTTCACCATAGCAACGTTATGAAATTTCACCAAGAATCAGCATTTAGCTACTTTTTAACATTAAATGTCAAAAACAGTTAATAGTTCATAGAGAAAGATGACAGAGAAAGAGAGAGCAAGAGTGAGGGAGGGGGCAGGATAGAGGGAGGAAAGAAACAAGAAAACATTTAGAAAACAATGACTATCTTTTTTGTGTGTGTGCATGTTCCAATTAAATTTTGTTTTTTATCTTCCATTTTTATTTGTAATATTATATGTTTGAGGTGTGCAACATAGTGATTCAATACTTTATAGATTGTGCTTCATTTAAAGTTATTATATAATAATTGCTCTATTTCCCTATGCCGTAAAATGTACCCTTGTTGCCTATTCATTTTATACATAGCAGTTTGTATCTCTTAATCCCCTAACTCCATCTTTCCCCTCCCCACTTCCCTCTCCCCATTGATAAGATAACCACTAGTTTGTACTCTGTATCTGTGAGTCTGTTTCTGTTTTGTGATATACATTCGTTTTATTTTTAGATTCCATATGTAACTGATAACATCCAGTATTTGTCTTTCTCTGACATTTCACTAAGCATAATACCCTCTAGGTCCATTCATGTTGTACAAACAGCAGAATTTCATTTTTTTTATGTAATATACCATATTTATATATGCCACATCTTCTTTATGCATTCATCTGTCAATGGACACTTAGATTGCTTCCATATCTTGGCTATTGTAAGTAATGTTGTTATGAACAATGGGGTGCATGTAACTTTCCAAATTATTGTTTTTATTTTTTTTAGATATATACCCAGGAGTGGAATTGCTGGGTCATATGGTAGTTCTGTTTTTAGCTATTTGAAGAACCTCCATACTGTTTTCCATAATGACTACACCAATTTACATCCTCACCAACAGTCTACAAGAGTTCCATTTTCTCCACATTTTCACCAACATTTGTTACTTGTAAATTTTTAGTGAGAGCCATTCTGACAGGTGTGAGATGATATCTCATTATGGTTTTGATTTGCATTTCTCTGATGATTAGCAATGTTGAGCATCTTTTCATTTGCCTGCTGGCAATCTGTATGTCTTCTTTCAAAAAATGTTCATCTCTTCTGCACATGTTTTAATATGGTTGTATTTTTCACATTGAGTTGTATGTGCTATTTTTATATTTTGGATATTAACTCCTTTTTGGTCATTATCATTTGCAAATATTTCCTCCCGTTCAGTAGGTTGTGTTTTTGTTTTGATGGTTTCCTTTGCTATGCAAAACTTTTAAGTTTAATTAGTTTCACTTGTTAAATTTTGTTTTTATTTCTTTTGCCTAAAGATACAGATCCAAAAAAAATCATTGCTACAATTTGCATCAGAGAGTGCTTTACTTATGTTTTCTTCTAAGATTATTATGGTTTCAGGTCTTACATTTAAGTCTTTAATCCATTTTGAGTTTATTTTTGTATATGATGTGAGAAAATGTTCTAATTTCATTCTTTTACATGTAGCTGTCCAGTTTTTCCAGCACTGCTTATTGAAGATACGGCCTGAGTCTTGCTACTTCACCATCTTGATATCCTCAAATAATGACTATCTTGAAGCACCCCTGTAATTCACTCACGTATTATAGCTGTGCTACAGGTTTGGGAATATTCTAATCAAAAACAAAAGACTATCAACTCCCCAACTCTCTACTGCCATGAATACACCTCATTTCTCAACCTGGCCCCAAACATCTTTTCTGATTATTTTTGTGTGTTAGGCCTTCCTTTTCAATCAAAATTACGATTTTGAAATTTCATATCTATTTGCCCACCAATCTTCCTTCTTCCTTTTTTTCCCTCCTTCTTTATTTATTTCATTTCAGATCTTCTGATACGTTTACTTTCTCATGATAAAAATTTTCCTCTTCTTCCTGCTTACCAATTCAGACCTACAATGTATTTCAAATCTCAACTTAAAATGATCTTCAAAATACTTTATCCCACCAAAGTTGTAAACTAACTTAAAATTGTTTTGTATAGTGTATCACCATGGAATTTTAAAATTAGATACTTGAATTTGAGCCTTTATTATATCTGAAACACTGTGCTACATGCATTATATAAATGCTATATTTTGTTTTCCTATCAAACACTGAAGGGAAGAAATATTATATTTATCTTTCAAAATGCTATGTATCCTCTTTTAGTATACACAGCTAGTAAGTGATAGACTAACATTTGCTTCCACATTTTATAACATTAATACCCATCTGTATTCATATTAGAGAGTGGTGTGGGAGAGAGTCAGTGGTAACTCTGAAACTTATATTGGCATAATTTAAAGCATAGAAAAGATTATAGGTAATACATATGCAAATTTTGATGGAAAAAGTAAAATTATAAAAAGTATATTTAAATAGGAGAATATTTCTAATTCTATATTATCTATGTGTTCATTCTTTTCCAAATCCCTCTGTCTAAACAAACTGCCATATTATTTAGTTCTGCTTGAATTGAGCTTTATACAAGTGGAGTTAGATTATAGTTAGTCTTCTACAATGTTCTTTTTCTCTTCAATGTTATGTTTTAAAGATCTATACATGTTTTTACACATAGCTGTAATTTATTTTCACTGCTTTAAAATATTCCATTTTGTGAATGTACTATAATTTATTAATCAACATTATTTTTGAGGGCCATTCGTTTTTCTCCATTTTTTTTTCAGTTATAACAATGCTTCTAAGAATATTTTTCCATGTGTTCTAGTAAATATGAATGATTTTCTCCAGTGCATATGAATGAAGGAGCATATAATTGCTGCATATATGCATGTTCAAATTTACTAATTCCTGTTTTTCAGTACTACTATCAGTAGTTTATGAATATGCATTGCAGTATACTATCAAAACATTTGGTATTTTCAGACTTTAATTTTTGCTAACCTGGAGGCTTTGAAATGGGATATCATAAAGTGATAGCTAATAAACTGACAAGCTTTTTTACATGCTAATTGACATTTGGTATTTCTACTGTTAAGTATCTGCTCTATTTTTCTCACTTTTCTATTGGGTTTTTGTATTTTTCTGTTATAGATAGTAGAAAATGTTATTTGTTCTGAATACTAATCTTTTTTATGTTTAGTCTGTAAGTATTCTAAATATGTGATTTTTTTTTCATTTACTTAGTAGAGTATATTTGACAAACTCAAGGTCTTAATTTTAATTAGTAAAATTAATCAATGTTTCCTTAAGTTAAATTTATTTCCTACCTTAAATTCATGTCTTTTTTAATGTTTTCTTCTAAAATTTTAAACTTTGCTTGTTATACTAATGTCTGAAATTTCTGTGTATGATGTGAATTGTGGATCTAATTACATTTTTTATATACTTATTTGATTTGCCCACCAATTTTTAGCAAATAATCCATTTTTAATTGGATAAAAGTTGACATACAATATTATAATAGTTTCAGGGGTACAACATAGTGATTCAATATTTTTATACATTACAAAATGATCACCATGATAAGTCTAGTTCCGTTACTATACAAAGTTTTTACAATAATAATTCATTATTTTTCTGTGATCTACAATGCCACTTGTTTCATACCTCATTTCGATATGTATGTGGTTTCTGTTTCTAGGCTTTCTACTCCTTTTATTGATCATGTTATTTATCCCTGAGTCAATACCATACATTTTAAAGTACTATAGCTTTATTATACACCTTGGGGTATAGTAAAACTAAGCCTCTCACATTTTTCTTATTATTCAATAAATTTTACTATTCTTGGGCTTTTGCTCTTCCATATACAATTTAGAATTGGCCTACTGAACTTGTTGGTATCTAAATTGAAACTACATTAATTCCATAGACCAACAAGCCAGGATTGTCATCTTTATCGTATTGCATTTTTTATCCATAAAAATTATATATGTGTGTTTGTATTAATTTAGATCTTCTTTAATATATTTAAATACATTTTTATAATTTTATGTAGTACTGAAGTGTTATGTTAGATTTATTCTTAAATACATTTTGATGCTTTGGCAAATTATGATTTTTTTTTTTTTTTTTTTTTTTTTTTTTGTGGTATGCGGGCCTCTCACTGTTGTGGCCTCTCCCGTTGCGGAGCACGGGCTCTGGATGCGCAGGCTCAGCGGCCATGGCTCACGGGCCTAGCCGCTCCGCGGCATGTGGGATCCTCCCGGACCGGAACATGAATCCGTGTCCCCTGCATCGGCAGGCGGACTCTCAACCACTGCGCCACCAGGGAAGCCCCAATTATGATGTTTTTAATTAAATCTTTTAAAAATTACAAGGTGATTTTTAATTCCATCAGTTCTTTGTGCAAATATCAATGCAATTGAATTTTTGTTTTTGGATTATGATTTTCTATCTAACTACCTTGCTAAATTCTATCATTACTACTAGCAATTTGTTTGTAGATTTGGGGAATGTTTCTATGTAGAAAAATCGTATGGTTTGTGGATACAATGTCTATATTTGGGATAGAACACTAAACTATCTCTTTATTCCATAAAGAATGTTTCTAATTACATATACGTTTTTTAGTATTAAGTATTTTAAGTATTTTTATTATTTTCTAAGCTAGGTAGTAAGCTCCTTGAAGTAAATAATTGAAGTCAGCTTCAATTATTTTTATATCATTTTCTAATGGTACCTAAAAAAGCATGCTTTATATATATAGTAGAAGTAAAACATAATCATATAAATGTAACAGTTTTCTATTACCAACAAGGTAAAGTCCAGGATCTTTACCATAGAAATTATTTTTATTTTTGGCTGCGCCGCAGCTTGTGGGATCTTAAGTTTCCTGCCTAGCGATCGAACCCAGGCTCTCAGCAGTGAAAATCGCAGAGTCCTAACCACTCAACTGCCAGTGAACTTAAATTCTTTACTACCTTAGAACTTAAATCTCTTGATTATTTGACTCCAGTCTACTTTTCTGATAATGTATATTTCCTAAATAATGATATTTCAAGAAAATGTAACTCTTCACAATTGCACAATATGCCCTTTAAAATGATTAGCTGTACATCTTTCTCTTCAGGTTGTTGAGGTCTATCTGAAGGAAAAACAAAGAAAAACAACAGAATGTAGGTACTGAACATATTGATTCAAAGCTGGTGATCTCTCTATCCCCTTCCCTTGATGACGTGACAAGTCAATTATATTCATATATGTTTAAATAATCTGTAATTTTATGCATTTGCAATAATCCCAAAATAATAAAACTGGTGTGGAGGAGGGCAATACCAGGAAATCTGCAGTCTAAATGTCCATATTAAAGCCAGTCACATTTTCCATTTATTTATTTATCTGTTTATTTTTTTATTTGACTAGAAAACAGACAAAGTAAGTGAAGGATCTAGTGTATGACCACCAGTCCCAAGATGTATTCATAATATTAAGAGGATAGTTTCATGAATAAAATAAAAGTATGAAAGAAATCCAGAAGCCACATAATGTAAGTATTCTAGGAGTAGTCAGTCTAGTTATTTTAATCTCATTGTTTTTTCTATATGGAAAGGAGTAATAGAATAAAAACTTATTTCAACAATTACTGAGTTTAAATATTTTTTCATTTTCTGACCTGCTATTATTGCTCTTTCTTCTATTATTACATTTGATTTCAAATTAGATTGCTTTACAGGGCTCAACATTTTAAAACATCTGATTTCAAGATTGAATATATTACTTTCATCATTTCACTCCCTTATTATTTACTTTCCTGGAAATCAGATAAAAATTACATTTCTAATCATTAAAACAATATGAGCCCACTTAAAGTAATCATCCCTAATATCAAAATCAGGGTTCATATTGATGATTGGTGTATATAGCTACAACTAGCATCTGGATATTTGTTTTTTAATTAATACAGTTAAAGAGTTGAAATAATCAGATAATTGTAGTAAGCTCAATATCTACTGCAATTTAAAAACAGTAACAACATGACCATCTTTTCCTGATGCTTTAAATTTAGCAAATTTAATAACACTTTTTCTGTACCGATAGCTTCTGACAATTTGTAGATCTTTATTTTGATTTTTTTCCCTCAATTTATGATTGAGGCTTCATTTGCTTAAGGGATACTTATCTAATAAGCTAATTCTGTGAATATGAAAAGATACAATTGTGTTTTATATACCTTTGAAGATAAACTGTTTTGATATGATATGGTATAAACCATGATTGAGATTAAAGGACCAATTAAAGTTTAATTCTTTAATACCGACATAACACTAAAAAGAAATGTTTTATTGAGTGTGAAATGAGATACTTTTATTGATTCATTGTAATACAACCTCCCTGAGATTATCCAACATTTCTGAGAACATGTATTATTTTCTTAAAAATGTCTTCCTCATTGTAATTATTATGTTTCATTTCAATTTTTAATTTGAGAGTGAAAAGAATATATGCAGAAAGGAAGCATAGAAATGTTTAGTATTAAGGTTACTAGGAATCTAATAAGAATAACCCTTTTAAAGAAACTTTTATCACACTTAAAAATCTAGTCTGTATGCTGGAATCCAAGCTTGTCGTTTTTTTCCCACTCTGCCAAGTAAAGCATTACGGCTATAAACCTGGTCAAAAAGTAATGTTTCAAAGTGTTTTGAACAAAGTTGGGAACTTAAAATACATTAATAGTAAATAAAAATCACATGTGAAAAATAGCATTTGAAGGTTAAAATGAGCATGATAAAAACCCATTATGAAAAGCCAGAAAAAATGTCTACAACCTTCCAAATTACAAATATACAAATTTTAAACTACAAACATCCAAATTTTAATCCTATTTTATTTCTTAAAATTCATCTTACTTGTGTAAGGATCATGGAGGAAGCAAGGAATGTAAAGATGGGAGGGAGAAGAAAGGCTTATTCAGGAATAGTTTCCATAATGCAGGAAACTCCTTGTCATTAAAGGAAGAGCTACAAGAAAGGAAGACTCATCAATGTATAATTTCATCAAGCAACATTAAGACAGGGGCAGTGACATGTAGCCCTTTGTCACATGTTCCAAGGAACTAGCTATTTAGAGTGTTAGACATGTTTACAAGCATTTCTCCTTTACACAGGTATATTCTTTGCCCTCTTACCTAGTTATAAAAAGGTTAGAGATCACTGTGCCAGGTGTATAGCAGTAGTGATTATGCAGAAAGACATCCTCAGAAAAAGATACAGATTAAAATATTAGGAAACTACCAAGTAAATGAGGGGGAGACAGGAGGAGAGAAAAAATAGAAATGATAAATCTAAACTTTAAATTTTAGTAACATATATATTTGTTTTAATTTGCTTTCTCAGCAACCTCCAGCCTATCCAGTTCATTCAAGTGGAAATGAACACACACACAGATATATTCACATATTTTAAAAATAATCCTCAGAGGATTATTTAATGGTGATTAATAGATTGACATCTTGAGAAAGAAGAAAAAAAAATTGTTAGAAGGGTAAAAAGTTCAAGCTCTTAGAGAATTCCAAGATCCAGGTTCCTATTACATATTTTATTATTATACATTTTTCCTTTTCATGACTGTATTCAGGCCCCTCATAACCTCAACAGTTGCAAAGAAAAAGAAAAAGATATGAACTACAGTCTGACAGGAACACCTCCCCAATCTCATATATATACCCAAATTTCAACAATGCTTCATAAAAATATTAGCTCTCAGATTAAAACAATAGCTTTTATATTCAAAAATAACAAATTTACTTCAGTGTGTCTGCTCTTAAAAATAGTCTTAACTCACATGAGAAAAATCATGGAAACATTCCAAGCCTTGTTATTACTATCCTTGTGGCTTTCTTTTCCCTCTGATCTAGAATGGAAATTTGGCAAAGTTCTTACTGAAGACACTGACACCAAGAAAAACAAACCTGTTGTCACAAATACTGCCTGTTTGCAAGAAGCTGTATTTCTTCACATATGATATCATGAGTTCTGTATTTATATTTACATTTTGTAGTGACATTTAAGTTTTCAACTTTTAGCACCTTATCCTTTTTTAGTAATTTCAAATTTTTTTTAACTGGGCAATTGGGATTTCTGAATACCATAATCAATACTATTGTCCCTTTGAGTCGGAATCCAGATTAAAACTATTACAATCCTCTTGTCCAAAGATTTGAAATGCTTTTGGCGGTCAGCTAAAAGGTACTTATAAGTTCATTGGATTATATTAAGTACTTATGTTAGCATAGACAGTAAGGCACATTCTTCTGTTGCTAGAAACTGGTCCATTAAAATGTTCCCACATTTATCACAGAAGGAACTCTCTTGGGTCAGTTGAAGGAAATGATGAAGCCTTAAAGGATGAATTTTATCATATATTTCCTAGCATTCACAATTGGGGCCAACATTCCACAGTGAATTCTTTCATTCAGTTTTCTATTTCTGTTTTCAGTAGAAACTTAAGATGAGAAACACAAACACACACACATATACGAATGAAAAGTAATCATGTAAAAGTATTATCTGAGGGTCCCCTAAAGGGGAATTTTGGATGAAATTTTTAAAAAGTTATTATTGTATCTAAAACAGATATATGCCAACAAATATGTGTTACATTTCAAGGAAGCAAGTACATTTAGATGAGTGGCTATTATAAGAAAGACCCAAATATTAAGCAGAGGGGAAAAATTTACTGAAATCAGACATTGAGTCCAGTAATAGGAAACATCTACTTGTAAGTAAATGTCATGTTATAATGATTTTAGGAAGGAGTTGTGCAAAAATAATAAAATTACAAAGATGTTTAAGTTTTGTTTATATGACTATATGGCATTAGAGGCAAGTTATTCATATATCAAAATTCCTAAACAAAAGAAAATTAAGATAGTGTTAAAAGTTATGTTACTGAAGCTGACTATTGATAGGGATAAATTTTAGATTCTTCTTCCACATAGGTCATTACAGAGTATTGAGTAGAGTTCCTTGTGCTATACAGTAGGTACTTACTAGTTATCTATTTTATATATACTAGTGTGTATATGCAAACTCCAATCTCCCAATGTGTCCCCCCACTCCTTTCCCCCTTGGTAACTATAAGTTGTAAGATTTAAGTGAAGCCTGTGTATTTTTGCCACACCAGTGGGTAAAGACATATGGACTAACAGCCACCTTTTATGTAACTAGGTATGGGGCTGCTTAAGGGTATCTCGAAGGTTCGCCCAGACAAATAGATCAAAAATGTTGCCAGAAAGGCTGGTGTGTGAAGGTTCCCTCCAACCCACAGCCATTTAGTGTTTCTTCCTAAAGTGAGATGTGGCCTTGGGTTAGAGGAAATAATAGGCTGCTGAGATTATTAGTCTCTTTACATTAAAGGCCACATCATCCTTTTTTCCTGCACCTACAATTATGCTTGACACATTCAGATAATAACTTAAATAACACAAAAATCAATAATTTAACTTATTAATTAGTATAATTAGTTAATATGCCTATGCAAAAAACCTTATAGATTATATATGGATTTTCTGGCTAATAATAATAGGTGACATAATTTGTTCTTAATACTCTCTGCAACTTGTATTTCTATAACATTGGTTACATTTCTGACCAAAATGAAAATTAGTTAAAGATTTGTAACAAAATGTTAGCTAGGAAAAAAAGGAGAAACTAGTGAAATAAAGCAGATATAAAAGAGTAAGTCAACAGAACCAAACCTTGGTTCTTTTCTAAGAATAATATTGAAAAACTACTGATAATTATCAAAAAAAAAAAAAGAGAGAGAGAGAGAGAGAAAGTGAGCAAAAGAATCATCTGAATGAAGAAGTCCTATCTTTAGTTAAAAAGTAGATGAATATTTTTCTGATTTCCCAATTTTTCTTTAAACAGTTTTGGTGACTTAGATAAGATTGTTCATTTTAACTAATAACATTTTTGACACAAGGATGTTCCTAATATCATCTTATCTTTTTTAAGTCTGCATATCTTATGGTAACGGAGCAGAGAAAAAAAATTGACCAAAGGAACAAAACAGAGAGTGATGAACCAAAATAAAAAATGTGGAAATTTGACATAATGGATAGTTTATATTGAATATCAATTGTTTTACCCCCTTTATATAGGTGAGATGCTTATAAGGGTTTTTATGCCTTTTAGCATTTCCTCCGTACATTATTTTATTGTCTGTGGGATGAACCATCCATTTAACATCCTAATTCAATAGCAAACTGCACATGTTTGATACCTGTCAGCGTCATTCTACATCCTGCATCTGTATTTTCTAACTCTCAAAGCAATGGCTTCTATGATCTGTATGATTATCACTGCTTTATACAGGAAGAACTAAAGATCAAAATAGTTAAGTAGTTTGATTAAGTTGCTTAACCTTAACAAGAATAAGAGCTAGAACAGGGATCTGAATACAGACATTCAGAGAACAAAGACAGCTGTGCTAGGGAGAACTTTTGACAATCAACAGCTTTTAAAACGTTTATCTTGGGGGCTTCCCTGGTGGCGCAGTGGTTGAGAGTCCGCCTGCCGTTGCAGGGGACACGGGTTCGTGCCCCGGTCCAGGAAGATCCCACATGCCGCAGAGCGGCTGGGCTCGTGAGCCATGGCTGCTGAGCCTGCGCATCCGGAGCCTGTGCTCCGCAACGGGAGAGGCCACAACAGTGAGAGGCCCGCATACCGCAAAAAATAAAAAAATAATAAAAATAAAAAAGTAAAATAAAAAAAACAAAAAAACGTTTATCTTCATAATTGTCAAACTGTATCTCTAGAAAATTCTAAGCAACCAATGCTAAATTCATTCAATACTATATGACCAAACACATTCATTTATCATACTCAAGTTTTATATGTCCAAATATAGAATAGTGAAATAGATGTTGATATATGCAGTTATTAGTTGCCATTAAAATAAAATTTACAAAATCTTATTATCATAGTATTACATCTACATTACAATTCTAGTGGAAATTATCAGCACACAAAAATGAAAATATAACATTGTGTCAGCTATGCCACAAATGCACAACTGAGGGATTGGAAAGGAAATGTTAACAGCATTTTTGTCTTGTTGGAGCCATACAAGGATGAGGATGATTATTCCTTTTATTCCTCCGTATTCTCTGTGTATTTTGCAACAGTCATGTATTCTTATGTCATTAAAAAAAAAAAAGTATGCTATTTCTAAGTATTGTTTTAAAAATCAAGCAACATTTTTTTAGTTTCAGTGTTCTAGCAGAGAGTGCAACACGGAGGAAAGGACTTTTCTGGGCCTGTGAACTTGCTCAGCAGTTGACCAGTTTCAGCCTTGGGTAAGCAAGCTACTCATCCTCATTTTAGGACAGAGAGAACAGATTCAGAGAAGACAACTGACACATAAGGATGTTCTACAGATCAAATTAGATAATGGACAAGAATGGGCTTTAAAAACCCAAAAGTCCCATGGAGATAAGGTGCCAGTACATTCTGGTAAAGTGTGATACATGCAGTTGGATAAAATACTTGTGACCTAATGACCCAGAAAAATCAATAGTATGTTATTTTAAGCACTATCCTTGAAATATTTCCTACTCAGAGAACAACTTCAGGAAGGAAAGTTAAGTTTCCTGTCCTTGACTTTCCCTTGTTGAATAACATGTGTAACACTCTTTATTTCTTTGCAAAATGATTTGAGATCCGTGCATTAAAAAGGGCTCAGTTCAGAATACTATTACTATCACAGAATGACATATTCCAGCCCACAAGATTTTAGGAAATGACATATCTAAATTATATAGAGGTCAAAACTCTAGCTCCAAACGTACGTATGGTTTTGTTTTCATTTGGGCCAAATTCCTTGGAGGCAGTATTTAATATGATTCTATTACAAATCCAGAGAATATTGGGTTGCGTGTTAAAAGTAAAACTGAAAACTTTTATTCAATTTAAACTGATAAGTGCTAGTAGTTTTTTTTTTTTAACCACAGTTTTTTTTTTAATCTTTATTGGAGTATAATTGCTTTACAATGGTGTGTTAGTTTCTGCTTTATAACAAAGTGAATCAGTTATACATATACACAGGTTTCCATCTCTCTTCCCTCTTGCGTCTCCCTCCCTCCCACACTCCCTATCCCACCTCTCCAGGCGGTCACAAAGCACCGAGCTGATCTCCCTGTGCTATGCGTCTGCTTCCCACTAGCTATCTACCAAGTGCAGGAAAACACTCCGTAACAAAATTTAAGTCCAGGCAGAGGCATAGCTCAGAGGCAAAGGCAGGAGACCCAATTGTCCTGCATTGAAAGTGGTATTTAATTAACAAAAAGCAATGTCAACTGGTCATGGCTGATTAAATCTTTTGATTCTTTCTTACCTATGATCTTCTACTGTGATCAGGCCCCAAGTCCAGGAAATTAGGAGTATTTCTTTGAAAGACCCAATTCCTATTCATTTAAATGCCTTTTTTTCCTTAATAAAAGCTGACCACAAAGGAAAGGTCAGCCCTGTTGCATGTCTGATACGTTGTGACTCGCCTTCCTATATCAAACTACAACCACAGTTTGTATTCACAGTGGCAATTACTGCTTATATTACATGGGGTTTGTTTTGTTCATGGTTTTTACCCAGTTTGTCTATGTGACCATTAACATAAAATATGAATAACTTGAGATAGATATATTAGAAATCAGTTGTTAAACCAGTATTCTGAAATATCAAGATATATTCTACAAGAGAACAGAATTTTAATGTCCCTTGGATACCATAAAACTCTATTCTTTTCTTTTTTGTGAATGTGTACATTTTATTGCTTTTACTGGTAAGGAAAAAAATAGGACAGATGGCACAGAAATGGAAACTAGGAAAATTGCTTACAGTGAAACCAATTTTAATACCCTTGCTAATAAAGTTCTCTCTATACATATGGGCCTGATCTTTCCAGGAAAAAGGGTGTAATTCTTTATTTTGTCCAGGGAGTTTATCTCTTTCAATACCCTGGAGCACTATATAGTGCATTAAATTATACTAAATAGTTTGGAAGAATTAACACCCTTTCCAAGTCAAGTCTTTTATTTCTTTCTGCTGGGTAACATCAGGCCATTGATCATATTAGAAAGTCTAACCAGCTCCCACAAGGCACTTTCCCTTATATCAGAGCTAGCCAGGTGTGATAGTTTCCTTTCTTGAACTCCAGTAAACTTTACAAGACCTATTCAACATCAGTCAACTAAATCACGTAATGATAAATTTATAACCCAGTGGTGCTAAATGATCTAGTTGGTTGTCTCTACCACTTGCTAACTAAATATTAAATATAAAGCCAGCTAACCCAACATTGTTACTTGAATTTTATCATCACAAAACAAGAGAAAAACTTCATGACACACCATATTTCCCTTAATTATATCTTTCCTCAACTGGTCTTATAAAATGGGGGAGCTAGTCAAGCTTTTTATCCCACCTCAGGGGGTCAAGAGAATAGGAAACCTGTCACTAATTCCTTTCACCTCACAGGCAAAACTCCTTCACTCAATTAACCAAGACCAGGTGACCCTCCAGTGAGTCTGCGGAATGTGTAGAACTCACAAACCCTACTTCCATCTTGGCAGAAAGGGAGCTCAGCCTGCACCTGATGAGCAAGCTTTGCTGCAAAAAGTTAGTAAATGGATGTATTTTTCCCCATGAAACCTGGGAAAGAGCATGGATGCTGAATACAAACAATGATTGCCTTGGCCAAGCAAAGTCCAGAGCATTCAGCGCATTAACAGACCTATCATTTATAGAAATCAATTTATCAAGATAGGCAAATGGCAGCTACTCATGCAAATCAGCAACCATCAACCTCCTAAGCTAGCATTTTGACCCAAGTTCTTTTTAACATATCCTGATGATACATTTAAGGTGGTGACTAATTGTATTGAATGTTCAAGACTAAACATAAATATATTCAGATAAAATTAATGGTGGAAAAACAGCAGCATAGGGAGAAGAAATCAAATTTCTGATTCAGAAATTAGGAATGACTATCCCAAGTATCAAACTATGAGAAAGGTGGCAGGTACAGATAGTGGTTACCTGGGAGGATGCTGGAGACCTAAAGACCTGCATTCAAAACCCTGGCTGAACCCTCGTAAGTTGTATAAATTTGCATAAGTTCCCTAATCTCTCTCAGCCTCAGTTTCTCATCTGGAAAACTGGAAAATTAATAATGATAATAATAGTAATAATACCTACTTTATATGGTTGTAGGGAAGATTAAACAACATATTGCAGTCAGGGTTTAGAAGACTGGCAGGCACATAGTATGCACTCAGTAACTGTGTGCTCTTATGACTATGAAGGACATTTAGTTAGTGAAAGCAGCAAAATAATCAAATGAAAAGTAGACTTTCACAGAATGCAAGTCTATTAAATGAGAAGTTAGGGCTTTGCCAATAATTTGGCACCAACTGGCTGGGATGCAGGAAATTAAAAGGGAATGGCTTAGAGCTGTGACTTTCAAAATGCACTTAACTGGATCCCAGAGCAGGTTTTGGAGGTGTCTTTGGGTCCATGCTGGGCAAGGGAAAGAGGCAGAGTGGAAGTTGAGCAGGCAAAGTTTCCTGCTCCCACTTCAATCAAGGAACAGATTTGCTTTGATGTATTTTATATATTAGACTTAATCATACAATTTTATTCGAAAATTATAAAGGTAAAAAGTTTTTAAAGTGCATGCTTAGTGTAACTTCAAGGCAGCTGCTGCTGAGAAGCTGGTTATAACAGTAATAGGTGCCTTTCCCTTGGGTTATCTACCCATTCCACATTAGGTAAACGTTGAAAATTCCCCCGTTAAGAATGCTATTATTAACTACTTATTAATCAGCACTCATTTGCTAACTCATTATTGGTGAGTCACAGGACTTTTAATCCACTGAATTTCTCTAGTTTTTATTAGGGACTACACCCTAATACTTTGGGGTTGCAAAAACCCTAATGGACAGCAAGTTCCAGGAGATGCAGTGGTAAAGGGTATCTGTTCTTTGTGCTGGTGAGGTCTGGAGGAAGCTTAAACCAATTCCAGCATGGCAGCCATTGACCATTCCTTTCCATCCAAAGAGCCTGCCATTCCTTAAGAAAGCATGTGTTTAGGAGGTTGCTGAAATCTTCTTCCAATGTACTGTTTCACAGGAAGGCTTTAAGATTTCATCAGTGGAGTAAACCCACATAATACCACATAAGCCTCATTTTTCTTTACAAAAATCCCTCTTTCTATTTTAGTGTCATCTGCACGTTGTCTCTGTGACTTTGACATCCCTTTCTAAAATCTGTAGTGGCTCCTGTCGGATTGATTCCTGCTCTGTTACCTGAGGAGCTCAACAGTCTGGCAGTTGCAGGGCACATATATTTGACTTAGGTTTACAGTGAAGATCTTAAGTTGGATCTGGATACTTTAGGTCCGAAACCATGAACCATACCCTCTGGAATGTAATGTAAGCAAATATAAATTATGGACCCCCACGTGGCTTTGTCTCAGCTTGAAATAGTCCAAGTAGTACAATCCAGCAAGCAAAAAAAAAAAAAAAAAAAAAAAAAAAAAAAAAAAAAATCCTGTCTCCACCTACAACTCACAAAGAACTTTAAAAGGAATATAAGTTGTAACCCACAGAAACATCATTGAAAATTTCTTTTCTTCTTTTCTCAGTTCTCTCTCACCTGTTTCTTTGAGTATCTCATTTGCCAGTTGCCCCCTGCTTCCCACCCTTGACAAATTCCACTCTCTACTCCAAACATTGAAGAGTTAAACGACGTTTACTTTCCAGTGATAGCACCGAGTTGAACATCTTTCCTTTCTTCATATACCTGACAAATTAGAAATGGCCCATAATAATTTGTATCATGAGGTTATCTAGTGTTCTAACAGACAGGTATTTCTTATTGACATTTCTTATTGACATGTCTAACAGACAGGTATTTCTTATTGTGACTATGCTACATGTTTGACATGTAGCATAGTCACAATAGTATTTCTTATTGACAATGTTTAGATTTTGTGTATAAATAGCTGAAATTTATAATCAAATGTTTAGGGGAGAAATCAATATATTGGAAGAACTTTAATCAAATTGATTGAAGCATTTGTCATCTGTATATTTCTTACATTGTATCTTAAAGCAGCCCCATTGTATTGGCTTTCAAGGGTAGTATACCACACTCCTATTTCCGGTTCCAAAAAATAAATACACAATTGTATGCCATTTTACAGCCTTGGACTTATAACCCAATTTATTGCTAAAATTTTAGAGACTATTAAATAATTTTTGCTGATTCAGGTATATAAAAAAGTATTCTGTTTCTAGACTGGATTTTTCCCCATAAGAAGTTGTTTTAATGTTTTTCATTAACAAGCAAGTAAGTATATTTAAGTATAACTTTTCCAATGATTTTTCCCCTAATAAATCAAGGGAAAAATGAAATTAATAAAAAGCACTTTCGAAATGGTCCATGTCATACATGTAAGTTTCCTCAATAAAATTTTAAAATGTTTTTCTTTAATATCCACTAGTACAATAAGCACATAGTAGAACAAAGCAAACCCTTGATGAACCCTTGCAGATGTGGAATTAGGTATCTGTGGATATAATAATGAGTGAGGATGGCGCATATGTGGAGTCTGGTTCTAGCTTTCCCTGTTACTCAGTTGAGTGACTTTGTAAAAGAAAAGATGTGGGTGGACATTTTGAGGTAAATTCTCTAGATTTTGGATAATTACTTTATAAAACTGGGATAAAGCTTGCCATTCCGACTAAATAGGATTACTACTGTCAGGCTCATAGAACTTATTTAAAATATAGAAATAAAAGCTACCACTTGAGTGTTGCTCTATGTCAGATGTTTAGAGTAATTGTACCTGTGTTTATTTATATACACATATATCCACCATAAGTAGTGAATGCATATTTTAAAATCTAAAATAACTCATTTGGATATAAGCTTTCATTGGAATTATGCCCCATCATTTCTTTATACCTGTGCTGTCTAAAATGGCAGCCACTAGTCACATAGGAATATTGAGCATTTGAAATGTGCTTAGTATGACTAAAGGATCTGAATTTTTATTTTGATTTTAATTAGGTTAATAAAAATAATACTTCAGTAAATGGGAAACTTTTAACATGTCTATAATGGATATGTGAATCTAATTTTTCAACTGTAAATTTTATAAAATCTAAGTTCAGATCTATATTTTAGATGAAAATTTGGCATTCAAATTGAGAAGTGCTGTGAATATAAAATATTCACTGGATTTTTAAAAATTGGTATGACATATAGAATATAAAATGTGAATAATTTTATATTGGTTACAAGTTGAAATAATATTTTGGATATACTTGGTTAAATTAAATATTTCATTAAAATTAATTTCACTTTTTAAAACTTTTTTTTAATGTAGCTACTAGAAAATTTATAATCACCTACATGACTTGCATTATATTTCTTGTGGATAAAGTTGTTATATACTAATGAATGAAATCAATTTGAAATGAACATAAAATTCAGGCTTTAAGTCCAGAAGGAGACAACATGGAGCCTGGGGATACCTATAAAACAAAGAAATGTGAATTATTGGTCTTTGTGTTTCTTATTAGAAAGTCTATTCAGATTTCAAGTAATTTCTTGATGTTACAAACCTTGATAATACAATTTAGGTGGTATAGAAAGTTTTTATTGTATTGATCTTAAATTCATAACTAAATTTTAAAATGAAATGGATTAGAATTCCCTCAACCTCACAAAATAACTTTTGTGTAGCATAGTCATAATAGTAGAAATGATTCCTTAACAACATAATGATTTATATTGTTTCTACTTTGAAATATATGTATCCTAAGCATCATCTTAAATGAAAATTGACTATTTAGATGATATCCTCCAATATGGCTATTTCATTAATTTATTCAACAAATATTTATTTACAGGCACAGCCCTTGGTGTTGGGATATAATAGTAAACAAGAAAGATTTAGGCTCCATGTCCTGAAGGAACTTAAATAGACAAAAAATAAATAAAAATAACCTAACTACATATAATTTAATAAATTTAAATAAAATATTATGTCCTTTTAAGCAAAGACATAATGGGAATCAGCAGCAGTTTTTTATTAAATAATGGGGGTTAGAAACCCCATTAAATTACACCAAGGATAAAGTAAGAGGCAGCTCTTTCTAAAAGTTTGACTACAAAGGATTTCTGTGAAAAAATGAAATACCACAGAAAGATTTGGGGATTTTTATGAAACTTTCGAGAAAAGGTCTTTAAAAGCAATGGGAATAACCAGTAGAAAGTAAGGGAACAATGATGCAGGAAAGTGAGGGGATAACCAAAGCAGCTGAGTTTCTTAAAATATGGAGAGCACTGTATCTATAGCACATGAACAGACATGCATTTCTACAGAAGGGGGACACTTCATGTATTATGTCAGAAAGGAAGAAGAGAAGTTGGACTTGAATGTGAATAGCAAAAAGGAGAAAGGAGTTCCCATCCAATGAATACAATTTACACATATAAAGCAAGATCATCTGCCAAGGTCTTGAGGGCTTAAGCAAGTATGAATTTATTACCTGAAGTCATGAAAAAATGAGCTCACAAGAGAGATCCAATAGAGTTGCTGGGCATTACTAAGCATAAATTTGAGGTTTATGCCCAAGAATTTATGTAAAATAAGTCTATTTGGTTTATGTGATTATTTATTTCATGCCAAATATGGTGGCTCTGGTTCTGGTGTGGAGAAAATAAGAATTAAGATTCATAAAGAATTAAGATTTTGCCAGTGGAGAAGGCAATGAATATATACATGATTATAATGACGGAAAATGGTAACTAGGTTGAAAAATGTTATAAGTGAAGCCAAGAGTGAAAAATCAATAATGGGGGTGGGGAAACATGGATTGGAGCTGTCAATATGCCACATAATTTTGGCAATGGAAGTAAGTGAGCAACATAATCCAAAGTACAGAAAATGCTGGTTGCAAAGCGGAATATCTGAAATTAAGAATGCAAATATTTCTAGCTTTCTGATATATTAAAGGGCATAAACAAGGGAATTTGGGGCTAAAATTGATTGGTTTTGGAGAAGAAGACGCCAAGACTCGATAGGTAGGTTTTGAGTGCATTATTCATGAGGGTATTGGTGTCCCTGAAAATGACCAAAGGATATTCAGTGGAAAAGCAGGTGGGAGCAAAAAACAAGTCTACAGTGAAAGGGCATGATTAATACATAGTAAATGATATCATTTAAGAGAGGACAGGGAGGATTGTGTATATTTATGGAGTAAATTCAAATAAACATTGTATTGGACAAAGAGGAAAGAAAAGTAATGATCTAAAACCAAAATGGTTATCAACCTTACCTTTTGAAAAAAAAAAGTTGAGGACTGAGTCAAGATGGCATACTAGGGGTACGCAGAATTCAGATCTCCTCACAACTAGTGCACCTAGTGCCCAGGCACCGGTGGGGGACCATGGACACCTAAGGGGATGGAAGGAACCCCCCAGCAACCGAGTAGGGTGGGGGTAGTGAAGGAGGAGGAGAAGTGGAGGTGGGATGGGACTGGTGGCCTTGAGAGGCAGCTGGGGGAGGGGAAGGGATCCCACACCTGAAGGGGGAAATTGGGGAACCATTGGGAGTGCAGAGGATCAAATGGGAGCCTGGCCAGCTTTCCCCTACCCACTTGGGCCCCCAGGAAGCTTCTGAGATCCCGGGCCTGATCCTCTGCCCACAGAGGCCCCTCCAGCTGCGTGGGTCCTGAGGGAGTGGGAGGGAGGGAAGGGGGAGCAAAAGTAAAGGCCAGACCTCCGGGACCAGAGTGGCTGGGGAAGGGAAGGAGTTCCTACACCCACCATGACCCACCCACGGTTAGGGGTCCAGCGGTGATAGGTGAGACCCTGGGGAGATAGCGGGGGAGGGGTGCAAAGGAATGGAAGGGAACACAGCCAGTGCTTTCCCTGTCCACTTAGGCACTGGGGAGCCTCTTGGACTCCTGGGCCTAACCCCCTGCCCTGGGAGCCTCATTCCTGCTGTGCAGAACCCAAGCCCCACCCCTACACCCCCACCCAGGGCCCAACCTCTACACTCGGAGAGCCCCTCCAATGCCCTGGGCCTAAACCCCACCCACACACCCTCCATCAGGTCCCTACCTCCAGATTCCAGAACTCCACACTCCAAAGGCCCTCCTTTCACATGCTGCCTCTCCCCTTCCATGCAGGTCCTAAGCAGAGGCCCTACCCCATGCTCAAACATCACGACCCCCACCTGCCTAGGTCCCACCCTACCCTAAACCCCACCCCTGACTAAATTCCACCCCCATAGCCAAGGCTTATTTTTTCTTCTTCTTCTTCTTTTAGATTGGGGTTCTGTTTTACCCTATTGATTAATTGTTGTTGATTCTTTTATATTTTTATTTTTCCTAAAAAAAAATTATTTTTCTAATTTTATTTTATTTTTTATACTTTGTTATTGTTCTCTCTTTTAGGCTTGTTCCCCCACCCCTTTCTTTTTCCCTTTCTTTTTCCTGTTGTTTTATTTTACCTTCTTTCAATTATAATTTTATTTTTCCAAATTTTTATCTTTCTAATTTTATTTTGCTTTTTATTCTTTGATATTGTATTGCTCCTTTTCTTCTTTCTTTCTTTTCTTTCTTTTTTTTTTTTTTTAACAATGTCATGAAGCTTGCAAGATATTGGTGCCCAGGCCAGAGGTTGGGCCTGAGCTCTTGTGGTGGGAGCTCTGAGTCCAAACTGCTGGACTAACAGAGAAGCTCAGACCCTAGGAAATACCAGTTGGAGTGAGACCTCCCAGAGGTCCTCATCTCAGCACCAAGACTTGGCTCTATCCAGCTGCCTGAAAACTCCAGTGCTGAACGTCTCAAGCCAAACAACCAGTAAGACAGGAATACAACACCACACATCAAAAAATAAAAATAAAAAAGAAAAGTCAAAAAAGTATGTGACAGACAAAGGAGCAAGGTAAAAGCCTACAAGACCAAATAAATAAAGATGATATAGGCAACCTACCTGAAAAAAAAAATCAGAGGAATGATAGTAAAGATGACCAAAAATCTCAGAAACAGAATGGAGAAAATACAAGAAACATTTAACAAGGATCTAGAAGAACTAAAGGGCAAACAGACAGTGATGAACAACACAATTACTGAAATTAAAAATACTCTAGAAGGAATCAATAACAGAATAACTGAGGCAGAAGAACGGATAAGTGACCTGGAAGATAAAATAGTGGAAATAACTACAGCAGAGCAGAATAAAGAAAAAAGAATGAAAAGAATTGAAGA
The DNA here is from genome assembly GCF_937001465.1 of Orcinus orca. Taxonomy (NCBI): domain Eukaryota; kingdom Metazoa; phylum Chordata; class Mammalia; order Artiodactyla; family Delphinidae; genus Orcinus; species Orcinus orca. The sequence goes on along the minus strand of NC_064560.1, from coordinate 182,930,089 downwards.
CAGACCCAGATATTTCTGGGACAACATTAAATGCACCAACATTCGAATTACAGGGGTCCCAGAAGATGAAGAGAAAAAGAAAGGGTCTGAAAAAATATTTGAAGATATTATAGTCAAAAACTTCCCTAACATGGGAAAGGAAATAGTCAATCAAGTCCAGGAAGCACAGAAAGTACCATACAGGATAAACCCAAAGAGAAACATGCCAAGACACATATTAATCAAACTATCAAAAATTGAATACAAAGAAAAAATATTCAAAGCGCCAAGGGAATCATACGGTAAACAGCTGATCTTTCAGCAGAAACTCTGCAAGCCAGAAGGGAGTGACAGGACATATGTAAAGTGATGAAAGTGAAAAACCTACAACCAAGATTACTCTACCCAGCAAGGATCTCATTCATATTCAACAGAGAAATTAAAACGTTTAAAGACAGGCAAAAGTTAAGAGAATTCAGCACCACCCAACCAGCTTTACAACAAATGCTAAAGGAACTTCTCTAGGCAGGACACACAAGAGAAGGAAAAGACCTACAATAACAAACCCAAAACAATTAAGAAAATGGTAATAGGAACATACATATCGATAACTATCTTAAATGTAAATGGATTAAATGCTCCAACCAAAAAAAAATAAACAAATAAAATGGCTGAATGGATACAAAAATAAGACTCATATATATGCAGTCTACAAGAGACCCACTTCAGACCTACAGACACATATATACTGAAAATGAAGGGATGGACAAAGGTATTCCATGCAAATGGAAATCAAAAGAAAGCTGGAGTATCAATTCTCATGTTGGACAAAATAGACTTTAAAATAAAGAATGTTACAAGAGACAAAGAATGACACTACATAATGATCAAGGGATCAATCCAAGGCCAAGATAAAACAATTGTAAATATATATGCACCCAACATAGGAGCACCTCAATACATAAGGCAAATGCTAACAGCCATAAAAGGGGAAATCAATAGTAACACAATCATAATAGGAGATTTTATCACCCCACTTTCACCAATGGACAGATCTTCCAAAATGAAAATAAATAAGGAAAGAGAAGCTTTAAATGACATATTAAACAAGGTGGACTTAATTGATATTTATAGGTCATTCCATCCAAAAACAACAGAATACATTTTCTTCTCAAGTGCTCATGGAACATTTTCCAGGATAGACCATATCTTGGTTCACAAATCAAGCCTTGGTAAATTTAAGAAAATTGAAATTGTATCAAGTATCTTTTCCAATCACAATGCTATGAGACTAGATATCAATTATAGGAAAAAATCTTTAAAAAATACAAACACATTGGAGGCTGAACAATACTCTACTAAATAACCAAGATGTCACTGAAGAAATCACAGAGGAAATCAAAACGTATCTGGAAACATGACAATGAAAACACAACAACCCAAAACCTATGGGAAGCAGCAAAAGCAGTTCTAAGAGGGAAGTTTATAGCAATATAATCATATATATATTTTTATATATATATATTTATATATATGTATTTATATATATAATCATATATATAATCATATATATAGTATATTATATTATATATTATAGCAATATAATCCTATATATATATATTATATTAAATAATCCTAATATAATCCTACCTCAAGAAACAAGAAAAATCTCAAATAAAAAACTTAACCTTACACCTAAGTAAATTGGAGAATAAAGAAAAAAAATACCCCCAAATTAGAAGGAAATAAATCAAAAAAATCAGATCAGAAATCAATGAAAAAGAAATGAAGGGAAAAATAACAAAGATCAATAAAAAATAAAAGCTGGATCTTTGAGAAGGTAAACAAAATTGAAAAACATTTGGCCAAACTCATCAAGAAAAAAAGGGAGAAGACTCAAATCACAGAATTAGAAATGAAAAATGAGAAGTAACAACTGACACTGCAGTTGTTCTCAGATACAAAGTATCATGAGAGACTACTACAAGCAAATATAGGCCAATAAAATGGACAACCTGCAAGAAATGGACCAGTTGTTAGAAAAGCACAACCTTCCGTAACTGAACCAGAAGAAATAGAAAATATAAACAGACCAGTCACAAGCACTGATACTGAAACTGTGATTAAAAATCTTCTAACAAACAAAATCCTGGGACCAGATGGCTTCACAGGTGAATTCTATCAAACATTTAGAGAAGAGCTAAAACCTGTCCTTCTCAAACTCTTCCAAAATATAGCAGAGGGAAGAACACTCCCAAATTCATTCTATGAGGCTACCATCACCCTGAAACCAAAACCAGAAAAAAGATGTCACAAAAAAGAAAACTGCAGGCCAATATCACTGATGAACATAGAAGCAAAAATCCTCCACAAAATACTAGCAAACAGAATCCAGCAGCACATTAAAAGGATCATATACCATGATCCATTGGGGTTTACCTCAGGAATGCAAGGATTCTTCAATATACACAAATCAATCAATGGGATACACCATATTAAAGTGAAGGATAAAAACCATATGATAATCTTAATAGATGCAGAAACGTTTTTGACAAAATTCAACACCCATTTATGATGAAAACTCTCCAGAAAGTAGGCATAGAGGGAACCTACCTCAACATAATAAAGGCCATATATGACAAAAGCACAGCAAACATCCTTCTCAGTGGTGAAAGCTGAAACCATTTCTTCTAAGATCAGGAAAAGACAAGGTTGCACACTCTCACCACTATTATCCAACATAGTTTTGTAAGTTTTATCCACAGGAATCAGAGAATAAAAAGAAATAAAAGTAGAATCCAAATTGTAAAAGAAGATGTAAAAGTGTCACTGTTTGCAGATAACATGATACTATATATTGAGAACCCTAAAGATGCTACAAGAAAACTACTAGAGCTAATCAATGAATTTGGTAGAGTAGCAGGATACAAAATTATTGCACAGAAATCTCTTGCATTCCTATACACTAACAACAAAAATTTGGAAAGAGAAATTAAGGAAACAATCCCATTTACCACTGTAACAAAAATAATAAAATACCTAGGAATAAACCTCCCTAAGGAGAGGAAAGACCTGTATGCAGAAAACTGTACGACACTGATGAAAGAAATTAAAGATGATACAAACAGATGGAAAGATATACCATGTTCTTCGATAGAAGGATCAATATTGTGAAAACGACTATACTCCCCAGAGCAATCTACAGATTCAATGCAATGTCTATCCAACTGTCAATGACATTTTTCACAGAACTAGAACAAAATATTTTCACAATTTGTATGAAAACACTAAAGACCCAGAATAGCCAAAGCAATCTTGAGAAAGAGAAATGGAGATGGAGGAATCAGGCTCTCTGACTTCAGACTATACTACAAAGCTACACTAATCAAGACAGTATGGTACTGGCAAAAAAAACAGAAATATAGATCAATGGAACAGTATAGAAAGTCCAGAGATGAACCCACACACATATGGTCTCCTTATCTTTGATAAAGGAGGCAAGGGTATACAATGGAGAAAAGACAGCCTGTTCAATAAGTGGGGCTGGGAAAACTGGACAGCTACATGTAAATGAATGAAATTAGAACACTTCTTAACACCATACACAAAACTAAACTCAAAATGTATTAAAGACCTAAATGTAAAGCCAGGCACTATAAAACTCTTAGAGTAAAACATAGGAAGAACACACTTTGACATAAATCACAGCAAGATCCTTTTTGACCCACCTCATAGAGAAATAGAAATAAAAACAAAAATAAACAAATGGGACCTAATGAAACTTAAAAGCTTTTGCACAGCAAGAGAAACCACAAATAAAAGAAAAATACAAACCTCAGAATGGGAGAAAATATTCGCAAATGAAGCAACTGACAAAGGATTAATCTCCAAAATATACAAGCAGCTCATGCAGCTCAATATCAAAAAAACAAACAACCCAATCCAAAAATGGGCAGAAGACCTAAATAGACATTTCTCCAAAGAAGATATACAGATTGCCAACAAACACATGAAAGGAATCTCAACATCACTAATCATTAGAGAAATGCAAATCAAAACTACAATGAGGTATCACCTCACACCAGTCAGAATGGCCATCATCAAAATATCTAGAAGCAATAATTGTTGGAGAAGGTGTGGAGAAAAGGGGACCCTCTTGCCCTGTTGGTAGGAACGTAAATTGATAAAGCCACTATGGAGAACAGTATGGAGGTTCCTTAAAAAACTAAAAATTGAACTACCATAGGACCCAGCAATCCCAGTACTGGGCAGATACCCTGAGAAAACAATAATTTAAAAAGTCATGTACCACAATGTTCATTGCTGCTCTATTAACAATAGCCAGGACATTGAAGCAACTTAAGCGCCCGTTGACAGATGAATGGATAAAGATGTGGCACATATATATATAATGGAATATTACTCAGCCATAAAAAGAAACAAAATTGAGTTATTTGTAGTGAGGTGGATGGACCTAGAGACTGTCATACAGAGTGAAGTAAGTCAGAAAGAGAAAAGCAAATACTGTATGCTAACACATATATATGGAATCTAAAAAAAAAAAAAAAAAAAAAGTCCTGATCAACTTAGATGCAGGATATGAATAAAGACACACACTTAGAGAATGGACTTGAGGACATGGGGAGGGGGAAGGGTAAAATGGGACGAAGTGAAAGGGTATCATTCACATATATACAGTACCAAGTGTAAAATAGATAGCTAGTGGGAAGCAGCTGAATAGCACAGGGAGATTAGCTCGGTGCTTTGTATCCACCAGAGGGGTGGGATAAGGAGGGTTGGTGGGAGACACAAGAGGGAGGGGATATGGGGATATATTTATGCCTATAACTGATTCACTTTGTTATACAGCAGCAACTAACACAACATTGTAAAGCAATTATACTCCAATAAAGATGTTAAAAAAAAATAAATGTAGTCTCTATTTAAGAGAGAATGAGGTTCCAGTTAGGGCAAGCTTCCAGCAGAAATTGTGCTGGGAAGGTGCTGAAGACACAGGAGTGTCTTGAGTACAAACAAGGAGATCATGTATTGAAAAGATGTGTATGAGGAAAAGGCAGCCCTTAATGGTTTAGATTGGGGAATAAATAGAGCAGGATAGGACTGTAAAGGAGGAGAGGGCTAATTCCTTATTCTCTGAGTTAAGGATAGGAAAATAGAACTAGTATACAAGCTTCAGATACCTTCTTTGGCATCACATATAGAAGCCTGAAAGGTGAATGGTTTCTGAAGCTTCTAACCTTGCAGATATGCTTATGAAACTACAGCTTTTGAGGATGCTTAAAATGATTTTCTTAATGTTTTTAACCTAAGATATAGTGATATATTTAACAGACTTAAGCAACATGAGACTCTTTTGTGTTGTTTTTCTATATACATATATGTTTTGAATTGCAATTACATAGCACAGTGTGATTAACTATAGTCATCATATCATACTTTAGATCCTCAGACATTATTTTTTAACTAAAAGTTTGTACCATTTTATCAACCTCTCCCTAATTTCTTACATTCCCAGGCCCTGCCAACTTTTTCTTTTTTAGTACACATACAAGTGATACTACATAGTATTTTGTCTTTTTTCAGTCTGGCTTATTTCACTTGCATAATGCCCTTAACGTGCATCCGTGTTGTTGCAAATGGCAGAATATCCTTCTCACTTATGGCTAAAAGTATTCACAAATGTATAAATGTTTTATCTATCTATCTGTATCTCTATCTATCTGTCTATCCTTCCATCCATCCTCTTTATCCATTTTTTTGTTGATGGACCCTTAGGTTGTTCTCATATCTTGGCTATTGTGAATAATTCTGCAGTGAACGTGTGCGTGTAGTTGCCTCTTCAATATCATATTTTCATTTCTTTGGATATATACCTGGAAGTGAGATTGCGGATCATTTGGTAGTTCTGTTCAATTTTTTCTGGAACTTTCATACTATTTTTCCATGGTGGCTGCACCAATTTACATTCCCATCAACAGTGCAAAAGGGTCCCTTTTTTTCCATATCCTTGCCAGAACTTGTCATCTCTTTTCATAATAGCCACACTAACAGATGTGAGATGATATCTCACTTAGTTTTGATTTACATTTCCCTGACGATTAGTGATGTTGAACACCATTTCATAAAAGTACTGTCCATTTGTAGGTCTTCTTTGGAAAAATGTGTCTTCAATTTCTCTGCATGTTCTTTAAACCGGGTTTTTTGTGTGTGAGTCCTTTAAATATTTTAGATATTAACCCCTTATCAGGTATATGATTTGCACATATTTCTCCCACTTTGTATGTTGCCTTTTAGTTTCTGGATGGTTTCCTTTGCTGTGCATAAACTTTTTGGTTTCATGTAGTCCCACTTGTTTATTTTTGCTTTTGTTGTCTTTGAGTTTGGTGTCAAATCCAAAAAGTCATTGCCAAGACTGATGTCAACAAGATTACCCCTATGTTCTAGGAATTTTGCAGTATCAGTTCTTAGATTTAATTATTTAATTCATTTTGAGTTGACTTTTGTATATGGTGTAAAATAGGACTCCAGTTTCATTCTTTTGTGTGTGGATATCAGCTTTCCCAACACCATTATTATTCATTATTATATATTCCTTGTGCCTTTGTTGAAAATTAATTCACCATGTATGAGTGGGTTTATCCTTGCATCTCCATTATCTTCCATTTTACTGTGTCTGTTTTTATGCCAATACCATACTGTTTTGATTACTATAGCTTTGTTATATAGTTTGAAATCAGGAAGTGTGATTCCTATGGCTATGTTCTCTCTCAAGATTGCTTTGGCTATTTGGGGTATTTTGTGTTTTCATACAAATATTACGACTGTTTTCCGGTGTCTCTGCAAAATGCCATTGGAATTTTAGTAGGGAGTGCATTGAATCTGTAGATTCCTTTGGGTAATATGGACCTTTTAACAATATTAATTGTTTTAATCCATGAGCATTGAATATCTTTCCATTTAGTTTTATCTTCTTCAATTTCTTTCGTTAGTGTCATAGTTTTCAGTGTACAGATCTTTTACCTCCTTGATTAAATTTATTCCTAGGTATTTTATTTTATTTTTTAATGCAATCATAAATGGAATTGTTTCTTAATTTCTCTTTCTGATAGTTTGTTGTTAGTGTATAGAAATGAAACACATGTCTGTATATTAATTTTCTATCCCACAACTTTACTGAATTAATTTACTAGTTCTAATAATATTTTGGTGGTGTCTTTAGGATTTTCTATATAAAGTATTGTGTCACCTGCCATGACAGTTTTACTTCTTTCCTTCCATTTCAGATCCCTTTTATATATTTTTCTGGTCCGACTGCTGTAACTAGGACTTCCAGTGCTGTGTTGAATAAAAGTGGTGAGAATGAGCATCTTTCTCTTGTTCCTGATCTTAGAGGAAACACTTTTAGCTTTTAACCATTGAGTATGAAGTTGCTGAGGGTTTGTCATATATGGACTTTACTATGTTTATTATGATGTAAGTTCCCCCTATACTATTTGTTGAGACTTTTTATCATGAATGAAAGTTGATTTTTTTCAAATGCCTTCTTTGCACCTATTAAGATGATCATATAATTTTTACCCTGTATTTTGTTAATGTGTTGTATTACATTGACTGATTTGCAAATTTTGAACCATTGTTTCATCCCTAGAATAAATCCTAATTGATCATGGTGTATAATTCTTTTAATATATTGTTGGATTTTGTTTGCTAATACTGTGTTGAGGATTTTGCATCTGTGTTCATCACGGATATTGGCCTGTACTTTTCTTTTCTTGTAGTGTCCTTATCTGGTTTGGTATCACAATAATGGTGGCCTTGTAAGATGAGTTTGGGAGTATTCCCACTTCTTCTATATTTTGGAAGAGTTGAGAGGAATTGGTATTCATTCTTTAAATATTTTGTAGAATTCACACCATATCACACCTGAATCCATCTAGTCCTGGAGTTTTCTCTGTTGGGAGGTTTTTGATTACTGAATCAATATTCTCACTAGTAATTGGTCTCTTCAGATTCTATATTTCTGCATGATTTGGTCATCGTGGTTTGTATGTTTCTATCAATATATCCATTTATTCTAGGTTGTCCAATTAGTTGGTGTACAATTGTTCATAATAGTCTCTTATGATCCTTTTTATTATGTGGAATTAGTTACAATGTTTCTTCTTTCATTATACTTCTATTTATTTGAGTCCCCTGTCTTTCTCTTTCTTTTTTTTTAGTAAGTCTAGCTAAAAGTTTGTGTATTTTGTTTATCTTTTCAAATAATCCGTTCTTAGTTTCATTTATTTTTTTTATTGTCTTTTTAGTCTTTTTTTTTTTCCAGTCTGATCTTTGTTATTTCCTTCCTTCTACTATCTTTGGGCTTATTTCTTTTTGCTTTTTCTAGTTCCTTTAGGTGGTAAGTTAGACTGCTTATTTGAGATCTTTCCTGTCTTTAATGTAGGTGTTTATTACTATAAACTTCCCTCTTAGAACTGCTTTTGCTGCATCCCATAAATTTTGGTGTGTTGTATTTCCATTTCCATTTGTCTCAAGGTATTTTTTGATATCTTCTTTGACCCATTGGTTGTTTGGTAGCATGTTGTTTAATTTTCACATGTTTGTGAATTTTCCAGTTTCTTCTTGTAATTGATTTCTCATTTCATACTGTTGTTATTGGAAGAGATGCTTGGTATGATTTCAGTCTTCTTAAACTTATTAATACTTATTTTGTGGCCTAATATACGATCTATCCTGGGGAATGTTCCATTTGCACTTGAGAAGTTTGTATATTCTGCTGCTGTTTAATGAAATGTTCTCTGAATGTCTGTTGAGTCCATCTGGTGTAATGTATAGATTATGTCTAATGTTTCTATATTAATTTTATGTCAGGATTATCTATCCATTGTTGCAAATGGAATATTTAAGTCTACTACTATTATTATATTGCTCTCAATTTCTCCCTTCAGGTCTCTTATTATTTGCTTTATATATATATAGGTGCTTCTATGTTAGATACATAAATGTTATAACAAATGTTATATCCTCTTGTTGGATTGACCCCTTATTGTTATGTAATGACCTCCTTTGTCTCTTATTACAGTCTTTGCCTTAGGATCCATTTTGTCTGACATAAGTATATTTACCCCTTCTTTCTTTTGGTTTCCATTTGTATGGAATATCTTTTCGTATCCCATCCCTTTCAGTCTGTTTGTGTCCTTAAAGTTGAAATGAGTCTTTTGTAGGTAACATACAGCTGGGTCTTGTCTTTTTTAATCCAGTCAGCCGCAATATGTCTTTTGATTGGAGAATTTAGTCCATTCACACAGAGTAATTATTGATAAATATGGACTTACTATTGCCATTTTTTAATTATTTTTCCAGCTGCTTTGTAATTCCTTTATTCATTTCTTCTTCTCTTGTTCTGTTTCTTTGTGATTTTGAAATTCTGTAGTGGTATGCTTAGATTCCTTTATCTTCATATTTTAAATATCTACTATAGGTTTTTGCTTTATGTTTAACAGGAGGCTTACACAAAATACTTTATATTTATAACTGTCTATTTTAAACTGATAATAACTTAACCTTGAATGCATACTAATGTTCTACAATTTTACTCTCTGTCCTTCACATATTGTTTTTGATGTATCAACTTAAATCTTTTTATCTTGTGTATCTATTAAAAAATTACTCTAGTTATAGTTAAAGACTTGTGTATGCATATATGTATATATATAATATGACTTATGTATATATACAAATTAATTAAATAATTAATTCTGAGTATAGACATATTTATTTGTTGTATATTATTATTACCTATTTCATATAGAATTAATTTAATACAATAAAATGGATATAAATACCTAATTTTTTTTAATTTGAATATGTGTTTTATAAGGTAATAAATCTTTTTTTTATATTCAGCTTTATGAGTATGCTACACAAATCCAAAATAATGAGGAAATCTGTAATGTCTAAACTCATGCAATAGATATTTAAAGCTTTGACATAATCTCAGCTTTCAAACTAATTTATAATGCATATGGAATGCAAATTCTTGTCACAATTCTAGATCATTCAAATTATGTTTTCATAGCAGCCTACTCTTTGGAGATATAGTATCAATAGGAACGAGTTGAATAGGTTCTTCTCCAAAATTTCTTATTTTACACTTTTGTGTGATACGTTACCAGATTTTGAATGATAATCTAAATTCATTTTCTTTGTCAGACTTTATTTTATTTTTTTTAAATTTTTTTGATGTTGACCATTTTTTTAAAAAGTCCTTGTTGAATTTGTTACAATATTGCTTATGTTTTATGTTTTGGATTTTTGGCCCTGAGGCAAGTGAGATCTTAGCTCACTGACCAGGGATTGAACCTGCACCCCCTGCATTGGAAGGCAAAGACTTAATCACTGGACCACCAGGGAAGTTCCATAATTTATTTATTTTTATGTTAAGTAGTTTAAGCTACATTATAAAAATTTAGGAGTCTCACTTTTACTCTCATCATGTTAACTCATTTGAAGTTAATTACATCATTTAGTAGAAACTTAGTATGTCACTCAGTAGTATTTTTTTTTTTTTTTTTTTTTTTTTGCGGTACGCGGGCCTCTCACTGTTGTGGCCTCTCCCGTTGCGGAGCACAGGCTCCAGACACGCAGGCTCAGCGGCCATGGCTCACGGGCCCAGCTGCTCCGCGGCATGTGGGATCCTCCTGGACCGGGGCACGAACCCGCGTTCCCTGCATCGTCAGGCGGACTCTCAACCACTGCGCCACCAGGGAAGCCCACTCAGTAGTATTTTTACTTATGTAAAACTCATGTACTTCAAAGTATAGAGATAATTTGTTTTTTGTATATTATATGGTTGTGGAAATTGAATCACAGAGATATTAAATCACATCTAAAAAATAGCAGAGCTGAGACCACTCTCTAGGATTCTGGGTTAAAATAATTCTTTTCTCTCTATCACACAAAGCCACCTCCTTGTATACTTTATTTTGAAAACTGCTTATTCATTTTTTTCTCTTCTATATGTTATTCAAGGTAAATTGCCTATTCTAAGAAACGTGACTTCAAAAGGATCATATGCAAAACATCTGTATCTGGCCTGTTTTCCATAGGATAAATTCAATAGCTTTAAACTTTTAAAGTTTCCAGGCAAGAAAAAAAAATGCTAAGATAAAGACAGACTTAAAATAAGAAATTTGTGTGATCCACCATGATTCTGGTGAGCTCATGAGGGAAAAATAGGTGCCATGTTTGGCCACACGAAAGCGAATGGATCTTGTGCCAACTCACGATGCTTATACATTCCCCTTAAAATGCTGTGGTTAACTTCTCCAAAGAATGTGAAAGTTGATTTAAATAAGTTTCCAGAAACTTAACTGTTTATTCCAGCCTTCCCCAAGAAGCTTTGATATGTAAATCAATTTGGAAACATAGATATTTTTGTCTCTTAATGTCTCCATCCTCTATGTGTGTTAAATGACAACCTAGGAAAATTTCCCTTGCTCTAAGAAATAGGTCTAATGTAGATTTTGTGAAGGTCAGTTTGAGATGAAGAGATTTAATTCAATCCAACCAACATGAAACATATTTGCATTATGCTGGACATATGAAATAGCAGGATCTGGGAGCAGGCATACATTGGTTTAAATCCCTGTCTGACACTGTGGCCCAAGTCAAGTCAATGTGCCTTTTGGAAACTTGGTTTTATTTGAAATGGGGATGATCACATTTACCTTCTGAGGGTTTGAGGCATTAGAGGTCATGCATATGAAACATCTAACCCAGTTCTGACTTAGAGTGAACTCTCAACCAATGGGTGGTTTAGTTACTTTGGCATTCCTAAACATTTTTATATGGGTCAGGATAGGATTTTCTACTAGATACACTAAAGAGTACGGCATTATACCTGAAAAAGCCAAAAAGTAAAAAAGCTTAGAGTGCAAGAAAGAAATACATAATTTTAATATACTGTGGTTGGTTTTATGTGTTTGTTTGAAAACTGGCACCTAACTCGCCAGTTATATTTTTTCTTTCCTTTTCTTCCAGTGAGGATGACGTTTAGCCAGTACACACCAGGATGGCATGATTGCTTTATGTAGCTGATGTCCATTCTGATTGGTCCGTGCCTCTGTCATACAGACTGTTAGATATTTCAAACCTCACCTCTACCTTCATGCCATCTTGTGGAGGTATTAAGACAAAAGACACAAGGATTATCTGACAGATGCCAAAATTATGCAGATTGTGTTCTTATTCTAAGTACCTTTTTCTTGTTTTGAATACAAATTCTCATTCACATCTCTTGATAGGTGTATGAACTGTGAGTATTCTCAGAATTTGACCTTATATAAAATAGACAGAGACAGATCGAATCAGACCTTTACCCAACAACAACAAGAGCAACAAAAAAAGTTTACTCCTTCCGTGAAGGGGAAGACATCTTGATCAGGCTGAACTTAATCTTAGCAGTTTTTCTCCCATTCTGCCTTGCAAAACACTTACCATATGACCAACAGCTGTGCTATTTTTTAAACAAACAGATTTCACTAAAAACGTCAGTACTGGTGTTTTAAAACAAACAAATTAAAAGATTGACAAAGTAAGAGGGAAATACTGTGGATTTTTAAAACAACATCTTTCACCAATTCTAGCCAGCCTTTAATTTGCAGAGATGTCAGTAACAATTGGTTTTGTGTGCTGATTACTTAGTGTTTATCAACAAAATAGAAAATGTTATGACTACTTATACTTTTCTTTCCTAATCCCACACTGTAGCTGTCCTATTGACTAATGATAGTCAACTTTTTCAGCAAAAAAGTCTCTAAGATACCCAAACAAACCCTTGGCATATCATTTACTCCAGAAGTACAGCCAGTTCTGCTATCATGATACGTGTGTTACTAAGAATCACTGCGCTGTGCAAAATCACATAACAAAACCCGGTAGGCTTATGAGAAAAATGGAGTCGGGGTGCAGCACTCAAACACATCATAAATGAAACATTAAAAAATTAGGAACTTAATAAAAATTGATAGCTAACACATGCTAAATGGTCAAGAAAGACATAATTATTATAATAAATATGGCACCTTACTTTCTGAAAGACCTGAAGCTTGCTTGTGGAAGTGCGCTTGGAAAGGGATAAAGCTCATGAGTTATTGTGAAGAGAAGGAAGGGTTATCTGAAATCAGATGGAAAATCCATAAATGTTTGAGGTGTGTGCAATTTGTGTGTTCCATTGTGCTGGGTTTAGCTGGGTGCCATTTTCTGTATTCACATAGTGTTTCTCATGAATTAAATTGTACATAAGCATAGGTAAAATTTCTGTTATGCTCAAATTGTTCCCTAATAAAACAATGTTGTTAGAATAAAATCTGTCTTCAAAACAATCATTACAGCAGAACTGCTGTATAATCATTTGATGAACCCAATTTCTGAAAAGGGAACAGCTTAAATATTTCTACATTGAATAATGTTTCTCTTGTCCTGAAAAAGTCCCTACACTGGCCTGTAGAACATTCATTAAGCACCCAGGCTATGAATTGGATTTAAATTTGATCCTAACTTTATTTATTTGATTTTTGAACAAACATTCTTAACCTCTTCAAGTTCATTTTCCTAAACTGTGAAATAAAGATGAAAATTTCTATCTCATAGGTTTACTGTGATGATTAAAAGATAAAATGTATGCAAGCTCCTTAGACAATGACTCACATAGAATGATAATTTCTATGTGAATGATAATTTCAGTCAATAAATGATAATTTATTTGAATGTTTTAATCAGGTAATATATTATTATGTTGCTCATATTCTCAGTTTATTGCTACTTGTATTGTTATATAATAATGAAATAGTATGACATCTTCTACATGTAGATAAATATATCTCTGGCAAGTTTAGGTAGTTACTGCATAATTAACATTGTCTTCACTATTTTTTCTTCTTTTTTCCTTCTTTCTTATTTTTTTATGTTTTTAATGAGTTTGTGTTCCTTTCAAGTAAACTGCTGGGAGACAGTAATGCTTATGTGAAAACTGACAGCCCTGAATATAGGTCTTCTTCTTTCCTAGGGGAGATAAATAGATGTCAAGAAGTCATTATAATGATTATATTATGGATGAAAAGAGAAATAATGGAAGTATGTTTATTGCATTAATGTGACACAAAGCAAAGAATAAGTAACTCTGACTGGAACTGTCAAAAAAGTTTCCAAGAAGTATGCCATTACTAAGCATGTTTCTGAAGGATACACAGAAAACAGGAGAAGGGAATGACAGTGACAGACAGAAGGGTCAGCACTTTAAAGCAGAGCATGCTGGAGGAAGGAGTGGCTGTTCCCAGCTGCCGTAGAGCAGCGGGTGAGACTGGAGTCCAGGCAGAGCCAGCTCCTGAAAGACTTGAGCCTAGGAGCTGGTGGAGGGACACCAGGCTTTTAATGTCACAATTGATTCTCTGGTGATTAGACTCCCTCACATTGGAAATGATGTTGTATGCTTGGCCAGGTTATGTGGGAAAGGATTGTGGGGAGTGTTTCCTGTTTATTTCTTTTCAGTGAAAACCTTGACAATGAGAGGAATCATAAGCCTCTCAGGGACTAGGATACTAAATGTCATCCCCAGAGAAAGTTAAGTGTGTTGGTAATATAGTGAATCATGGAGGAATTTCCAAAAAACTTTAAGAGGAAGTGAAACTCAGCATCAGGGACAATATCCATGTGCTTTAGTCATTTTGTCCTAATTGGTAATACAAAAGTTTTGTTAAGCTCCATATTTTGAGATAGCTTACTTAAGGATCCTTTTGTTAGGTTTAGCATCCTTAACATTGTCTGTTACCCAAACACTTGATTATTTCCATTTATGACCAACCTTAGATTGAACAGATCCTTTAATTCCTTTTGCATCCCCACCTGTCTTTCTCTTCTCTTTTCTTTCCTTCTAAGCCTTTCTTCTCTGGATATATTTAAATATTCAGAGGCTTCATCAATATTGCAAAATAATAAAAGAAAACTTTTACTTGACCCTGTTGCCCATCTTATGTCATGTAATTGCTCCTTCCTTCCGCAGCCATTAGCCATTTTCATGATTAATCTACACTCACTGCTGCTGCCTCTTATCATCCATGCCCCTTACAACCCCTGCTATCTAAATTCCAGGCCCGTCTTTCTTCTGAAACAGATCTTTCAGAGACCTTAAATGGTTTTCTTCTTGCTTATTCCAATGACCTTTCTCCCCCTTCATATTCTAAATCTCTTGTTACCATACCTTTTCCTTGACATCTTAACACTATTCTATATTGGATTCCATTCTTCCCATCTAACCATTGTCTTGGTTTTAAACAGTATCTCTTCTTGAGAAATTCTTCTTCATATATCAAAATTTATCCACTTTATAGGTCCAAGTATTTCCAGTATAATTTTAAATCCCCAAACTGGGATTATTAGATGAAATTTTGATTTGCAGAGATATCCAACATATTGTTTGGTGAATTGTGTTACAACGGTAAGGTTTTAGTGCAGTATTTATTAATTGGAGAAAACAGGAATAGCTTATTTTGTCATAAATATCAGATACTAAATATCAAATACTTTATAGAGTTTTTAGAAGCATTAAGTAATTTGAATTAATGTCTCCAAAGTGTTTAAATCAATACTTGACACATTCTTGGTACATACATTTTCAAGTGTTAAAGAATGATTTTTCTGAATCAAGTGTTTGTGAAACTTACAATGAAACCGAATCTAGTCCTTATTCATTTTTAATTAAACATTTTACTTAACTCATACAATTTTGGTGCTGGGAAATAACCGCATTTTTCCTTTGTAATATTATGTAAAATTTCTGCATCTGGTTGCATTTTTTTGGTGTACATGTTTTTCCAATAACAAATACAGAACCAGTTCCTTCCTAAACTTAATAAAAGGCAGGGCTGGAGGAAAGAACCTAATCATGAACTTAAACATGCGTTGTCAACTTTTTCTGTGACTAACTAATTTACCACATTTTGAATCAACTGCTTTCTCCTGAATGGTTAATTGTTGTTTGTATCTTATTGAACAAACTTTGCAAATAGTTGGCATCTGGAGTATATATTATTTAAAGCAACTAGAAACCATCAATTTAGTTTTTGTAGAATAGACTTTACCTTTTTTAATATTGAGCTTAGTAATGGCAACACTAGACTTAAACTTATTAAATAGAGAGTTGTATCATTATTTTTAGGATATTACAGCAAAGTGGAGCCAGGGATCTTTATATACCTAGTGCTAGATTGTGAATCCAATTTTTATTTACTTGCTTTTAGAATGATTGTCTTAAATCTTTATTTTTCATCAAAGTTTTATGTTTAGTTATCATCACTTTGGGTTATTTCTATGTGGTATGTTTTAAACACTACAGTACATATGTCCATCTCTACCTTGATTCAATTACCTTGTAATATTGTGTTCAACTCTGAGAATAATAAAATTAGAGTGGTGTAGAAGTACTGAAAAAACAACTTCTCCACTAAAGGAAAGATCTAGATAGTGAGGATGAGAAACAAAAAATTCCTCAAATAAAAATGAAGAAAACAGAAACAGGTTTTTTTTTTTTTTTCATTTTGGGCAAGAAAAGAAGATAAACATATAATAGCTATTTCCTTGTGCTTGAAGAACAATGGTTTCAAGGTACCTTTCAAAAGTCTAAGCTGTGATTACTCTGGAACATTCTTTTAAATGTATCATTACTCTTTTCATAAGATCTTTAAATTGAGATTGTAATTGCTAATATAGCAGGCACCTGAATGATTTAAGTTCTCTGAAATATGATCCCATGATAGTATCCAAACCAAGCATAAACAGCCCCTGATATAATTGAACTTTTAACTTCACATCTTGCATATATTCTCTTTCCTCTGGCCTCAACAAATCTGATGTGGAAATCAGTATCTTACATTGGTTTGCTTCAAAACACCATCACACAAACGATTTCTGTAAGTAGCAGACTTGACTGGATAATTGGAAACTTAGAGCCTTTTTGCATCATATAAACTGAATATTAGCATCCTTATTTTTTAAAAGTTCCTCAAGAGCATTGTGAATCTCCAAGCACCACCTTTCTCTTCAATCATAAGGCTCTTGCCATATCACTTATTCCCTTTTTTTCTCTCACAGAGCTTTTATTGCAACTGTATCACCTCACTACATTATGCAAGATGATTTATTTCTCTGCTCATTACTCAACTCTAGGGTGACTATGTTCTCAAATCTCATTAATATATAGTACCTGGATATAAGCCATCTACTCTTGGTCTCACCTTTTCCCAACACAGCCTTTTAAATGTCATGCCTAATCTCTTCCTCTCCCAAAACTCTGTGTAATTGGAAAGAAATGATATAAATATTTCATATGATATTATAAATGATGGCAACCTTCTCAATTCTTCTTAACTAACCACTTATACATCTGTGGAGATAGGTCTATATCATCAATATCTTAAAATATTTCATGTATCTCCTTTTGTATATTTGTGCCCCCCCTTGTCTGGGGTGAATCGATACTGTATCTATCCAAATTCTATTCACATTTCAAGCTTGACCAAGATCCATATTCTCCATGAAATCGTTCAAATCCTTCCAACCAATATTAATCTATATATTTCTCTTACTTTTTGAAAATTTATTCCCTACCTGTTAATATTATATCCCCAAGTCGTCTTTGAGTACAGATACTAAATGTTGTGTTCAAGTATGTGTATGTGAGTATTCGCAAAATATTGATGGCACTGTGATTGCAAAATATTTATTTCTGAGACTGCCTGGCTTGAATAGGTGTGTGTCCCCTTGCCATTTCTATAACTAGTTTAATTTTCAGAAGTCAGCTGCAGAAGGCATTTTAAAACTTCTAATAAAAATTGAAGTCTAGGCTTAACTGTCAAAGTAAAGGCTATAGATCCCAAGAAACACAATAGTTTGATTTCAGTTCTACCTAAAACTGGTGATTTTGGGCAATCCAGAAGATCACCCTTTCTAATATTACATTTTCCATTTGTATTTAACAAGCATGATGCATGGAAAACTTTTAACAACAAACTTTCATCTTCGTCTTATACACAGAAGTATCAGCATGATTCATAAGAATGAATTATGGGATTGATTGTTACCATTAATGTTTTCTTTCTTATGTCCATGCAGTTCAGAACATTTTGATTTGATTAACTCTGCATGTCCAAGATTCAGATAAGTTTTTTTTCTGCCTGAATCACATCTTAATAATTCCATTGTCATTATCCTATAAAAAGTCAGTTCTATGAACCCTGCTATAGTTAGTACCAGGAAAGTAACAGAATTGGGGTGGTATTCAGGCTTTGATCTGGATTAGATTACCTATTTAAAAAGAAAGAAGTCAGTCTATAGATGAGATAAAAACATAAATGAAGCAGAGAAAACACAGCATTTTGAAAAACAGAATAAGGAAATTATTCTACCTTTGAAAATGATTAGAGCTATGGTCTTGGATAAATCACTTTATCTCCTGGAGCTTAATTGTCTTCTTTTAACAAAATAGGGGAAAAATTGATATATCTTCCATGATCTGAATTTGAAAATAATACTGTAATGCTCCTATTCTCCCATATTTTATTTTCCCATGCTTTTAATTGTTATAATTTTTTTCCTATTAATATTTAAATTACTGGGAATTTAGAACATACCTAGAATTGTGGTAAATGGGGTTTTAAAAGAAGCTGTATTAGATTGATAAAGCTATGAGTTTGTCTTCTCTATGATAGTTTCCATACACTGATACAAAAAATATGTGCAAAACTGAATCTGAGTCTCAGAATCAGACAGTAAGCAAAGAGTAGTTCCTAAGAAAGTTGTGCTTTTAAACAATATTCTTGGAAACAATAAAATTCAGTGTTATTTAAGATCTCTTTAATGATTCTTTATTTCTTGCTGTGTTGTGAGTCTCAGATGAATGTGAACTCTAAGAATATGACCCCATAAATGCAAGTTTTCTCCTGGGAAACCAAGACAAGTTAACTGTCATGCTAATTTTTTTCCTGCATATATACATTTAAACGTCTTTTAAACTTTAGTTGCAAGATGCAGTTTTGGTGTTTAAAAAAAAAAATCTCAACTTATTTCAAAGAAGCATTTTAAGTCCTCATCTTCTGTTCTCTTGACTGAGAGAATCTGGTTCAATATTTAAAATAGCACTGTTAAGACTGTGTAAAATTTATATGAGTTCTACGCTTTGAAACTTTTCAGGTTATTTTTCATATTGTAGTGAGGAAGAAGTGAAGGACTAGAGAATAACTCCTCAGAACAATTAATTATTCTCTGGAGAACATCTATTGTATTGCCTTTAGATAAAACATTCGAATTAGGGAAACTTCAGAATAATTAACATTTATGAAGTATGGAGCGCTTCAAATTAGATGACCCTAGAAACTGAAGTTCCTCTAGATATTAATGAAACTTTTCTCTATATTTTAAATAAATGTCATTCTATAATTTCTTCCCACTGTCCTCCCCCTCACCACCCCGCCAAGGCTAAAATTCTTTACATGCATGTAAATGTACTCAGAAGTTGCGAATGTTCTTTCTTATTTTGAAACTTTGAAACTTTTGAATAAAATCAGCAAGCTATATCATTTCATCCTTCTAATCAAACATCTGCTCTTCTAAGCAAGAAATTATAAAAAATAGCAGCAACAAAGTGAAATTTTAGAAATAGTATATAGAATCAGTATATAGACAGAGTCATTGACAGTCTCTTTCTGACTCAAATGTAGTTCACTGTTCCTAGTTCAATCAATCATTTACTTATTCATTTATTCAGCATTGAGTATTCTAAGGTCAAGGATTTTTCTTAGGAAATATATAGGAATAAAATATGACCAAACACATTCTCTGTTCTTGAGAAACTTACATTCTACTGGGGAAGAGAAATATGCCACAAACTAAATTACAATATAATATGGTAAATGATGACTTATTTATAAAGATTCATGAGAATGAGAATATGAAGACATGATACTGCCTGAAAAGAAAACATTTGCTGATGGACTGGCAATTGAGAATGCCCAAGAAGTGTTCTGGAGAGAAACTTGCTACTGTTACCATTTTAGAGGGTAGGACTCTGAAACTATGTTTTTCTTAGCATGGGTTGGAGAAATTGTGCAGGAATATCTCCCATTGAAAGTTTTTGAATTGTCTTTTCCTAGATAAACAAGAACTTCATAGAATTGGAGTACTTCCTTGAAATTATACAGTTTGAAAAGAATCAAAGCAATAGAAAAGTGACAAGCTATGTGAGAAAACATAATAAAGGCATTAGTTCTGCAAAGAAAAATTGAGCACTTGTGAGAGTTGTATTAAAACATTTAGTTCTTTAAACCTAGTCATTGAGATAACATTTAAATTTGCTTTAAAATAAAAAGTAACGATCAAAAAATATAATAATGATTGCATTAAAGACACATTTCATAAAATATGATTGACTTAATTAAAAATATAAAATGCATACAATGAAATTTTGGAGTAGAAATCAAACATACAGTGCTTTTAGCCCAAAACTTAAAGATTACATGTAGAAAACTTAAACCCATAGTAGTGAAGATATTTGGCCAAATATAAGAATCAAGTACATATGTGGAATGTCTTAAAATTGTGCTATTGGAGGAAGGAAACTAGTACTAATTAAGCTCAAACAGTGTATGAAGCACAAAGTTTAGGAATTTCAATCATGTAAGCAAAGAAATACATTGGGAATAATTTTATCAATTACTTTAAATTATTGACACATACTTAAATAGTACAGTTTATTTTGAAGTTTATTCCAACTTAAAATTATCACTCTTTCCAGGTCATATATATTAGTCTGAATTAAGGAATAAGTATGGGTTTACATACCTGTAGGGTTTTAAAGAAAATTAAAGATCTAAACATGTTAATATGTTATTTTTGTTATAATGCATGTAGATATACTTTCAGATATATTATGTATGGACAGTCTAAGTAGAAACATATCTAGATTTATAAAGAAGCTTCCATATATATAAGGAAATCATAGCTATCTATTTATCTTTATATATACAACAACACCCACTGGAAGTGTTTTATATGTTTTATAAGCATCTGAAATACGTATATATATGGAAACATATTTTATATAACATTTATATTTTATATACAATTTTCTTTCTTATATGCATATAAATATATGTCTGTGAATATGTCCATATATATATATATATATATAAACACATACATATATACACATTTCTCAATAATTGTGGCTGTATATTTCATTGGTAGCTTTAGTTATCAAAACATCAAATATTCACTGCCAGTATAATATTATAAAAAACTCACAAGTCATATTATGCTAAAATTATGCTTTAAAAAGTATCCAATTATTAACTAAGACACACATGTAAGATTTATTTGATTGGTGGCATGATATTTGTAAGACTCAGGGTGATAAATAGAACAACCACAAAATTAAGGCAGAAAAGGGTTGATTTGTAGCTCTGGATAATTATGGATTAAAATAAAGGTATATTAAAAAATAAGCATATTACAGCACTACTTATTTATATAGTAATATAACCAGATATACAGAAAGATGTCAGTAAAACAATGTTTACTATAGCATAATTTATAAGAATAGAAAAATTAAAAACAACCTAAATATCTAAACTTAAAGCATTAGTAGAATCTATGACCCTGCAACTAAATATTTTAAATACTCTCACTTCTAAGGTCATTGATTGTCAAAGGACATATTAACAATGTAGTAATAAGTAAAATAATATATAAATATTATATTTAAAATAGCTAGCTTATGCATATGTTTATTTCCAATGTTTTTTCAAGAATTTATATATAATGTATAAATTGTGTTAAGGGTGATTTGCACTTTCTTAATTTTTTCTGTATTGTATAATGTTTAGTAATAAACATATATTACTTATCTAAATTTTTAAGAAGTAATTCATTGCTTTAAATTAGTTTTATTCATGTATCTTAGTGAATATTTTCATGGAATTGTCTAAAAAACAACATACTTTAAGGAAATAAGGTGGTGGTTAATATATCATGTTGTAAATATACTTCTTAAACTTCTCTGAAAAATCTGGATTAAATTAACAGTTTGATGTAATCTTTATGAGAATCTCTTAAGGATTTCTGAGCAATGTGTTCCAAAATTTTAAACAAACATAATTCTGAATGGATTTGCGTGTTGTAAATCTTCATAGATATTTAATCATGTATATTAACTTGGCATCAACTCTATGTAGTTTTACCTTACACATAACAGAGTCAAGAGCATTTTCAGCTAGACTTATTTACCTTAAGGGCTGATGACTCCTTGAAATGTGTTGCAGGGCCATATAGCTTTATGGTACCAAATATTAACCAAATTTATTTTTAAGTAAAATAGAAATAAGTACCTCAATAATTACATTTTATACCTTTCTGGGCTGCAAGGTTTGACCACAGCTAATATTTTTAGTGAAGAAAGACTTATTGGAGTTGTTGAGTTTTAGATGAAATTGTAAGGGAACAAGGAAACCTATCAGATTCGTTATCAAGGATCAGTGTGGAAAATTGTGCTTGGTTACATATTTACTAATAAAGACTGGCTTGTTGTTCACCAAACAATTTCTCTTTTTTCCCCTAGTTTCAGAGTTATGCTACTTTATTCACTATCTTTCCAGTTAATTGAGGTCATGTGAATGAGTTCTTACCAATTGAATATGACTGAATATGATACACACAACTTTTAGACCTGGATTTTAAAAGCTTCCATGCAATTCTCCATTTTCTCCTTCCTGTAGGCTAGTTGCAGATAACCCCAATGTCTGGAGGTCAGCAGAACCCCAATATGGGAAAAACTAGTGTCTCTGACTTAGCATATTTTAGAATGCTCAATGGAGAATCACAATAAACTGTTCTTTAAATGAGAATGAAATAACTTATTATGTCAAGTCATAGGAACTTTGAGATTGTTTATTACAACAGTTAGTTTATCCTGATTAATACAGAAATTTGTACTTTCAGTTGAGGTATCATATAACAAAACCCAAAAATATGTGGTAGTGGTTTAGCTGGTAGACAGCAACCAGCAAAGAAACAGACAACTGCCTATAAAGATGTTGTGTAGATAGTATGGTTACTGAGTCTATAGCTCTAGGGTAAGTCATTGGATAGAATCAGGCTGATGCTGTTTTGATTATTATTGACTTTCCAGTTAGAGTATAAAAAGAAGGAGATATTCCCAGGTGAGAATTACCTGATTTTTAACAAGAGAATGAAAAAAAATGGGAAAGTCTAGAGATCAAGAACCTTAAAGCTTAGCAAGGAACAATTCCTTCTGAAGGCCAAATAGTAAGATGCTAGACTAAATTAGATCATGAGTTTCAAAGAACCAGGAAGATTTTGTGGGTTTTTTTTAAAGTTAAATATCAAACACCTGATTATGAGTGTTAACTTCCCTTCCCACCTAGCTTTAATTTTCCAAAGAGCCTCAAGGTAGTCAGCATAAGCTTGATAAAAAAAAAAAATTAGGTTTAAGAATTATGTCTAGAGAAGAAATTTGGGTGAGGTTATTGGAATAAGAATTGCTTGGATCAGAAGCATCTTAAGTCTTTGAAGGAATTATATTTCAAAAAAACCCCCATCAATCCAGACCCTCTGCTCTTCTAAAAGTCATCTGACGGCTCAAGCAATAAAACAATCTTTAAGTTCCAAAACCAGAGGTAAGAAGTAGACTTGATAAACACTATATTTCTCAAGGAGGCTTTATCCCCCAATACCCATTTTATATATGGCTATGGATGGTGTAACCATATATTTTATTACACAAACTGATGCTTTGAAGAATAGAAGGAGGTGCTAGTGTGAAAAATAGAGACAAAAGACACATACTAGGATGCTCTGAGCAATCCTTAGTTATGGAGAAAAATGGAAAGTGAAGAATATACCAGTGGGAATATCCAGGGACTACTGAAGGCAAGAGACAATGGAACATCACTCAGAGAGCAGAATCTGGTCTAATCAATGAGTTTTCCACATCTCCTGTGTAGAGGTCTTTCATAATGATTGTCCAGGGATTTCAGAAATGATTTCAGTGTCTGCTGTTTTCTCCCAATCTTTCATTTTCTAAATGAGAAAATTCACTGAGTTATCCCCTCTCTTTTCTAATATTGTATATTGGGTGTTGGGAAGTGGTGGATAATGTCTCATTTAGTTCATATATTATTATATCATGAGGAGCTAAAAAAGACTATGTATTCCCTGTAGATCATGGACTTTGAACTGGATGCAACAAATAAGTGGCTCTTTAAGTTGGCACCCAGGGGGAGAAGGTGTGTTTATTTTATGGTGTGAGGATGAGTAAAATAGATATTTTGTTTCCTAAGGTGCAGACCATGGTAGAAAGAAGTTGGCTAATTTTTCATCAATATGCTTCACTTTTCCACTGGGTTCAAGGTAGCCTGTATGTCCTTTTCTCCCTTCTGCTATATATGGAGGCTTAACTGAGTCTTGGCTAATGGAGTAGGGATGGGAGTGATGTTCATCACCTGCAGGTCTGGCCCCTAAATGCTCTTACATTGATTATCCACATTATCTTTTCCTCCTATGTCCAGCTAGATGCAGAGGTCTAGGAGAAAATAATAAAGCCCAAAGGTATAATGAAGTCACAGATGGAAGGAGCCACTGTCCTCAAATCACCATCAAAGACCTGCACTGATGTGTTACATAGTGAGAAACGAGCCCCTATTTTGTGAAGCCTCAGAAATTTGGGAGTTGTTTCTAAGAACATTTATGTGAGCCAACCAAATACATTGGCTTAATGACCATAACAATCCACAGTGGCACTCAGTTTCAAGTTAGTCACCTATAGGACGAAGACAAATAATAATTACCTATAAGTGACTTAATTCATATGAAAAATATGTCAAACTGTTAAAGTTGAAATTAAAAATATTACACAGAAAACAAGCAATAAAATAAGAGGGTGGGAGGAATATTCCCAATGAACCATAGTAGTAAATGCAAAAGTCATAGAAAATAGGGACTCATAATCTAGTATCTAAGGTTGGTCCAGATCTTGTCTGGAAAGTAGGCAAATGGATTGACACCTGAGTCTGATGATTGATTTTCTCTGCTCTGTAGTGAGTTATTCTTCTAACAAAATTGAGTGGTTTCATTTTTATTTCCATGATGTGCTGGGTTGTTTGTGGTTCCCCACAATTTTCCTGCTGGATTAGGGAAGACTAAGGTTGAATAAAAGGGAAAGCCTTATGCTTGGCCAAGTGAAAGCTCATTTGTGAGAATATGAGTTGAATTAAGGGGAAATGAGAGAGTGGAGAGGGGGAAATGGCTGCATCTCTCTAACTGTCTGACAAATGAACAGAGGTGACACAAATTAGCATGGGAAAAACAGGAAGCGGTGTACATGTTTGTATAGCTCCCTTGACTATTGGATGGAGTTATTTCTGGCTTCAATAACTATAAGTTGATTGTATATTGTAGTTCCTGATGTCTGGTGGGAAAATAGTAGGCACCCAGTAAACTAGAGGAAAGAGAGAAAGGAAAAAAAAAAGTTTGTTACTCCCAGCTTATGGCTTGATGATAATGTCCCAATCTTCTTTTTCACATATAAAAAAAGGACAGGACTAACATCTGTATCCTCAATTAGATTATAGCTGCATTTTAATAGGTAGGATTTTAGTCTTCAGAGTTTGTTTCTATCCTGCCTAACACATAGTATAGTCTCAATAAAAAAGTGTTCACTGACTATTCTTTTTAAAAAGGCAGTTTATGGATCTGAAGGTCCTCAATAGTCTATTCAAATTTCTTTTACAAAATCACCTTTAGGAGACTGTTATCAGAAGTTAACTCTAGGGAAAAATATGAGAGGCAGTGAAGACAATGATGGGAGGTAAGTGTGTGTGCACTGAAAGGAGGATGCTGGTTACCAAGATGCCACGTTGGAGGAAAGTTCCACCTTAACTCTGTCTAATCCTTACCATCTTCTCCATCTATCTTACTTGGATGCACTTCCTTTCATCACAGGTCACATGATTGTGTACCGCAGTTACTCTTAATGCTTTGCATCTTATTAAATCTTTTTTTCCCCTATAGCTCATTCCCATAATTAGTGTATCTAGCTGTTTCTCCAAAATTCATTTATTCACTCATTCTTTCATTGATTTGTTCATTAACATTTTCTGGATCCTCCACTGCCTGCTTCACCTTATCTGACCAATTCTGGAACTTATCAGACTAAATTTATATATTTGGCTACATTTTTCCCCCACTGCCCTTATTTTCAGAACCTATGCAGTGGTTTACCTAGTCCCAGCCATTCAGACCTGATCTATGAATATACAAGTACTAATATGACATGCTTTACCTGAAAGGAAAATAATTCCTTGTATTGTGATTGCTGGTTTTGTTAAAGAAGTAGTTTAGAGACATGAGAGAGACCCTTCCCAAACATCTGAAGTGATTCATAATTAAATGGAGAGAATATTTTTCTTCTTGACACAGGGAGTCCATCAGAGGTAGAAGGACCTTGTCCTCTCAGAATGATATAACAATCATTAAGTAAATACTCTTTCCACTATGGCATTGTATAAATGCTTTGTGTGAATTTTAGTCATTCCTCACAATAACTCATGAGGGGACGCTCTATTATCCCTATTTTACAGATGACAAACACTGAGGAGAGAAGTTAAGCATCTAATAAGTGGTGGAAATGAGCTCAGACTCAGGTCTGTTGGACTCTAACGCCTTATGCTGTGCTCTTTCTTGACTATAAAACAACTAATATATTTATATTGCTTTATAGTTTACCAGGTACTTTTCACCTATTCTTCAATGTAATCCACATAGAAATTCTGTCATGAAACCACTATTGTTCCCCTCATGAAACCACTATTTTTCCCCCATTTATAGGTGAGGGAATTGAAGGTCTATTGTGCGATCTACCCATGGTATCATTGCCCCGGATCAGAGACTGGGACTTATTATTATGTCTTCATTTCTCTGACTCTCAGTCCTAACTACACAGAGAATTTCTAATAAAATCATGTACATGTGGCACGTGTATATATTCCCAGCAGCCTTATTCAAATAAAAAATTCTTCATCACTACATAAGTAGTGAAGGTAAACACCAAGCTAACGAGATTTGAACTGAGAACAAACATCAGGGCAGCTATATATTCTGGCTAAATAAAAGCAACACACGGAATTACAAGAGGTCCTTTCCAGAACTTCAAAGGAAATATGCTATCCTTATTAAGAGCTATAAATGCAGATTTGTCTGAAACTGAATGCCTGCTATGGGCATTTTCTATGCAACACTCGATGGCATCATTGCCCACTAGTCAAACTAAGACATAAAAAAATAATAGACATTTCAGGTATTAAATTAGCCACCGTGGGGCATCTCTACATAGTCCCTTGGATGCAGTAAAGGAAATATATGGAATGTGACAAAGAAAATTAATTCAAATGGGCCATAAACACCTCCAAGTTCAAACAAATTGTGGCCCCTAACACATACCAATTCTATACCTGCCGGCGAGACTTCATGAAATCCAGACAAACTAAAACATGCTTTTATACTTTAATGAGGAAAAGGGGTTGTCATGCTTCTTAGCTATTCAGAAATCTATTCTGACCACCTTGTGCTTGAGAATGTAACAGGGAAAATTTATTGAGTTCCTATAGCCCTTTCTTCAACAAAAGCAGGAGAGTGCTTGGTTCAATTCACTTTTGAAGTTTTCAGTAATTTAAGTTATTAAAAAAATAACATTTTACCAATTGTCCAAAGATAACTCACCTAAGCTTTAGGGTTAGTTGTAAGAGAGGTTATTTATTTACAGATTTCAAAAGTCTGGGTTTTCTATTTTTTTCAATCTCCTATTAATGCTATTTTAATCATTTTTCTCCATAATATTTGCATATCCGTCTCTCAGAAATGGCTAGAGGATCCTTCTTTGATTTTCTTTTGAATTCTCAAATGCACTTTCTGTGGGGTTTCTCCCATTAGGTAAAAACCTTCTACTCCTTCATCACTTCTCTCTATTTTTTTCTTTGTAATATGCTGTGGCAAAGTGCATGTCAGAACTCCATGACTACCCTATGATTTTCATAATCTTTTTTCTAACCTTCTTGGGGACCTGTCTGCCCTCTGATTCTAAACTTCCTATTTAGACTCAACCGACAACTTTCCATCTAAGGTTTCTTCATTTCTGTTGGGGGAGAAAATATCACTGAGCTGTCACTTTCAAGACTGTTTCTGTATATGAGTGAAGTCAAATTTATATCGATCAAAGTGACATGTTTGCAGAGCTAAATAAATGGAAATATCCATATAATTTATGGCTTGTTATATTTGGTGAAAACAGACATTTTAATTAAGTTTGAGGTTGAAGCTTTTAAAAACTTCTGCTTGAATTTTATCACCCACAACAAATACAGCTTTGGATGAAGGAAGAGATAAATAACAGAATGGACCCTACACATATACATGGACTAAGGATGCAGGTATTGACACTGTTTATGTGAGATGGGGCCATGGAATAAAATAACAAGAAAGTCCCATCAATTCATAGAAGACATCTGGAGAAACCCTGACTGTGAAGAAAGTCTTTTTTTCCCTCCCCTGGGCCAAAACTCATAGACTTTTGAAGGCACAGGTATAATAGTAATGGGAAATAAGGAGTAATTCCCATAAATATATTTACCAAAGCACCTGCCCATGGAGTAATTTGTCCCTGAGTCCTTTGGAATGACCTCATCTGATGTATTGTTACAGAGTAGAATCAGGAGCTGGGGTGGAAGAGTGGAAGGAATCCAGAGCCTGTGGTTCTCAAGTGCCCTGTCACCCACTGGCTGTGCACAGCTCAACCTGGGTGGCATACATCAGAGGCTGAAGCAACAGAGAGCTCTCGGGGACTATTTTGATAGCAACTTGTGTCTTCTTGGTGTAATATACTGAAAGCCTGGAGCTAAGACCTAATTTTAAATGTGACTTTTAAACTTTAGAAAAATCTCCTGAAATGTGAACATTCTGCTCTTTGAGAAGTGTGGACATAAAAATTTGTTATGGTTTATAGATTTGTTATAGATATGAATACAATAAACACAACCTTTTCTTGAAATCCTGGTTGTGTTAGTTCCCTAGGGCTGCTGTAACGAACTTCCAGAGACTTGAATATCAGTGGCTTGAAATTTATTTTCTCATGGTTCCAAAAGCTAGAAGTCTGAGATTAAGATGTTGGCAGGGTTGGTTTCTTCTCAGGCCTCTGTCTTGGGTTT
Source organism: Orcinus orca (assembly GCF_937001465.1). Classification (NCBI taxonomy): domain Eukaryota; kingdom Metazoa; phylum Chordata; class Mammalia; order Artiodactyla; family Delphinidae; genus Orcinus; species Orcinus orca. Next base: position 182,900,765 of record NC_064560.1, on the reverse strand, counting down.
GTAGATGGCCACCATCTCCCCATTTCCACATAGTCTATACAAGTGCATCCCTGGTGTTTCTCTGTGTCCACATTTCCTCTTCTTATAAGGGCACACGTTAGACTGGATTAAAGCCCATTGTAATAGCCTCATTTTAATTTAAACACGGCTTTCAAGGCCCTATTTTCAATTACAGTCATATTCGGCACTACTGGGGGTTAGGACATCAACACATGAATTTTAGGGGTTCAGAATTCAGCCCAGAACACATGGTACACTAGAAATTAAAGTTCACAAAGAGATGAATAATAGAAAAATAAAATAAAAGCCATTTTCCACATAAAGTTTCACGCCTTGAAAATGGTTAACAAAAGGAAGGTTTCAAATATGTTCAAAACATGGTAGGTGAGTTCTTTGAAACAAAGTGTATGCAAATGCAGAGATGCATTATGTTAGTTATCTGGAAAGTTTGGAAGCACTTCTACAGCTTGATGTCTGAGAAAACAATCATATCAATCCTCATTAGGGCTCAGTGTCACCATTAATAATGTCTCATGCTTTCATACAATATTTTCCAGTTTCAAAGCATATTTTCACTCACTGTTAATTTTAGCCTTGAATAGCCAAGAGAATGCTGGTGTTGATATGCAGGACTTTTTGTTTAAGTTGGGAGAACCAGAGTGTCAGAGAGATTGAGTTGATGGAGCTCTCTCTTTAGAAAATATCTTTTTCCTCTTCTGTTCTTGCCAGCATTTTGCTGGTGATACTCTTTCTATCGGCAGCAAGGACTCTCACTCTATATGTTGATTTTTGTGAGATGGACATAATTTTTCCATAAACCAGAAAAATATTGACACTTAGTATGTTTGAGACTATACTACATGTAATTCTCTACATTTCTGAATATAAGATTATAGTCCTAATATCTGAAAATATCTATAAGTAGTTTTTGTAGCATGATTTGGGAACTCTGTTCTATTCTTGATACTAGTGTGGTACCAAGATTTCTAATTCCACCTGTTACTTGAGTCTAAATCATACAGTAAGAGACACACAGAGAAGTACCCTGTACTGGTTCTACCTTCCAGGTAGAAGAAGGCATCTTTGACTATTCTTTTTCAAGCACATGTGACAGCTATCATAGAGGTAAGATATACATTTCTATTAAGTCATACAACATATATCCTGCAAAAATGACTAATTTTTTCTAAAGAAGAGTCTCTAAGAAAAAAAGACTGATTTGTGCTGGTTTCTCCATGGTGAGAGATGCCCTACTTCTCTACAGTAGAGGTCCTTCAGTTTAATTCTGATCTGTGTAGCAGGTATTGATGTGATATTTGAGTATCAATATACATAAGAACATGTTATCTGGCAGTATTGTTATTTGAGGATTCCCCAGCATAAAGAAGAAGGATCACCCACAATATCTATAATGAGATTTCTTTTCTTTCTTTCTTTTTTTACATTTTCAGTAACATATCTCAATCTTTTCCATCTGTGACTCTTCCTAGTAACTTTTCACTAGGATTTACATAAGAAATAAAGTGTATCTCGAAATCAAAGGAGACTGAGAGCCTCAAAGGACTGATTACAAGCTTGAGAATTTTGGGGCAGCACTCAAAGTTATGGTAAAAAAAAAACAAAAAACAACTCTCTGGATTAGTGATGAATTATGGTCATGATGAAAACCAATACCCCAAGAAGAACTGGAAAAAACTGGGTCAAAAAGACTGTCTTACAAAACACTTTTTTTGGGAGGGGCAGTGGATCTGAGAGGTTCATGTGAATCTGGGATAATATAAACATTCTTAGAATTTTCTGCAATAGCATTGTTTAAAATTGTATTATTTTTTGCTAAGACTAGTTTTGTCCCATTAGTGATCATTACCAAAGTGATAATTGTCTCTTTAGTGAATGATAATTGCCAACTAGATTAACAAAATATCAGTGTTCTATGAGTCATAATTTATAGAAAATTTGTTTATTTTCAAACTGACAAAGTAATATACGTTTACTTAAAATACTCATTATATGGCCATCCAGAAAGTAAATATAGAAATCGGTCTTCATTTCTCTTCAAACTTTCTCTCAAGTAGCGACTATTAAAAATGTGAAAATGTACATGTTAATATATGTAACCTGCATAATATCTTATTATCTGTCACCCTGTCTTGACGTGACAAGGTTGTGGTATTAGCTTACTAAGCAATACAAATTAAAAGTAATTTAACATCTTTGCTTTAGCGTTACATGAAAACAGCAAGTATCATTTATTAAGTACATCAAAATGTCTTAAAATTTCTCTATTTTTTTTTTCTCCAGGCTTATTCTCCATTTGGCTGATTTGATGTCTCACCCATGTTTACACTAATGACTGTTTCACTCCAGACCAAGCTGGAGTGCTTGAATCTCTCAGTTTCCCTCTTTAACCCAGCTGTTTGTAAGTGGAGTAGCAGTTTCTCAGTTTCCTTTCAATTTTTCTGTTGTTTCATTACTATAATTCTGTACAAGAAAGGGGTCAGTAAGATGACCAAGCATGGATGAATCTTTCTTCCTTGGGGGGGTATAAATACCCCAGATTGACTACATTTCTTTTGTTTGCCACCTTTTCTTCTGTGTACACATATAGAGAGAGGTACACAATTTATCATGTATACCTTTAAGCTACAGTTCTAACTTTGAGCATTTACAATTTATTTACACCAAACAGCATTTCCTCATGAGGAAATGAGGTTCTTGTATTTAGAAATAAGTAATAACTAATAACTCAATTTACTGAGGAACAATTATTTCCCTTATATGCTACAAGAATGTTTCTGAAAGAAACTAAAATCACCTTAAATTTTCAGTAACCCCTGGGTCAGAAACGAAAGCATTTACATAAAGAAACACGATCTTTAAATGAGAAAAGCTTTGGGTATATTTCTCAGCTGATGAAACAAGTTTCTGATGAATAAACAGAAAATAGAAGTTGGAATTAAGCCAGACGTGGGGTTTGTGGAGAACAAAAGTCAAAGCAGTTTTGCTAGCAATGCAAGGTTGGGAAACAAACCAATTTCTTTGTAGTGCAACTGCTGTGTTGTCTGGTTTGTTTAATTTTTGAAGTTGACACATCACACATTGTTGAGTTGACATGCTGGATGAACTTGAGTGTAGGGTAGAAACTACTAACAAGCCAAGGGCTCTGCCCTCACTTATGAGTCATCAGTGGTTAAAAAATAACTGTGGATCAGTTTGTCTGGAAGAATTTCCAAACTTGTCTGGATATTAAGGACATGTTGTGAATAGTGCCATGTCGTCTGAGAAACTTGAAACAATGTTATTTTAAAGCAATATGCCAAGAATTGAGATAATGCAGACATATATTCATATTTGGACAAAGTGACATCTTAATGAGACTAAAGCAGTATGTTTCAGACTATTGAAAGGTTTGAGGTCTCATCACGCATAGCAATCATTAAGAGCAGTTTAACTCCAACCTCAGAATGAGATCACATAAAGTCATGTAACACGTCTCTTAAAGAATCATGGAAGGAAATAGGGCTGTGCCCCTCAGTGCAACATTTCAGTTCACTGGAATATGATTTAGATAAGGTATAATTTAGTTAAATCTGGGCTGATGGGAGGAAGGAAGGAAGGAAGAGAAGGACGGAGGGAGTGAGGTAAAAAGAAAGGGAGAGAGGGAGGGGAAGGCAAGGAAAAAAGGAAGGAAAGGAGAGAGAAATTTCCAAATAAATTTAAACTGAGCCTAATGAAATGGATTGCTTAGTGTTGTAGTCAGAAACAATAAATGCCCTTCACCATAAGGTGAATGGGACCCAACCTAATGAAAATAAATTGGCTGAATTAACAATAAATTTTTATTGTATATTTGCAATAATTTAAGGAAGAAATTTACTCTTTTTTTCTCATTTGCAATTATCATTACTTTAGAGATCTTTCTGCTGCTGGATCATATGGTCCATTTTTGGTATTCAACTTTTATAAAAAAGGAATGTGAGTCTTAAAAGGGCTCTTCAAGATCATCAAGTTTAACTGTGAAAGACAAAGTAGCCACTGAATTGAATCCTGATGGGAACTACTTCAGGGAATGTCTAAACGGAGATAGTCAAGAAACCAACTCCAAAAGCCTTATGGAACCGTTTTTACAGAGAGACAGAGAAAGCAAAAGAAGGTCATTTACTAAAGAATAGAGTTGACTGTCCTAACCTGATTAACCAGTCTTGGAGCCCAGATTTTAAGGATGCAGTTAAAATCACTAACAATTTTTTTGTACACTAGTTTCATGTTTGGGAACTATTAACGCTGGTTTCATGTTTGGGAACCATCAATTAAGTATAGATTAGGAAAGATTATAATTAGAATTTACAGAACTGTTAGCATCATATGGATTGTGGTTATCACTAACAATTTTATTTTATTTTATTTATTTTATTTTATTTTATTTTATTTATTTATTTATTTTTGCAGTACGTGGGCCTCTCACTGTTGTGGCCTCTCCCGTTGTGGAGCACAGGCTCCAGACGCACAGGCTCAGCGACCATGGCTCACGGGCCCAGCCACTCCGCGGCATGTGGGATCTTCCCAGACAGGGGCATGAACGAACCCGTGTCCCCCGCATCAGCAGGTGGACTCTCAACCACTGAGCCACCAGGGAAGCCCAACAATTTTATTTTTTACACAATTTTCTCATGTGATATAGAAGCTTATCTTAACTCTACCTCAAACTGAATTTATTAAGAGAATTTCCTGTATACTTTTCTGTAACATGTAATTTATCTAACCCTGTGGATCACTGCTAATAAACAATATAGATTACCAGTAGTTTACTAACCCATCAATGATGTTAATTTAAAATGCTAAAACCCTGGCCATAACTAATAAAGAACTCAATTGCAAATCACACTGTTTTAGACCTCCTTCCTAGTGAATTTAGTTCTGGTGTCATATTTCCCAGTATTTTAAATATTTCTGTCCATGACATCAGTGATAACCTTTGTCAACTCCTCCCCACCAGCACTCCACTTCCCAACAGCCCCAGATGTTCAATTTGGAGGTGCTGTGATTATGGGAAATTTGTCACCATCCCTTTCTTCTAAGGTGGAGTGAATGATGTCAGCTAAGCCAGCCAGTGCTCCCATCCTTCTAGCTACCACGCTAAAGTCAGGTGAGGCCAAGAGCTCTAAGCCAGACCAATCACGTTGAATCTCTTCTTTACTGGACATGAATGAGGAAGCAGTACCTCTAGGAAACCCTGCACCTGTCAAAAATTTGGTCTAGGATCCAGCCTGAAGACAATGAGACAATGCAGAAGGCAAATGAGAGTGAACGAACTGGGTTATTTGATGATATAATTGCTCTGATACTTTCACTTTCAATTGTCAAGGAATTGTATGAATCTGGTTATCTTATTTGTGCTGATGGGTAATGTCCGGCCATGAAAGGCATAATATTATTATTTGTTGGTAGGTTACTTCTCAACTCACCATAGAGTTTCTGGCACACATCAAGAAGGTTTTTAATAGAAAATGAGGGCTAGCGGCTATGGAAACAAAAGTATAAGGACAATTTATCATTGTGGAAATCTACACAGTAAGGAGGTTGGTTTGACTGAAGCTAAATGTTTGCATTGAGGGATTTTAAGACACAGTGTGGGACAGATCTAAAACGTTCTTTATAAACATGTTGATTTCTTGTTTATTCATCTTGACATTTTTCTTTTCTTTTGTCCGGTTTTCTTTTCTTCTTTTCTTTTTTAGATTGAAGACCATACTGTTTTATAAAGGTAACAAATTGTACATTGTACTAGTGTCTTCTTTGTCCTTTCAACTAAAGTATAAGGTTCAAAAGGACATAAATGTCTTTAGACATTTGTATTGCTAGAAGTTAGCTCAGTACCTGACATTTACTAAATACCTAGTTTAACTGAATAATTTTAAAAGTTTTAATTTAGTGCTGTATTACATAGGATAATAAAGAAAATATTTTTTTATGAAATTTACATCATGGTTAGTTTTTAGTAATGTGATGGCTGAGGATCACGTTTCTTCCTTTCTATTTTAAGTGATGCTTTCCCATCATTATCTTGTTCCAATGCAGTTGTTCATTTGTATGGGGACTGTGCACTTCAGTGACTAATTCATGGTGGTTAATTTTATGTGCCAACCTGACTAAGTCATGGGGTACCCAGGTATTTGATTTAACATTATTCTGGGTGTGTCTTTGAGGAGGTTTCTGGATAAAATTATTTAGCATGACAGACTGAGTAAAGCAGGTTGCCCCTCCTAATGTGAATGGGTCTCATATATTCCAATGAAGATCTGAATAGAACAAAAAGTCTGAGTAAGAAGGAATTCTCTGTCTCTGTCTGTCTGTCTGTCTGTCTCTCTCCCTGACTGTCTTCAAGCTGGGACATTGATCTTCTTCTGCCTTTGGATATGGATACAGACTGGGACTTACGTTACTGACTTGACAGATTCTCAAGCCTTTGGACCAGAGCCAGAACTATGACATCAGCTTTCTGGGTATCCAGCTTTCTGACTGCAGATTTGGGACTTCTCAGCCTCCATAACCAGGTGAGCCAGTTCTTTACAGTAAGTTTCTTTGTTATAAGCAGTACCTTCTGGTTCTGTTTTTCTGGAGAACCCAGACTAATATAGACAATAGATAGATAGATAAATAGATAGATAGATAAAATTAATGGGAATATATAGAAAGGATGCAATAAAAGAAAATGCTAATACTGAAGAATTGAGGTGATGAAAGAATGAATTAATTCAACAAGGAATACATAGATACATATGAGGTCTATGAACACAGCTATTTCTGTTTTATTTTTTAAAATCTACCTTTTCTGCTAAATTTATCAGTATATATTTTATTAATTTATTCATATATTTACTCATTAATTTATTCAGCAATCACTCATCTTTGACTTTCCAATGCCTACCAAGTTAAAGGCACTCAATTAATAAAAGACCCTCTAAAGTCATTAACTACAGTCAAAGAAAACACAAATGTAAATAAGGAAAGACTCCATGCTAGGGTTAGACTTAGTGTGCTCTGGGAGAAAAGTGGGGTGGCTAAATCAGACCAGTGAAACAGGCTAAACTTCTTTTTTTATAAATTTATTTATTTATTTTTGGCTGTGTTGGGTTTTCGTTGCCATGTGCTGGCTTCTTGTTGCCATGGCTTCCCCTGTTGCAGAGCACGGGCTCCAGGTGCACGGGCTTCAGCAGCTATGGCTCGCGGGCTCTAGAGCGCAGGCTCAGCAGCTGTGATGCACAGGCTTAGGTGCTCCACGGCATATGGCATCCTCCCAGACCAAGGCTCAAACCTGCATCCCCTTCATTGGCAGGTAGACTCTTAACCACTGTGCCACCAGGGAAGCCAGAAACAGGCTAAACTTCTGAGAAGAAATGAACACTGCAATAGTACTCATGAGTTTTCTGCAATTTTATATAGTATTTTCTTTGGTCTTCCCAACTGTCTGTGGGGGAAGACAGAGTACATGACATCTCTTTGGAAATAGTAGTGGTTTTTCTTCTATTTCTAACTCTCAGGCTACTCTCAAGCCTGAGTTTGCTGCACTTCTTTTGTAATAACTAGGCAAATGTGAAGAGTGCACCACCATGATAAAAGGTGTTTTATCCCTGAAATTCAGAAGACACTAACCTCTTGCTTGCAATCTGTACCAATCTGTATAATAATGATCTTTACTCCCAGGCTATTGAAATCTACCTCTTTGGGGTGGAAATGTCTGCACAATTTACTGAGGCTTTAGGCAGGGTTATGTTGGTCTAGAAGTTAAAGTCAAGCTAAGCAAGCAACTAGGTAGGTTCTGAAAAAATATATTAAACACTAAGAACTTATTACAGTTTACCTGCAGTGTTTATATTTGTTGTGGTCACTTCCTATCGCAGCCAATTCACTGTGTTGACTGTTGTATTGTCCGTTGTCCAATGTAAATTATTTGTGTAAGATCCAGATGTCCCTGGTAGATGAATTCTCTTTGCCTTAAACTCTCAACCGAACTAGTAAAGATTGCATAAAGGCAATTCACAGCCCCTTAAGAATAAGATCATTTGTTTATTTTTTTAATAGTGGTTGATTTTCGGGACTTCCCTCGTTGTGCAATGGTTAAGAATCCACCTGCCAGTGCAGGGGACATGGGTTTGATCCCTGGTCCGGGAAGATTTCACATGCTGTGGAGCAACTAAGCCCGTGAGCCACAACTACTGAGTCCCGCGCACCTAGAGCCTGTGCTCCGCAACAAGAGAAGCCACCACAATGAGAAGCCCGTGCACCACAACGAAGAGTAGCCCCCACTCGCCCCAACTAGAGAAAGCCCATGGGCAGAAATGAAGACTCAACGCAGCCAAAAATAAATAAATTTATTTTTAAAAATTCATCAAGAAGAAAACTACAATTATTAAAAAAAAAATAGTAGTTGATTTTCAGTGGACGTATTTTTGGGGAATCCATACTGCTATGATGGTGGACATATTCCATACTGTTTCCCAAATATACTCTGGCACATAAAACTTCACAGCAGGGTGCTCTGACTTATAACATTTTTCCACAATTAGAAAAAGTCTTTTTTAAAGAAATGAGCTTATAATTGTAAAGCAGTATGTATCTTTGACATTTTCCATATTTAAAATGTATATATTTTGCTTTTAGTAGATATATTTATCCTTATGTTTTGAGTTACTTAAAATAACTCTTTTTTAAAATTTATTTTATTTTATTTTTACTTTTGGCTGCATTGGGTCTTCACTGCTGCATGGGCTTTCTCTAGTTGTGGTGAGCAGTGGCTACTCTTCGTTGAGGTGTGAGGGTGTCTCATTGTGGTGGCTTCTCTTGTTGCGGAGCATGGGCTCTAGGTGCGCAGGCATCAGTGGTTGTGTTGCATGGGCTCAGTAGTTGTGGCTCATGGGCTCTAGAGTGCAGGCTCAGTAGTTGTGGCACATGGGCTAAGTTGCTCCACGGCATGTGGGATCCTCCCGGAGCAGGGCTTGAACCCGTGTCCCCTGCATTGGCAGGCGGATTCTTAACCATTGCACCACCAGGGAAGCTCCAAAGTAACTCTTAAATAATATAAATATGTATATTGTAAATATACATAATATATTTATATAATATATGATAAATATATATAATATAATATATGGTAAATATATATATTATATATGGTGTGTGTGCATGTGAGTGTGTGCATAGCTATATGTGTGTGCATGTGTGTATAGCTATATATGGTTCCAGATGTACAATATATATTTATTTTATACATAGAGCTATATTATTATATCCTCATAAATCAATATAAGGGTATACACACATTGTGAGGCTTATATCATCAGGTCATCAGTGAAGTTCCTTTGTGTAGCAGAAGTGTATGTGTGTGTGTGTGTGTGTGTGTGTGTGTGTGTGTGTGTGTCAGTATGTGTAATTATAGATATAATTTCTGCAGAACCCACAAGAATTTGGAAAAGAAGAGAAGTCAACCTATGCATGTATATGTGGTATGCATCTGACCTATTCCTTAAACATAGTGTCATGGAGCCTCTTTTAAAAGTTTTATCATAAGAATAATAAAGAAATAGCATCATTACATCTACAAATTAGTAAATTGTTATCTATGCCTTCAGTGACCTACGATTTATCTCAACTCCATAATAAATTTTATTTAGAACAGTGAACAACAGTTTGTGTTATTAAAAGAGCAAACTGCTCTGAGGTATCAAGGTATTCCTCTGCTTTTAAAAACACAAAGTCATTCAATAATAATAACTTTTCTTACAAGGCCAAATTATAACTAAATGTTTTATCTGGGTTCATGTTGTAAAGTTATCTGATTAATTCTTTTGAATTACTGGCTAAGCCAGACATCTTGGAGGGTAAGTATTTACTTCCCTCTCTTTACTGTTTGTTTTCAATTACAGTCAAAGGAATTTTAAGAAACAAAGATACATGAATAATTCTGCCTATGTTTACTGATTTCCTCTTAGAAATCAGAAATCCATAAATATTATCATTTTATTTGGATTGGGAATAACAACCTCTTCATTTCCACTTATCTGTTAGTATTTGAAATATAAAATTATTCACATTATAATTTTAAAAAGAACCTTCAAAATTACTTTTTATTTAATCCTATTAATCAGTCTTACCCTTTATTCTCATTAGCCAGTTCAAGAATTTCTTGAGAGTGGTGAAAATTTCCATCACATAACCCAACTCATATTATGATGTGATTTCTGTCTCTAAATTTCCAAGACTAACATGTTCCCATCTGTCCTTATTAAATATTTGTAAATATTGCTTTCCATTATACTTCTAGAAATTTCAAGATAAGGCTTCTAGACTGCTCCCATTTCCCTGAGGAATTTGTAGCAATAAGAAGAGAGATCCACAGGCTCACACCACCTCATCTCCTCCCTTCCCTGCTTCTAGGCTAACATGTGCCCATTACCCAGAATAAACTGCCCATGCTCCTGGCTGAGGGCACCCTTTCATGGGAACATTGGATCCCTCTTAATCTTGTCTATTCAAGAAAATCATTCCAGCAATTCTCTTTCTCTTTTTCTATCATCAGTATTCCATAAAATATCACATCCTTTCCATCAACATAGAAAAATATTGCTATTTCTTCAATATTAAAAAGAGCAAAGCATAACTAAACTAAATAAAGCAGATAGCAATAATCATAATAATAACACTTCTTGTGACCTCACTGATCTTCTAGGTTCCATGTGATTTTTTCCTTCCTTTATCTCACATTTTCTATTTTCATTTTCTCTAATTTCTTCCCTTCCCTTTTGTTGAACCCAATCCAATTCGTATGTTTTTCCCTCACCTCTCTACTCCACTCCCCTTCACTTCACTTTTAGTTTATTTTTAATCCTTATATTGCCCTCTCAAAACTCATGCCCACCCATAACCCCAGAATATGATTTTATTTAGAAATAGAGTCTTTGAAGATGTAATTAGTTAAGGTGAGGTCATACTGGACTTGAGTGAACCCTAATCTAATGACTGATATCTTTATAAAAAGAGAAAACAGAGACATGCAGAAGACACACAGAGGGGAAGACCATGTGACTATGGAGGCAGAGATTGGGGTTATGTTGTGATAAGCAGAAAAGTGCCAACAATAGTCAGTAAACACCAGAAGCTGGAAGAGGGAAGGGAGGATCCCGCTCGAAGGCCTTCAGAGGGAGCACGGTCCTGCAGACACCTTGATTTCAAACTAGATTCTAGAACGGTGAGAACATAACTTTCTGTTGTTTTAAACTATCCAGTTTGTGATAATTTGTTGAGGTAGTTTCAGTAAGTTGATATAGTGCTAGTTTACTGAACATTAAGTGAAATTTAATTGTTGTTCACTCTCCCCTACTGCAAACTTTTAAATTCAGTTGGCTACCATGACGCCACACTCATCTGGGTTTTCTCCTGCTTTTCCGGATACTCTTTATCAGTTTCCTGGTCTTTCTTCATCTCTCTGACCTAAGGGCTTAATCCTTGCATGTTTTCCCTTTTCTAAGAATAACATACTCCTTTGGTGATCTCATCTAGTTTCATGGCTTTAAATACCATTTAAATGCTGATGATTCTTATATTTCCAGTCTATACCATCCACCTAAATTCTCTATGCAGCTTCCTTCTTAATGTCCCCACCATTATACCTAATAAGTATCTCAAATATAACATGTCCAAAACTAATAAATCAATAAGTAATACTATGTTGTTTTCTGTAGTAATTAATAAGGAACATTTATAATGTCTCTCTAACTAATAAATCATAAAAATTAATAATCTGACTATAGCTTGAATTAAATGTCTTGGTATGGTGTTTTCCTCATTGGAGTTTTGGTTTTGGAACATGAAACATGGACAATAAAAATTATAGTTCATCTCTGTTACTTCAGTAATTGACTTTGACACTTGAATCAATAGATGAGTCATATTATGTTACAAGAAATCCTTTAACAAAGGAAATGGTTTTATTCATTTAGTAGAGGGAATTTAAAATATAACTCATGTACTATCCTAACAAACTCATTTAGTTCCTTGAGTATGCCTATATGTATATGTATTATATTTACATGAGTAAATGTTTTTTTGTTTTTGATTTTTTTGTAAAAGAACATAATGTCAATTTTAAGGTGAATCAAAAACTATAGAATATTCTATATATTAAGCTTGAAAATTTATCAATAATGCATAAATATACAAATACAAGCAGTATTACTCAACATATCCTTTAGAGAAAGGTAAAGAATAAAACATTTTGAAACTGGTTATTAGAAAGGCTTCACATATTCAGACAAATTTCTGAGGATAGTAAGAGCCCTACCTTTGCTCTCCCAAGCAATACCAGGCAATCTCAGGTGAGTCTTGTTGAGGAAAGAAACTTCATAAGGGATATAGCTAATAAATAATACTACTAATTGTCAAAGGAGATACTGAGAGACATGAGTATATATATGTATGTCGGTAAAATGTGGTGGAGTAAACATTTTCCTACATAGATTATTTATTTGTTTAATGGATTGGGGATTGCAGGAAATGCAATACAGACAGACCTTCATCCTGAAACTGCAGCATATTGGCATGAAAGATTGGGGATAGAAGTAGACATAACAGTTAACCTGGATATGAGTATACTCATGGTGAGTATCGGGCAGTTAGATAGCAGTTAGCAAATGTCTGCAACATACATGAATGAAAAAGGGAAGTAGGATAGTTAAAAACTAAACAAAGCAAATCCCTCACGGTAAGAAGCTTATGAGTGAGTGAGTGAGTGAGTTCAAGTAAGGCACCTATAGGTATCCCAGAAATAAAGTTGGGTGACATTTTTGAATAGAGGTAGAAGTCTTATATTTGTCAAAATGGACAAGAAATGATGACCCTCTGTTTTAAATTTCCAGCCTTGATGTAACCTCTTAAATCCTGACTTGTACATTCAACTGCATATTTGACTTCTCTACTTGAATGTCTAATTGATGTCTCAAACTCAGCACATCCAAATTACAACTCTGGATCTCTGCCTGTCTCTAATCCTGCACATTTTTCAATCATTCCACCTCAGTTAATGCTCCAAAATGCATCCAGTTGCACAGACCAGAAACCCAAGTTATGAACTGTGCTTCTTTCTCCATTACAGATCAGATGTTATTCCCTGGTATTCACTGGAGAATAATGTAGACCTCTCACTATGCTCGACACCTCCTTGATTCCTCTAATTTTTTATTTTTTGCAGTACGTGGGCCTCTCACTGTTGCGGAGCACAGGCTCTGGACGCGCAGGCCCAGCGGCCATGGCTCACGGGCCTAGCCGCTCCATGGGATGTGGGATCTTCCCAGACCGGGGCATGAACCCATGTCCCCTGCATTGGCAGGCAAACTCTCAACTACTGCGCCACCAGGGAAGCCCGATTCCTCTAAATTTTTACTGCCCCTTTCTCAGTCAGTTCAGGGTGCTATAACAAAGTACTGTTGTCTGGTGGTTTGTAAACAACAGAAATTTATTTCTCATAGCTCTGGAGACTCGAAAGTCCAAGATCAAGGTGCCAGTAGATTTGGGGTCTGTTGAGAGACAGCTTCTTGGTTCATAAATTACCATCTTCTTGTATGTCCAAGACACACAATGGCAGAATGTGTGAGGGAGCTCTCTGGGTTCGTTTATAATGGCACTAATCCCATGCACAAGGGCTCTTCCCTCATTACCTAATCATCTCCCAAATGTCCCCCCTCCAAATACAATCATACTGGGATTTAGGTTTCAACATATGAATTTTGAGGAGATGCAAGTATTCGGGCTATAGCAGTACCTAATCCAACCATAAGCAAGCCATGTTAGCTTTATATTTTATTCAAGATTGAATTACTACTCCCTCCTCCCTCTATGACCATGCAAACCACCATCATTTCTTCTGGAGTACAGCTCTAGACTCTAATTAGTCTCTCCCTTTCAAATATTATTTCTCAACAGTCCGTAGGAACCAGAATAATCCTTTATAAATATAAATCATATTATGTTATTTCTGTCTCATAATCTCCAATGCTCTTGTATTGCATTTATTGCAAAATGCAAACTCTGTCCTGGGCCTGCAAGGTCTTAGGGATGTGGCCTGCCTTGCATTCCTCTATGACTTCCTTTCACACCACCCTACTAACTGCTCCTTGTTCTGAAGCTCCCTTACTCTTCTTCCTTTTTCTCAAACAAGCCAGTCTTCTTCCCACTAAAGCTTTTGTCTTAATTGTTATTTATTTATATCTTACTCTAAATCTTCTTGAATTGTTTCTTATAATTTTATTGAGGGTTTAGTTTTAAGGTAACCTCACAGAGGTCTTCCGTTACCATCTGGTTTTAGTCATGTTAAAATTAATTCACATTAAAAGACTATGTGTTATGATATTCATTTACTTAAAAATATCAGGTTGCATAGTTTTATCATACATATGTGTCAATTACCTTGAGCTTTGAATATAAGAGCATCTACTGCCCTAATCAAGAATTCATATCCCTTGGATGATTTAATTCTGCTTTATGGCAAGAAGCACATACTCCAGGGAGAACCACTATAAGTTTTTTCAGTCGTCATATTGAGAAATTGTATTTTATTGGTAAAATTAGTGACCTTTTAACTAGAATGACAAATGTTTAGGGTGGGGTCTCATTAATGAAGTTAGAGGGATTAACAAAGTGGGGTTGACTTAAATTTCTTATATAAATTCAACACTTGAATAAATGTGGTATTAATATCCAGAAAGTTCTGTAAAATATACCCTTGGGGAGGGCCCCATTAATTAACCACTACTAGTGCATCGCACCTCTGAATTTGGCAGCTTTCTGTTTATTTTGGTCCTAAGGGGAGCACCTCTGTAATGAAACTTTGTAAAATTTATAAAATGACATTCGTGAACTCTTTTGTAACTGCTTTGCTAATAAAGTTGAACTAATAACTGTCAGTATAGCAGCAGCCATTGTTCTGAAATGTGCTATAAACTTGTAGGTAGAATAGCTAACTGCTGCCCTCCTCAAACAGACTACTTTTCTTACCTGCTAAAAAAAATAAATCTAAATGTTGTCCCTTACCACACACTAGTCTTTTCTCCAAGCCTCCCACACAGTGGTAATCAGGGGACCATATGATTTAAAGGTCCAAAATTATTTAAACGTAATCCTTTCTGATCATTTCAATTGTTCCTTCAGGAAATGTTTAGCTGGCCTTGGGGGAAAAATTAGTTGTTCAGTAAACTATTCCTTTTCTCATTTCTTTTCCCGAGAGGACATTTTAATATACTATGTAAGGAGAAATTATAATATATCCTTGTGTCAAACATGAGCAATTTGTCCTTAGTTAGAAATCCTCTGGATTCTATGTCATGCCTCTTTTCCACCAGGGACTTCTTTTTTTAATTTTTATTTTATATTGGAGTGTATTTGATTAACAATGTTGTATTAGTTGCAGGTGTACAACAAAGTGATTCAGTTATACATATACATGTATCTATTCTTTTTCAACTTCTTTTCCCATTTAGGTTACTACAGAATATTGAGCAGAGTTCCCTGTGCTAACAATAAATGCTGGAGAAGGTGTGAAGTAAAGGGAATCCTCCTACCCTGTTGGTGGGAATGTAAATTGGTACAGCAACTATGGAGAACAGTATGGAGGTTCCTTAAGAAACTAAAAACAGAGCCCCTGGGGGCTTCTTGCCTTGCTGCCATTTGTAGCTGAGTTTTCCTGCAAGTGTAACTCATGGCCTAATCAGGGTCCACTCATCCTGTCTGGATGACTGAGCTTTTTGCTGGCTGCAAATTCTTGAGTGACGGCCAATTTTTCCATAAAGAGTCCTTGACCCACCATTTCTGCTTTGAAGATGGGGTGTTGGGGACACTAACCAAGGAGTGTAAATGGCCTCTAGAAGTCGAGAATGATCTACAGACAATAACCAGCAAGTATATGGGCATCTTACTCTTACAGCCATATAGACTGAAAATTCTGTCAACAAACTAAATAATCCTGGAAGCAGATTCAGCCTTACTTTCTCCAGGGTGGAGTGCAGCTCTACTATCACTTTTTGGTTTTTTTTGCGGTACGTGTGTCTCTCACTCTTATGGCCTCTCCCATTGCGGAGCACAGGCTTAGGACACACAGGCTCAGTGGCCATTGCTTACGGGTCTAGCCACTCCGTGGCATGTGGAATCTTCGCAAACAGGGGCACGAACCCGTGTCCCCTGCTTCAGCAGGTGGACTCTCAACCACTGAGCCACCAGGGAAGCCCTCTGCTATCTCTTTGATTTAAGCCTTGTGAGACCCTAAGCAGAGCACCCAACCCAGTCTGTCTAGACTACAGACCTATATAAACTCGAAGATAGCAAACTGATGTTAAATTAAGTTGCAGATTTTGTGATAATCTATTATATCAGCAATATAAAATTAATAAAATTAGCTCAGCTTTAATGATGAGTAATGATTTTCTATGCTATAAAGGAAGTCTCATAACTGAATATTCTAAGCTTCATTGTTGACATTCTAAAGACGAAAGAATTTGGAATACTCTTTCTAATAATTATAACTGAGCTTGCAAGGGTACTGTATTACTATAAGTTCTAGGATCTTCTGTCTACTGTCCATGTACAATAACCAAGCTTCATGGTTACTCCACAGAGATTCTGCACTGATAAATTATTAAAAAAAGGTAACAATCGCCAGCAAAACTTTCCTTCAACTAAAATTAATTTTATTTTTTGCTGGGAGAACCAGGTTTTACAAATCCATAGACAAGAGGGCTCTTGCAGATAACTTTTCCTTCCCTCTCATCTTCTTTATGCTGGATATCTCCAATGTGTAATATCCCTTTCTCTAAAATTAAAGAGTAGCTTTTATAGAAAATTTTCTGTTTTACTTATCTTAATTTAAGGATTTAATCTGTCCATGGTATAAGTATTGACAACACACAGCATCTTACCCATCTCAATTAGTCCACCCTTCTTCCAATCATGGATGATCTACTTTTGAAAATATAAAACAAATGTGTTTTTCATTAAAATATCTGATAGAGCATTATCTGAAAATCTTTCTCTTTTTCTATATTTATATCTATCTATCTCATCTATCATTTTTATAAGTTCCTGGGCTTTACCTTATATCTCAGTTTATTCACCATGAAAATATTTTAATTTGATTATTTGTGCAATTGTTTGTACAATATTAAAACTTTGCAAGCTCTAAAAGAGCAGATTGAATGCAATTGATTTCTTTATACACTACTATTAAAGTTCAGAATGAGTAATATGAAAGTGAAAAAGCAGGGTCTAGGAAAGTGGAAGGAAAAAGGAAGTGTACATCAAACATAATAGGGTTACTTTATAAGTATTTCTGAAACTTCAAACATTAAAGACTTACTTTATCAATATCTGCACATATGACTTTGATTTAAAGTACCACTTTAACAAATATATATAATATATATTATATATATATATTTATAACATTCTTCTTCTGTATCAAACACTTTATAAGAATTTTCCATGCATTATAATATTTTATCCTCAAAATTATACTGTCAATTGGGTATTTTATAACTGTTTTGGAGAGTTTAAATAATGGTTCATTGAGACAAATGACCAAAATTAATTCAAATACTGTTGAAGGACCTGGAATTGAAGCCAGGTCTTTGGAAATGTGGTAACATGAGGTATTTGTTTTTTCTACTATATTGCAGTAAAATATCTCTCAAACATTTCTACTTCTTTAGCTTCTCATTACATTCACTTGATTCAAGTTCTTATCACTCAGATATCCACACTAATTCTATCCTGAACATTTACTGTTATTATCCTGACACTGTTATTGATTCTATAATTAAGTTAATGTTTTAGAAATACTGATTTCATTCATTCATTCTCTTATTCAAAAAAAGAAAGAAAGAAGAAATAGAGAGACAAACAAGCAAAAAAGACCTCTGGCTCAGAGTAAAGTCCAGATTTCAAAGATCAAATGTGTATGAACATTTAAGGCACTATCTACATAACATGAGAATAAATGCTATGATAAATAAAAGCAATAAGAAGAGTCCTCTTCCTTCAAACAGTGGACAATTTATCTGGATGGGTGCTGAGATGTACAAAGTTAAAACACTACAGAATGGTCTAATAGTGCCAACATATGAGCATGAAAATTTACAATATAGAGAACTAATTTTGGGTGTTTGGGAATGGTTGGAAAGGCTATAATCTGAAATGGTTCCAAAGACTATAATGTAAATAATTTGTCTTAAACCAGGTTCTAAAATATTGAGATAGCTGAATGGAAAAAGTGCTGCATATTTGAGGGGTAACAAAACACAGATGAGAATGAAAGTGGGGCTTTGACACTACTTTGGGTCCCTCCCAGTGTCACCTATAATTCCAGGAATAATTTGGAGCTAAATTAGGGACAGTTTTGATGTTTGACATCAGAACTTAACATTTTATTAAAGTCATGGAAAACCATTGAAAATTTGTGAGCAAGGAATCACCATGAAAAATCAGGGTTTGCAAAAAATTAATCTGACATTAAAGTATTGGATGAATTATGTTGAAAGAGATTGAAGTAAGAAGAATAACTAAGAAGTCGGGAAGAAGAAGTGGAGGGTAAAAGGAAATTAGGAAATACAATAAAATATGAACATTTAAAAAGCATCCTTC
Organism: Orcinus orca; assembly: GCF_937001465.1. Taxonomy (NCBI): domain Eukaryota; kingdom Metazoa; phylum Chordata; class Mammalia; order Artiodactyla; family Delphinidae; genus Orcinus; species Orcinus orca. The sequence goes on along the minus strand of NC_064560.1, from coordinate 182,882,087 downwards.
TACATGTGAATTATAATTATACATAGCAGTGTTTGAGAGTTTAAGAATGTCACTTCCTCTTTCTCTGGTTCAATATTTAATACATACCTGACTTAGAATTTTGATGGGAGGAGAAGGAAAAGATAAGAGGACAGAGTAGTACCATTATTTAATTTCAAACTTCTGCCCTAGATATCTGGGTAGAAGGGAATAGAGAGAAAAATTTATATAGTCATCACTGTATTTAGTAGAAAAGTCCATATGAAACCAATACTCTGAAACTGTGTTGTCTCCTACCAATGTACACTTAATTCTTTTTGCCCTTCTGACACTTTTTATGATTAGATGGTAAATATCAACTGAACCCTTTCTCATACACATACTGATTAGATAAAGGAAATGAAATAATGCTTATGGATGAACATTGTCAAATACTTAAAATACCAAAGATGGGCTCCCCTAGTGGTGTAGTGGTTAAGAATCCACCTGCTGCACAGCAAAGGAAACCATAAACAAGATGAAAAGACAACCCTCAGAATGGGAGAAAATATTTGCAAATGAAGCAACTGACAAAGGATTAATCTCCAAAATTTACAAGCAGCTCGTGCAGCTCAATATCAAAAAAACAAACAACCCAATCCAAAAATGGGCAGAAGACCTAAATAGACATTTCTCCAAAGAAGATATACAGACTGCCAACAAACACATGAAAGAATGCTCAACATCATTAATCATCAGAGAAATGCAAATCAAAACTACAATAAGATATCATCTCACACTGGTCAGAATGGCCATTATCAAAAAATCTACAAACAATAAATGCTGGAGAGAGTGTGGAGAAAAGTGAACACTCTTGCACTGTTGGTGGGAATGTAAATTGATACAGCCACTATGGAGAACAGTATGGAGGTTCCTTAAAAAACTAAAAATAGAACTACCATAGGACCCAGCAATCCCACTACTGGGTATATACCCTGAGAAAACCATAATTCAAAAAGAGTCATGTACCAAAATGTTCATTGCAGCTCTATTTACAATAGCCAGGACATGGAAGCAACCTAAGGCCCATCGACAGATGAATGGATAAAGAAGATGAGGCACATATATACAATGGAATATTACTCAGCCATAAAAAGAAATGAAATTGAGTTATTTGTAGTGAGGTGGATGGACCCAGAGTCTGTCATACAGAGTGAAGTAAGTCAGAAAGAGAAAAACAAATGCCATATGCTAACACATATATATGGAATCTAAGAAAAAAAAAATGGTCATGAAGAACTTAGGGGCAAGACAGGAATAAAGACACAGACCTGCTAGAGAATGGACTTGAGGACACGGGGAGGGGGAAGGGTAAACTGGGACAAAATGAGAGAGTGGCATGGATATATAAACACTACCAAATGTAAAATAGATAGCTAGTGGGAAGCAGCCTCATAGCGCAGGGAGATCAGCTCCATGCTTTGTGACCACCTAGAGGAGTGGGATACGGAGGGTGGGAGGAAGGGAGACGCAAGAGGGAAGAGATATGGGACATATGTATATGTATAAATGATTCACTTTGTTATAAAGCAGAAACTAACACACCATTGTGAAGCAATTATACTCCAATAAAGATGTTAAAAAAAAAAAAAAGAATCCGCCTGCCCATCAGACACGGGTTCGATCCCTGGTCTGGGAAGATCCCACATGTCATGCCACACTACTGAGCCTGTGCTCTAGAGCCTGTGAGCCACAACTACAGCGAGCCACAACTGCTGAAGCCCGCGTGCTTAGATCCCGCACTCCGCGACAAGAGAAGCCACCAGAATGAGAAGCCCGCACACAGCAACAAAGACCCAATGCAGCCAAAAATAAATAAATAAATAAAGTAATTAAAAAAAAAAAACAAAGGAAACCTTAATTTACTATAATTTTCTGGATGTATATTTAGATTTATGTAAACGGTCTGCCTTTCTTATATCATTAACCAAGACATTAATCATTAATTCAATCAATCAATTGGCTTTAGATGTAGAGGACAAAGCAGTAAATAAAACAAGTTCCCTGCCTACTTGAAAATTTATGTAAGTATGTTACACATAGTATTAAGGTATTTTATTGATTCACATACAAAAAAAATATGCAAGCATAAGAGGCTGATCTGTGAAAAGTATCTTCCTTATGCAGTGAGAATGATCTGAGCTCATGGTCAGCATGGACTAGATCAAAGGAGCCGTGCTTCCATATTAGTTTGAAAACCTTTTCCTTTCATTCCAACTTAAGATCCTGTATCATCAAGGATGCCCATCCTGAACCACCCTGCTTCACTTTCTCATCCCATTTCTCTGTGTATAGGAAGCCCTATGGTGACATGGCAAAAACAATAGGCACTATTTCTGGTTCTCAGGCTTCCACTCATCAGCTTTGTGATTTTTTTTTTTTTTTTTTTTTTTTGGCCATGACACATGGCATGTGGGATCTTAGTTCCCCAACCAGGGATTGAACCTGTGCCCCCTGCACTGGAAGCGCTGAGTCTTAACCACTGGACTACCAGGGAGGTCCCCACCAGCTTTGTGATTTTAAACTAGTCACATAAGTTTAAAACTTTCATTATCTACCCTGAAGGGAAAAAAGTAAGAATTAAATGGGGAAACATTTAATTGAAACACCGGGATATGTAATACCACCAGGCATTGTTTCGAGTCTAAATACTGCTTGAACATTTTTACAAAAATTATGTTTAATAATTATTAAGAAAGAACTTTTTTATATGAAAACAAAAAAGTGACATTTTGGAATAGAAAAGATGAAGAATTAACTTTTAAAGAAGCCGAAAGTAAAGAATTCAAAAAAAATTCAGCTTGGAGCTAGCATTTCTTAAAGAGTGACAGAACACCTCCTATTCATGTGATTGATAAGGAACAAAATTACCCTTCTCTGTCTCTATTGGTGCTCAGGTAGAAGAAACCTTTAGAAGCACTGAAAGAACAATTAGAATAGTGCTGTTGGCACAGTGTGTCCCCAATCATAGTTATTATAATCGCCGTCGTTGTTCATGCTACAATAGGAGTGTAGTGTATTTTTTTAATTGGAGGAAGTATATCTACCATATGGTTCCAATAGTGTAAGATACATTGGCTAGTATATCTTGGGCATTCAGCATATGTTTTTGTGATTGAGTTCTATGCCATACAACTAAGAAATGCTTATGAATCTTCTTAATGTCTTGCCGGCTAAGATGCATTATAAATGCTTGAAAGACATTGTTTCATCTTTGCCTTCCACACCCAAAACCAAAATAGTCTAGATTTTCCTTGCTTTGAATTAACAGCCAAAGTGACTTCACTCAGTAAAATCCTGGAGTAAACTCAGCTAAAAATCCAGATATGTTCACATTCATACTCACACACATAACAAAGAGCTTAAAAAAGCTTCACTTTGCCTACATGCATCGATATTATGTAACAGGAAGTGTTGCAACAGGAAGTCAAAAAACTTATGGGATAGGTCTGCTAATTCATCAATTTGAATGACATTTTGGAGCATAAAAGAACTTGTGTGTTTCTGTCATTGTGTAGAATAGATTTAGTAATATTTGTCTCAAATGCTATTTTATTTTGAATTGTATCAAAGAAGGACAAACAAAAACTAGTTTTTCAAATAAGGGAAAAATTTTCCCCCTAGATCTTTGTTTATGTCCTTTACCCAAATGTTGTATAGTAATTGAAACCAATTGACATTCTCCTCCAACAAGGCTAATGGACTTTTAAATATAGAGAATGAGGAACTGGAGTTTTGCTGCCTGGGTCCTCTGGGTGGAATTTGTAGATTCTACGAGCATGGAGTAGAGGGTGCCCTGCATTGAGATTTTAGCATTGTTATATTTATTGGGGGGTCAGTGACATCCTGTCCCCAGATCAGGTTACCCCCACAGGTCTAGACCCTCTAATTGTGTGTCCCTCAAACTTAGAACCTTTGCAAACACATATTTTCCAGACAACTAGTAGAGAGAAAGAGAGATTAATGCAGAATTAGAGTTGCTATGAAAATGCCCTAACGTGGGTAACAGAGCGCTTATTAGCTGAGAAGTGGCATCAAGTTCCACCTGAAAATGTTCCCATGTTGTAAGCCTTTGTTAACTTCTGTTCACTTCTTGGGGAGGGCTAATATTTAGATATTAATCTCTAGCAGAATCAAAACAGGAACTATAGTAAATAATTTACGTAAAGTATGTGTCAAATCTTTATAAAAGAGTTCCAAAATACTAAGCACACAGGACTGTGCTATTCCTTTGCAGTTTTCATCCTCAATGTCTTCCATCATGTTCTCAGGAAGACAGTGCTGTTTTATGTTCCTATCTTTTTATATACTCTTTCCTATCTGTTCTGGTCATGAACATGTTTATCTTTCTCTTGTTATTCTAAGACTCTATGTTCAACCTCTTTCTGGAAAGAATATATTTAAAAACAACTGTTTAAAATCAATGAGCTATAAATGAAAGCAAGTTACTTTATCTTGTAAAATTTTAATTCCCCAGCCATCTGTCATATTGACACTCCTTATTTTTACTGTGACTCTAGCTCTATCATTTAAATAAGTGGTCCTTGTTTTCTTAGCCTCTTGCATTAATACTGATTAATTTAAGACTAATAGAAGACTAATAGACTAATAGACTTATGCTTCTCGTAGAATTATGGAGCTGAGATTTGATCCCACATCTCTTTGATTAACTACTATTGTATACTAACTCTCAAATACTTTTTGAGTATCTCCATTTGGATATCACACAAGCACTTAATTTTTTTCTCAAAAATATATTTTCTTCTTCCTTTTCCCATCATACCCCCAAACCTGTTGCACCATCTTCATCCCCAATCACAGGGGATGGTTTCACCATTCCGTGCCCAGAGGAGATCTGGAGGTCCTCCTAGTTTCCTCTATACATTTCTTACACTTGTCTCACACTTGCCGTTACTATGTTTTGAGTACATTCATGCTCACCAGCCAAATGCTACTAGGAATACAGCAATAGTCAAGGTACTACAGTGGTTCTATTACTCACTGTAACAAGAGAGGCCACACACCATGGGACCAATGGGATGTCTTCATAAGAGAGTTAGAATGGTCTTGCACTAGGGTTTGGGCTTGTGTTAAGTGACTTGGGAAGGCTTCAAGGAAGTAGGAGTTTTTCCTGGATTGAGTAATGTTAGAAAGCAGAGGTAAACTGGCAACATGCTCTTTTTTTTCCTTAACCGAAGTGACACTGGTTTATAACATTATATAAGCTTTATGTGTACAACATTATATTTCAACTTCTGTATACACTACAGCGTGCTCACCACCAAAAATTTAGCTTCTGTCTGTCACCATACAGTTGATCCCCTTTATGGATTTTGTCCCCACCCACTTCCCCTCTAGTAACCACTACTCTGTTCTCTGTATCTATGTTTCTGTTTTTGTTTGATTTTTGTTCATTTATTTCATTTTTGTTTTTTTTTATATGCTATATATGAGTGAAATCATACAGTATGTCTCTTTCTCTGTCTGACTTACTTCACTGAGATGTATTTGGTATTTTAATAGGAAATGGAAGGAATAAAAGAGAACTAAAGATGCACTTGGTTTTTAAAAAATGTGGCACTCCCTGGGGTTAGCGAGGGGAATGGTGTCTGAGCATTTTTGTTGTTTGTACAATCTACTTATTTTTGTCTGTGTTCAGATCTGCTGATGGAGGTTTCTTGTTTTGGTCCCAGTCCATCACAGTCACAAATAGGATATAATGACAATGGACTAGGCTGTTGGTGCTGGTTTTCATGATCCATCTCTCCCTTATAGACACTTTATGCCTCCAGATGCATACCACTCTCTGAGGTTGACTGAATGCCTGGTGTTTTATGTCTACCCATCATTTACAAGAAGTTCCCCTCTCACAGAAGACATGTCTTCTGTATTTGTAATTCTCTTCAATCTTATCTTTAAAATCTTAGCTGGGTACCTTCCTCTGGAAAGCATCGTCTAATGAACCTCTTTTTTTTTTTTTTTTTTTTTTTTTTTTTTGCGGTATGAGGGTCTCTCACTGTCGTGGCCTCTCCTGTTGCAGAGCACAGGCTCCGGACACGCAGGCTCAGCGGCCATGGCTCACGGGCCTAGCCGCTCCACGGCATGTGGGATCCTCCCAGACCGGGGCACGAACCCGTGTCCCCTGCATCGGCAGGCAGACTCTCAACCACTGCGCCACCAGGGAAGCCCTGAACCTCTTTTAAATGATGTCCTCACCTCTTAATTCCTCCAAACAGCGTTGAAAGCATAAATTCTATTAGAGTATGGAATGTATTTATCATACTTACCACTGTCTCCAGCACCTAGCCCAAATAGAGAGTTATTAGAACATATATGCTGAGAGAAATCATGAACAAGGATTTACTGTGTGTTTGTCCCTGTGTGGAGATAAGGGTAAGAAATGAGGCAGAAATGAACAACTATAGCCTCACCTTCAAGTAGCATGTATCAAATGGAAAATATTGAATATTACTAATTCAAAATTAGTTAGGTAAATTTAATTAAACTAAATGGACATCAGCATTGTAGAAATGTTTTGATTGTTTATTTGTTTGTCTTGGGGAGAGGAGGAGGGCTGAAAACATAGGTTAAGAGGAAGGTCATGTAAGTCCAGAAATCCTTTAGTTTTGTTCCACTTCTGCAAAAATAAAACTTTTATTCAAGCATTATTTGACTGACCAGCACTGTCATTTTTCTTCTTAGTAGCCAAGAGAATTGCCATTGTAGGGAAGTGTACATGTTAAGTTCAGGGCTACACGAGAGAATCTTTTCTTTGTAATTTAAGATGTAGGGAATCCCTCTGCAGCACCTAGCACACTTAGAAGGGAAATAAATGGCAATGAATATGTAACCAGATAGAGGTCCCTTGACAGAACAGCAACGTGGAGAAGCTTGACAGCCCCACGTTCTTGTGCTAGTAGAGGCAGGTATGGTTAGTCTGTCCTTCATGTGAACAATTATAAAGCCGACAAATACAAGGACCACTTTCAGTTTCAAATAATCAGCATCCTTAACAGGTCTTTGTTCTTCTTCTCAAGATACATGAGATAAATTCAGTGTCCTTGGCTAAGAATTTTAAAAGAAGAACTTTGCAAATGGTACTGTGGTAAACATTTAAATGTAGATTTTCCTGTTATCAGCAGATTTCAGTTCACTTTTTTCTTAGAGCATCAAGTACGTAGAGCAAATATCATCATCCCCAGTTGACAGATGAGAAAATACACAGCTAATCTGTTTAGTACTCATGGAAGACATCACTAATAGACCACAGAACTCCTTTCTTCAGAGTTGACACGATGCTACGAAATCCTTCTCAACAAAGTGCTCTGAGAAACTATTCAGGTGTTGTCATCAAGGATGGATTTATATGCCCAAGAAGATATATGAAATAGTAAGTTTATGGCGTCTAAAACTTCCAAGGTCATAAAGTTTCAAAATACTAGAACATGTTAAAAGTAATCTAGTATACACTATTCTTGGGCCCCATTCCACTGTGACAGTATTCTCTGTTATGGATTATATCCTGCCTTTTAAAATATTCCTTGTCTTTTTTTCTGGAAAAATTCTTCAGAGAAATAAAAGAGGAGAAAGAGAGAGAGAGAGACAGAGGAAGAGGGAGAGAAGGAGAGAGAAATCTTTCATCTAATATGAACAGTGAAAAATATTTTTAATGAATGTGGTTGATTGGATAGTTTTATCTATACTTGAGATTTTTAAGAACATTTCTTAAGCTTATTGGCCATTGGCCATCCATTAAATACTGACCATAGAGGGAAATAAATTTTCACTATCAAATAATGTCTCTATTTATATCACATATATGTACATTAATGAATATTGATTGAATTCATAACTAAATCTATATCAATGTATAAAATACAAAGGGACAGTATTTAAGATTCAAAGTTAAAAATTACAGTTATATGGATTACTGATTTTTATTTATTTTATATAACAAATACATATATTATACTTACTATGCTTTAAGCCCAGTTTTCCTACCTATTTTGCAAAAATATAGATGTTTGTAATATCCATTCTACTCCTATAGCCCCTTCATGGGTGGAAATCTGTTTGGCTATATGTCTTTTCAAATGCAGGGCTCAAGAGCAATGATGAACTCCTTTTTATTTGGGGGCATCATTACTTATGTCTCATATAGGTAGGTGTTCTCTCTGGTGTATGCTCATCTTATTTAGCGCTGTTAGCTTTAAGCCAACTTGATTCTTCTCGGTATTACTGACGAATATATGTTCTAAAAACAACACATTTACAAATGTTTATAGATTGTAACTGTAGCAGTTCTCAGTCCTGCTCTCTCTCTCCAGAAAAGCTGATGAGTTAGTAACTTAAAGTGAAGCTAAGTAAACATGCTCCAATGCTCCGATGAGTTAGTAACTTAAAGTGAAGCTAAATAAAGATGCTCCAATGTTCCTTTGGGATTTAATTATGCAGACTTGTCCTAAACACTACATAAGCAAAATTTCAACTTGGACGTGCAGGCTCAGTGGCCATGACTCACGGGCCCAGCCACTCTGCGACATGTGGGATCTTCCCGGACCGGGGCACGAACCCATGTCCCCTGCATCGGCAGGCGGACTCTCAACCACTGCGCCACCAGGGAAGCCCCCCCTTTCTCTTTTTAGTGCCACCTCCTTCTTGTCCTTCATTTCAGTCAGGTAGCCAATTGTGTGGCAGTGGGATCTTTTTGGGTGTAGATGCAGTGCATTAGTTTGCTAGGGTTGAGATACAAATATCACAGACTGGAGAGTTTAAACAACAGAAATATATTTTGTCACAATTCTGGAGTCTAGAGCCAAGATCAAGTTGTTGGCAGATTTGATTTCTTCTGAGGCCTCATGCCTTGGCCACCTTCTTGCTGTGTCCTTACGTGGTCCTTCTTCTGTGTGGGCACATGTCTGATGTCTCTCTCTATGTGTCCTAACATCTCAGAAGAACACCAGCCGGGTTGAACTAGGGACCATCCTAAGGACTTTTAAACTTAATTACCTATTTAGAAGGCTTATCTCCAAGTACAGTCACATTCTGAGGTACTGGGAGTTAAGGCTTCAACACAGGAGTTTTGTGGAGGCTGAATTCAACCACTAAATATGTATACATACACATGTGTTTATAAGTATGTCCATATAATTAAGTTATTGATAGGCATTCTGTTGTAAGATTTGGCCCATTGTATCATCTCTCTGTACATGCAGACAGAAGGTCTTATCTTAATATAAATATTGCCTACAGTACTTAGCCTCAGAAAGATATTAAGACAGGAATACCTTGGAGACATTGCAGGTTCAGTTCCAAACCACCATAATACAGTGAATATCTCAATAAAGGGAGTCGCACAAATGTTTCTTGGTTTTGCAGTGCATATAAAATTTATGTTTGCACTCTACTGTAGTATATTAAATGTACAATAGAATTTTGTCTAAAAAACCAATGTACATACCGTAATTTTAAAATACTTTATTGCTAAAAAACGCTAAACGTCTTCTGAGCTTTCAGCAAATTGTAATCATTTTGCAGGTGAGAGACTTGCCTTGATGTTGATGACTGCCGACTGATCAGGGGATGGTTGCTGAAGGTTGGGGTGCCGGGGTGATTTCTTAAAATAAAACAACAGGGAGATTTGCCATATCGATTGACTCTTCCTTTCACAATTGTGTTAGATAACATTTTACCAACAGTAGAACTTCTTTTGAAATTAGAGTCAATCCTCTCAAACTGCTGCTCTATCAACTAAGTTTATGTAATATTCTAAATCCTTTGTTTTTATTTCAACCATATTCACAGCATCTTTACCAGAGTAGATTCCATCTCAAGAAACCATTTTCTTTCCTCATTTATAAGCAACAACTCCTCATCCATTAAAGTTTTATCATGAGATTGTAACAATGCAGTCACATCATCAGGGTCCACTTCTAATTCTAGTTCTCTTCCTATGTCTACCATGTCTGTAATCACTTCCTCCACTGAAGTCTTGAACCCGTTGAAGTCATCCATGAGGGTTGGAATCAATTTCTCCCAAACTACTGTTAATATTGATATTTTGACCACTTCCCATGAATCATGAATGTCCTTAATGGCATCTAAAATATTGAATCCTTTCCAGAAGATTTTCAGTTGACTTTGCCTAGATCCATCAGAGGAATCACTATCTATGGCAGCTATAACCTAAAAAATGTATTTCTTAAATAATAAGACTTGAAAGTCAAAATGACTCCTTGATCCATGGGCTGCAGGATGGATATTGTGTTAGAAGGCATGAAAAACTACATTCATCTCATTGTACATCTCCATCAGAGTGACCAAGTGCATTGTCAATGAGCAGTAATATTTTGAAAGAAATCTTTTGAGCAGTAGATCTCAACAGTGGGATTAAAATATTCAGTAAACTATGCTGTAAAGAGATATGTTGTCATCTAGGCTTTCTTGTTCCTTTTATAGAGTATATTTTGCATAATTCTTAGGGGTCCTAGGATTTGGGGAATGGTAAATGAACATTGGCTTCAACTTAAAGTCACCATCTGCATTAACTCCTAACGAGAGTCAGCCTGTCCTTTGAAGCCAGGCACTGACTTCTCTCCAGCTATGAAAGTCCTAGACGGCATCTTCTTCCAATAGAAGGCTGTTTCATCTACATTGAAAATCTGTTTACTGTAGCCATCTTCATTGATTATCTTAGCTAGATCTTCTGGATAACTTGCTGTAGCTTCTATATCAGCACTTGCTGCTTCACCTTACTCTTTTATGTTATTGAGATAGTTTCTTTCCTTAAACCTCATGAATCAACCTCTGTTAGCTTCAAACTTTTCTTCTGCAGCTTCCTCACCTCTCTCAGCCTTCCTAGAATTGAAGAGAGTTAGGCCCTTTCTCTGGATTAGGCTTTGGCTTAAGGGAATGTTGTACCAGGTGTGATCTTCTATCCAGACCGCTGAAACTTTCTCCACATGAACAATAAGATGGTTGTGATTTCTTACCATTTGTGTGTTCACTAGAGTAGCACTTTTAATTTTCTTCAAGAATTTTTCCTTTGCACTCATAACCTGGCTAATGGACACAAGAGGCCTAAATTTCAGCCTATTTTGACTTTTGACATGCCTTTCTCACTAAGTTTAATCATTTCTAGCTTTTGATTTAAAGTGAAAGACATGTGACTCTTCCTTTCATTTGAACACTTAGAGGCCATTGCAGGGATATTAACTGGCATAATTTCAATATTATTGTGTCTCAGGGAGTAGGGATGATGAGGAGAGGGAGAGAGATGGAGGAAAGGCTGGTTGCTGGAGCAGTCAGAACACACAGGTTTATCATTTAAGTTTGCTGTCTTATATGGGCATGGATACTGATGCCCCAAAGCAATTACCATAGTAACATCAAAGATCACAGATCACAGATCACCACAACAAACATAATAATAATCAAAATTTTGAAATATTGTGATAATTACCAAAATGTGACACAGAGACATAAAATAAGCAAATGCTGTTGGAAAAATGGTGCAATGCACGGTTGTCACAAACCTTCGTGTAGTTAAAAAATGCAATATCTGAGAAGCGCATTAACCTGAAGCACCATAAAATGAGGTATCCCTATAGCAAAGAAGAAGCAAGGTTTAAGACATATGGACCAAGAAGCTAGTCTATGGAAAAACCTTTCAATTTTCAGTTTACAAACTTGAATGTTAAAAATTTAGTTCTTCTTAGCCTCTTGACAAAAGGGAATAACTCTGCTATCAGCAGAATTGATAGTGCAACATATACAATTATCAGTGTAAAAAAATAGTTTCCTTTTTGTATAGAAATCATGTAAAATTCATTAGAGTTTCTCTGATGCAGTACTAAAAACAGAGAATTGACCCATGTGTGAAGTCACACATTTTACACATTTCAACAAATCAGATCCCATCTTTGAGTACTGATTCATCTTGAGCTGTGAAACTCTGGTAGTTCCAGGTGAAACAGCATACAAAATTTCTAGCAATGTTGCAAAATGACCTGAAGAAGCAGGAGTCCCAGGGACAAAAGCTCTTACACATTGTCATCAATGTGTCAATGAACGTAGTATAAGAGTAATTCTATTGCCAAATTATGTAGCTGAAAACAATGCAGTGGCAATTTTAGCATATTTGAATTGTTATTAGGTGTGCTTTGATTTTAAGTTCATTTAATGTGTTCTTTAATCTTCAAAGACTTAATGTTGAACAATGTTGTGCTATTTTCTCAATGTTTATATTCAAGATATTTGTCAGCCTTTTTAAGATATCTAAATGGTTGACTTATTCTAATAGTCATTAATTTTATATTTAATTTTGTATTAAATTTTCCAATTTTTAAAGGGCTCCCTAAAGTGTGGAAGCTTCAGGCCCCACAAAATTTGGGACTGTCCCAAATTTTGTGGAGTTGTGCTAAATTATTGCAGACAAATGGAAATGAATTTAGAGAGACTAAACAAACACCCAAATGATTCCACTGCATCAGTTGAAACCCACATGCACCAATGCATGCTTTATGAATAAAGCTTTTCAAACAGTTTGTATAGATGGAAGTGTCTGTAGAACTGAGTTCTTTTGGTACATGGCATTAAAGATAAGCAAAACTGACCTACTGTATTCTATTGATGAGAGCTGGTTTAGTATCAGAAAAAAAAAAAAAGTATGTTAAACTAAGATCCCTATTTAAAGTTTTAGTGTTGTTTGTATTTAATTTATAATTTAATTTTATCATAGTATTAGAACCATAAAATAAGGATGGAACCTGATTTTATCAAGTACATAATTAAACTACATTATTATAAACATTATTATAAATTCAATTTTAAGCCAATTTGAGGTATTTGCTACGATTTTGTTCTTTATTCATATATGAGTAATAAAACAAAAACTACCCATGAAACTTACAGGGTATTAAACTGAACAAGTTGGAAAACTAGCATGGCTTTGGTCATGCAACTAGTTAGCATTAAGACCTCCAACAGGGGCTTCCCTGTTGGCGCAGTGGTTGAGAGTCCACCTGCCGATGCAGGGGACACGGGTTCGTACCCTGGTCCGGGAAGATCCCACATGCCGTGGAGCGGCTGGGCCCGTGAGCCATGGCCGCTGAGCCTGCGCCTCAGGAGCCTGTGCTCTGCAACGGGAGAGGCCACAACACTGAGAGGCCCGCGTACCGCAAAGAAAAAAAAAGAAAGAAAGAAAAAAAACCTCAAACAATTTTGTTATGATGTAATTGTCTCATCATTTGAGGAGCTTAAATTAGATGTTCTCTAAAGATCTCTTTTAGTTATGAATTTCTCTGAGTCTATAATCAATGAACTGCAAATCTAATGATCTTAACTGCTCTGCCAGAAGTGGTTCTGTGTCTTGGCTTCTTTCCCTAACGCTGTCTTGACAAATATCTAAGAAGTGTAGGTTCCATGATGTGCTCCACTAATCCATAGAAGAAATGCAGAAAATGTTAAAACATCTATTTTCAAAGTATGTTGTGTTTCAATTTTTCTTCATAGGTCACAGAAAATTCATTTGTCTCATTAATATATTTTTTTAAAGTTTAGCATGTATTTTGTGTCTGATGACTCCCATATTAATTATTAAAGGACTAATGTATGTATAATTTTGCCTCAATGAATCTCATCATGCAGAGCTACTCTAATATTTTAGATAAAATTTATGTTATCTTTCTATTATGTTATTCAGCTTTGTGTAACATGCTGTTAGACATAATTTCTACTGTCTTATTTAATACAAAAGCAACTTACATAAATATATCAGAATTCTCTAGTTTAATCAAATACACATCAGGACAATATTTTGTTACGTTAATAAATATAAAAAAATAGAAAATAGTCCTTGGCTGTTCAGTCTGCTGAATTATGTGAATTATCAAGATGGGTAACACTTAGAGGGTCTAAAATCTAAATGTGATGGCAGGCAATAAAACAGACTTATTTGAGTGACTATCCATGAATGTTATTTCCAAGGAAAGAACTCCTAAATACAAGAATCTCTAAAATAAATCCTGAAGAGGATGTCCTGAAAATTTTATAATATTTCCATTTTTTTACAAAAAACAGACCGATTCTTAAAAACAAATCTAAATCCAACTTTAAAATGTTCTGTGATTTGCTTAGTGAAATTTGATATTGATCACATACTAGAGAATATCTAAAGATTATTTCAACTGATGGTAATTTAAAATCTAGTGTTTTTTTAAAGTGGCATTACAAAATAAAAAGACAATAATATTTTTAAAAGGGATATTAAGGGAGAATAGGGCGTAAAACCCAATGCAATGCTACAAGCCCTGTTAAAGTGCATCAATATTCAAAATAATATAAAATGAAAGCACATATCAATGAAAAACCATAAATAGATCCAATGACATACAAAGGTTCACTATGTATAAAAAAGTGAGCTTTAAAATTAGGGGAGTCAGAAAATATTACATGATAAATGATGCCAAGATAATGGAATAACAATTCTGATTTTAAAAATATTATGAAGGAAGAAATTTAATCCTTTTACTGTACCATCCTACTAGGTAAATTTCAAGTGGATTAAAGAGTTTTACATTAAAAACAAAGTGTAGGGGAAAACAAGACTGGCCAAAACAGAATAGAAACCATCAAAACTGGGGAGCAATTTAACTTTCTCTGCTTTTCAATGATGGCAATATCCCCAAAGAAAATTTGAAGATATTTAATATATACATATTCAAAAGTTTTATATACTTGATACTTTAAAAATGTCAAACCTCTATTCTGTGTAAAGACTTTATTCAATCTATAATATCAATCCACCAATAAATACATGGACAGAGTACATGAAAGAATAAGTCACACCTAATTTAAAAACTCATAAGATATAAGCAACCAAAACAACACTGTAGATTTATTAAATAAATGTATTATTGAAAAATGAAAAGACATTACTATGAGTTGGTGAACCCGATGTGCTCATCCATCACCCTTGGCATGATAACCACAAAGAAGACTCTGAATAAGCAATATGCTAGTGTAAAACAAGACCCTTAACAATGGTCATATCTTGTGATTAAGGAATTCTACCCCTGGACTTTATCCTAAGCAGACAAAATATATGGTATGTGGATGTTTGTTGCAGGATTGTCTAATATAGCCTCAATAGGATGCAACGATTTCCTTAGGATATGTAAAATAAGTCACATGGGCACAATAAAAAATTATTCAGCTACTAAAATAAAACAAAAAATTATTGATCTGATAATTAAAATAATCTACTTCATACTAAATGTATGATTATGTAAACATGCACAAGTGTTTTAGATAACATGCATTAATACATATTGTTTTGAATTGGGGTGGTTAGATGATGGATGATTTGCAGTTACATTTTTAAATTAGTACTATTGCTTTAAAAAGATTCCCTTTAAAATAGGATTTTCACTCCTATTCACTATTTTTTGCACATAAAATTGAAATGAATTCAGATATTGTTTACCTTGTTAAGGTAAGAAGTTTAAATTTATTTTCAGTCTTAGAGCAGAGGACTTTCATTCTCTTTTCCTCTGTCTTGGCTTTGCTCCCTTTGGGGTGTGTGTGTGTGTGTGTGTGTGTGTGTGTGTGTGTGTGTGTGTGTGTGTGTGTGTGTGTGGTTCTTTTGCCATTCAGCCAGCTAATCCTCAGAGAAATATGCATTGTTTCTGAGGCCAGGAGAGCCTCAAGGAAGCAATGTGAGTGGTGCACTTTCAACTGCCCTGCTTCCTGCTGCTCCAGCCTCACTGTAAATGATGTAAAATGGCATTATCCTCTTTCTATCTTGACAGACACCAGGTTAAAAGAGCACCATTTCACAGCCAGGCAATAGATCCTCCCTTTGTTCTATTTAACCTAGATCACTGAATGACAACCTCAGGAGACTGGCATGGGCTCAGCTTGATCCTCCACTGGAGGCCTTTGCCAAAATCTCAAATACCAGGTGTTTAGTTGTGATTGTTGGTGATTTTTGTTTTGTTTTGTTTTGCTTTGTTTATACCTTTACTGACAAAGCATTATGCTTTAGCTTTAAGAAAAGGGATTACAATAAATTATTGGAATGTGTTTGAATCTCATATTTAGATGACAACACCTCCCACCCTCACTCCCAACATACACATTCTGGAGAAACTGGAACTGCTCCATAGGAGGCTGACAAGGAGACTCCATGGGCTCTTGTCAAGGATGAATATTTCAATTCATTTCTCTCCTCTCTTCCAATACGTTTTCTGCCAAACTCTGAGACAGGCTTTCATGATATGTTGATGATCACAGAGAAAATTCTGCTCTCAAGTCGTTCACTGTCTAGAGGGGGAGACAGACAGATAAACAGAGTGCTACAAAACTGTCCTATCCTGGGTGCAGACAGGGTCTGTGGAGCAGAGAGAAAAGAAGTCTTAACATGTTCTGAGGCTTCAGGGCATGGAGGCTGTCTGGAGAAACTTCAGAGAAGAACTTCAGAGAACCATTCAAGGAAGAAAAAGAAGGACTAGCAGGAATGTTGAAAACTTAGCATGGGTGGTATCTGCTGATAATTTTGAAAACATGACCAGATTACAGGTAAACTAGAGGTGGGGGCTGTTGTGTGAACTTGTGTGTGTGTGTGTGTGTGTGTGTTCGTGTGTGTGCGCGCGTGACTTTTTTGCCATTCAGCCAGCTAATCAGGCAACTGGTAGTTCCAGCATGGAACATAATGTCTGACATACATATACAATTAGTGTACAATAGCTAATTGATTGAATAAGTGAATGGAAGCACCTTCTTAATCTGATATAAAATTAAAAGACAAGTCATGTTGAATAATAGTGGCGAGAGTGGGCACCCTTGTCTTATTTCTGATTTTAGAGGAAATGCTTTCAGGTTGTCATCATTGAGAATAATGTTTGCTGTGGGTTTGTCATATACAGCCTTTATTGTGTTGAGGTAAGTTCCCTCTATGCCCACTTTCTGGAGAACTTTTATTATAAATGGGTGTTGAATTTTGTCAAAAGCTTTCTCTGCATCTATTGAGATGATCATATGGTTTTTCTCCTTCCATTTGTTAACGGGTTTATCACATTGATTGATTTGCACATATTGAAGAATCCTTGCATCTCTGGGATAAATCCTACTTGATCATGGTGTATGATCCTTTTAATGTGCTGTTGGATTCTGTTTGCTAGTATTTTGTTGAGGATTTTGTGTCTATGTTCATCAGTGATGTTGGCCTGTAATTTTCTTTTTTTTGAGATATCTTGGTCTAGTTTTGGTATAAGGATGATGGTGGCCTCATAGAATGAGTTTGGGAGTGTTGCTCCCTCTGCAATTTTTTGGAAGAGTTTGAGAAGGATAGGTGTTAGCTTTTCTCTAAATGTTTGATAGAATTCGCCTGTGAAGCCGTCTGGTCCTGGACTTTTGTTGGAAGAGTTTTAATCACAGTTTCAACTCCATTACTTGTGATTGGCCTATTCATATTTTCTATTTCTTCCTGGTTCAGTCTTGGAAGGTTGTACCTTTCTAAGGACTTGTCCATATCTTCCAGGTTGTCCATTTTATTGTCATATAGTTGCTTATAGTAGTCTTTTATGATCCTTTGTATTTCTGCAGTGTCAGTTGTAACTTCTCCCTTTTCATTTCTAATTTTATTGATTTGAGTCCTCTCCCTCTTTTTCTTGATGAGTCCAGCTAAAGGTTTATCAATTTTGTTTGTCTTCTCGAAGAACCAACTTTTAGTTTTATTGATCTTTACTGTTTTTTTTTTTCATTTCTATTTCACTTATTTCTGCTTTGATCTTTATGATTTCTTTCCTTCTACTAACTTTGGGTTTTGTTTGTTCTTCTTTCTCTAATTGCTTTAGGTATAAGGTTAGGTTTTTTATTTGAGATTTTTCTTGTTTCTTGAGGAATCTGAAAAACTTGGTATAAACGATCTTATTTACAAAGCAGAAATATAGACACAGATGTAGAGAAAAAACCTATGGGTACTAAGGGGGAAGGTGGGAGGGATGAATTGGGAGGTTGGGATTGACATATATACACTACTGATACTATATATAAAGTAGATAACTAATGAGAACCTACTGTATAGCACTAATGAGAACCTACTGTAAGCACTACTTAGTGCTCTGTGGTGACCTAAATGGGAAGAAAATCCAAAAAAGAGGAGATATATGTATACACATAGCTGATTCCTTTGCTGTAAAGTAGAAACTAACACACAGTATAAAACAACTATACTCCAGTAAAATTAAAAAAAAAAAAAAGATTCCACCAAAGTAGAATTTCAAACAAACGAACAAACAAAAAAAAAAGAGCCAAGCCATTAAAGTTTCACTCATAATTTCCATTTCCTCAGGCTATCAAGGAAAGTGAAAACTTTGCAGTTTTAACACTGGGTGCAGAGCAGAGTCTAGTGCTTTCATATTGAGGAGGAGGTGCTACTGTCACTCACCTGAGCAAAGGTGTGACCTGTCTCCTTTCCTTCCTGGTGGCAAGGCTGGAGCTGCTATTGAACACACAACTAGGCTTCCTGTTTTAAATGTCAGAGAACACTATATTCTTTATTTTCATAAGAACTTTAGAAACCAAAAGATATGTTTTTTAATAAATAAGTGTTCTAGATCAGGAAGCCAGTGTGTATATATGTTTTAGCAGGTGGGTTATAAAATGTCCACTTAATGCCAATCATGTATAGTAGTAGCTTTCTAAATTATAAATGCAGTCATTGAAAAGGCAAACACAGAGCTTAAAATGTAACAGTAAGCTACTGAATTAAATCCAAGTGGAAAAGCATCAAGCAACAGGATTTTATAAATATGTGTAATATCCACAAAGTATAATCACGCTGAAAGAAATTTGACTTCTTGAAAGAGTAATATTATTCCTAAAAGAGTGAAATTTCACCACATAATTTTTAATCCATAGTTTAAATCAGCCATAGTTTAAATTAGGAATGATAAAAAAAATTCAATGTATTTGGTTTCTGAGATCTGGAGTACATGTATATCAGGAGATTAACATATATATTATATACACATATAATGCTATATTATATATGTATTTACCTAAACTTCAGATCTGATATAAACTTTAGGAGGAATGTTTATCTTGATAGAAATGGTTGATATTAATTCTAAGAAATATAACTTGAACATGTGTCTTAAGTATCATGTCAAACAAGTATATGTTATAATATTTATAAAATCAATATACTAGAATCATAATGTCATTATAAATAATTGTACTTCTATATTTTAATTTTGTTAATCAGAGCCTATAAATTAAGTTCAGTAGAGTTATGTGCACTTCATAAATTATTAATTGAGCAATTAATTTGCTTTAAGGAACTCAAACAAAGCTTAAATAACCTACTTTATTAATGGGAATTACAATATTTTAGCCTAGGGTTTTATGAACTTGTTCTCAAGAAATAAAAACTATCCTGAACTAACATTTCTCTGTTTCTATTATTAGCCACCATTGTGCAAACTCAGCTGTCTGGACCACTATCAAGCTTTAAGAAGTAATCTAATCATTGTACTTTTTATCACTTTAAAACATAGTCCAGGAGAGAGATAAAACTGAGAATGGGAAAATAAATTTTTTTGTCAAGTTTGAAGTTCAGAGAATCTCATAGACACTGAAATCCCAAGCTTGTATAAGTTTATAAACAGGAAATTAAACTTTAGCCAAAATCAATGCTAATACTTGGCAGTTTTAACAATGTTAACATATTCATTAAATTTCATCAAAGGTAACTAGACTTTCAGCATCACAATTAATTTCCAGTTAGTAACTAGTGTTTTGAAATAACATCTCTCTTGGTTTACCAAATGTTATCTCTCTGGTCCTATTAGAAATGTGTGCCTATTCCTTATTTCTTGTTTAATGGTGAACACATCTAATCTGCTCAAATATTTGAAGAGAGAAGAGAAATTCCTAGAAACAATGTTTATTTATAATTGTTAAGAAATGTAAAGATTTAATCTAAATAAAGTCTATTTCTGAGTCTATTTTAAGGACATTACTTGCATTAATTATAAAAAAAACAGAGAGGGCTTCCCTCGTGGCGCAGTGGTTGAGAGTCCGCCTGCCGATGCAGGGGACACGGGTTCGTGCCCTGGTCTGGGAAGATCCCACGTGCCGCGGAGCAGCTGGGCCCGTGAACCATGGCCGCTGAGTCTGTGCTCGGCAACAGGAGAGGCCCCAACAGTGAGAGGCCCGCGTGCCGCAAAAAAAAAAAAAAAAAAAAAGACAGAGAAATTGAATCAACAATACACATCTAGAGTCTAACACATGTTCAGCAGCATAGGAGACATAAAACAATGCTATTTTTTTGTTAAATTAGCTATTCCCACAAGACCCAAGGGGCAGAGCAGCCCTTTTAACCCACTGCTTCATTCGTAATGAAACTAGTTCAGCATGGAAATTAAACGTCTGTCTTGAAAGATTCACAGATTACCACGATACCACTGATCTTGAGCATTTAGCTGGAATGGGAACTTAATTTCACATTTCAAATAAGAATTCCTTTAGGTTTTTTTTTTTTTTTTTTTAATCCAGAAAAGTGGATCGTTTTCTATTTGAAAGCAAAAAAAAAAAAAAAAAAAAAAAAAAAAATACAGCAAGCAAAGTCTATTTTAATTGGACATTTCACATGAAAAGCTCAAGCACAGATTATTTCAGTCTCCCTTTTCTTTCCAGATGTCAGAAGATTGCTCAGAAGATGTCTTCCGAGTAACCACGTTCCTGCCATTATCCACAGTCCACTGAAAACTGACAAGCAAAAATGCCCACCATAAATTATCATGTGTCATGTTCATAACTGTGGTGACCCAACCTGAGAAAGAACACTTTACTTTCCTTCCTCAAAGAGAAGAAGGAAGAGGATGAATCAAGGTAAGGCATTCGGTCCTTCTTACAGTAAGTATAATGTATTATATGCCAACTTTTTTCTTATTTGTACTTTGTTTGAGACAAATTAATTAAGCCTGGTTAAGAGGACTTGAAATTCTTGAAAGATGGAAAGATTTTACTGCAAAGGTTAAGAGAAATTGGGTAAGATGGGATTTACGCATCTTTGGAATTGCTTTTAGAAAAGCTATAAATTCCCATTAGATCATCTACCCAGGTGGAGCAAACCCTTGCTTTAATCATCTCAGTGAACCTTCTGTTCACCTGCTGAACGGGTCACTTCTGGGTTTTATATTTTAGACTTTGACAAAATACCAACAGGAAAGAAAATAAAGAGTTGACTTCTAGTCTCTCTTATTGCTATCTAAAGGAAGCAGCCATGTTCTCTGATATGGTATTTATCTACCATAACCCTAATAGAAATTTAAATATCCTCTCTCTCCAGAGTTTAATAAATTTACTTCTGCCCAGAATGTTTTTCAGTATACACACATGTGTATAATTAAAAAACACAATATATAAAAACAGAATTTATGAAATAGTCTTAATCTTGGACCAAAAACAAAATGGTTTCTAATGGTTTCAATTGTAAGTAATTGAGATATTTATCCCCTTCTTGTTTCCTGAGGGACAATATTCCACAGCTGTCATGAGGTTCACTTAGGTTATAATTTCTGATCTTTAATCTAAATGTGCTTTTTCTAGGTTTCTTCGTGATGCAGTGTTAAACTTTCTTAACAAATATATCCATTGTTTCTCTTTCTCTGTGATGTAATTCACCATCTTACACAGTTGCAGTAGTTACGCTTGCTTTTTCATGATAGTTTCCCTTTAGGATTATTTTCTTTAGTCCCTAAAATATCTACTCTTTAATTATGTTAATCTGAACTCATAAATCAAGTCTGTCAGGCCTTTTCATGTTTTTATTGTCCTTTTCCAAATTCCACTTCAATCTGTGTCTGAGTGCCCAAAATAGGGATTGAGCCAAAATTTCAAGATATTTTGATTTCATAAACAGTGCAATATTCAATGACCTACTGGAAAAAAGAAGAAATGAATTTAGTTATTATTTGTTTTCAGAACAGAATCAAGAGTTAAAATATATGAGTGCAATTGATGAAACTAAAATAAAAATATCATAAGATTAATAATAATAGCAATATAATAAAATGATAGAATTAAACATATGATGCTTTTAAACCTTATTATAAAGACCTGGTTTTGTCTCATGGGTTAAATACCATTTTGTCATTCCACATATTCTATTCAACAATATCTGTAAAGACCCTGGTATATACAAGTTCTTTACTTAAGGAGGAATGGTGACTTAAGAGGGACAGGGTGGGAATTAATAATTATGAATTTCATACTACAAACCACATAGTATTCTCTCTCAGGAGTTATATGCCTTATCTGAATACAGTCCTGGAAGGCAGCTATCATAGATGTTTACCAGTTGGGGAAACATGCTTCAGGAATAGTTCATAGTTTGCTCATTTAACTTAATTACCGTCAGAGCTAAGCTTTTGTTAAAACATAAACTAAGGCATATTAAAATTTTTAAGAGTTTATTTGAACAAAACTCAATTCGAATCTGGCAGCATCCAATCTAGCAGATAGAAAGGAGCTCCGAGGAACTGTACAAAATGAAAGATGTTTAATGACAACAGGGAGTGGAAACAAGGAAATTATTCTGGGCAAAAAAGTGTGTTGTTTATTGCAAGGCTACTTTTCCTTAAAGAATGACAGGGGACTGTCAGGCAGATTACCTGACTTGTGCTGAGCAAGTGATTCCTGACTGGTTTAAGATTCCATTTCTGGGAGAGCCAAAACTGTAATTTAGTCTCCAATTGGTGACATGGGTCTTGGCATAAGAGACTCCATTTTGGGGCCTGCTGCCTTGGTTTTTAATGTAACACAAAGAAAATTAAATTAGAGAGATGCAAATATTATTCAGCAATTATTCAACAAATAACAAGTGGAAGTATAAACTTTTTTTTAGAGAACAACCTTATTTTCTAGAAAGTTAATGTCTCTGTCCCAAGTAATAAACAATGAATGTATATCATTTTTCCCATAATATTTATTTATTTAAATTTATTTAGAACCAAAATAAATTGGCATAAATACCTCAACATTTTGATGTTTAATAACATCCCAGGTCTCTAACCTCTAGGTGCTTATAGCTAATTCCAGTTGTGAACACCAAAAATGTCTCCAGATGTTGCCAGATATCCTCTAGGGAACAAAATTGCACCAATTAAGTACCTGCTCTAAATGGAACGGAGGAAGGTACTGGTTGAATAATATCCCACCCAAATTCTTATTCACCAGGAACCTGTGAATGTGGACCTTATTTGGAAATAAGGCCTTTGCAGAGTAATCAAGTTAATCTAAGATTATACTTAATTTAGGGCATTAGAGTGGGCCCTAAATCTAATGACTGATGCCTTTATAGGAGGAATGAGAGGGATTTCTGTAGGAGGAGATGCCGGGAAGAAAGCCGAGTGAAGGTGGAGGCAAAGACTGAACAATGCAGTTACAAGCCAAGGAGTGCTAAGGATTACCAGCAACCCCCAGAAGCAAGGAGAGAGGCAATGAAGGATTCTTTCCCAGTGTACTCAGAGAGAACACAACCCTGCTGACAACTTATCTCCAACTTTAGCTTCCATAACTGTGCAATAATAAATTTCTGTTGTTTTAAGCCACGTAGTTTGTAGTACTTTGTTTTGGCAGCCCTAGGAAATGAATCCAGAGTGTTACCATTGGATGATTATAAACAGGGAGACATCATCTGACCTCAGTTTTAACTTGATCACCCTGGATGCAGTAGCGATGATGGACAGTTTTGGGGTCTGTAGTCAGGGGGATATGGAATCAGGAATCCAATTAGAAGCCCAGTGCAACATTTAATAACAGACATGATGGCATGTTGGACCAGAGAGATAATAATGGAAATTGTGAGAAGGAGTTGGATCCTCCATATGTTTTTAATGTAAATTAACAGGATCTTCTGATGGATTGGATATGGAGTATGAAAGAAAGAGAGCAGTTAAGAAAAGCTCCAACTTTAGACTGAGGACCCAGGAGACAGAAAAGAGGGTGAGTGGAGTGTGTAGAGCTGAGATCAGCAGTTTTGTTTGGGAAGTGTTAAGTGTGAGATGTTTATGAGATACCCAAGTGGAGCAATTGAGTAGGTAGTTTGATATATGAGTCAGGAGTTCAGTGAGAGATTCATGCTGGAGATAAATTTAGAAGTCATTGGCATATAAAAGGTATTTAAAGTAATAAGATTGGCTCAGAAAACTAAGGGAGTGTGTAGAGACAGATAAAGGAAGGTTTACCTCTAAGTTAAGAGGTCAGTAGTAAAAGAAGGAATCAGCAAATGATGGTGAAAAGAACAACCAGTGAGATGCTATCAAATCAAGAGGGAGTTGATTTCTGGAAACCAGTTTTCTTTTGTTTATTTCTATTATATGAAACTTCTAATATAACTTCTAATATAAATGTATTTTAATGAGAAAAGTATTAGAAGTTTTAAAATAAATTGTACTTTAGGAAGATATCAATTGTTATTTTTAAGTTTATTTGGAGCAGGTCAAAATGCATTTGATAGTTACTTGGCAGAAAAACCTGAAAATGCCAGGACCTTGAATATGTATTTTGTTGGACTATGAATGGAAAGTTTCCTCTCAATTCAGTTAGTTTAGATGTGTGTCTGATATCTTTCTCAGCCTAGAAAGGATATCTCTGCATGATAAAAATAATACTAGATGTTGATAACAAAGACTTCTTATGGCTAGATTTTCCCATTTGGGATAAGCACAGACTTCGGCTATCCAAAGTCTCTTTGTCTCTTTTTTTTATCCATCAAAAAAAAAGAGAAAGAAAGAAAAGAGAAAGAATAAACAGTGAAGCATTTCGGTGGATATTTTGGATCTTTATATTCTGGGGATACTAGACCTAGATATTTGAATACATTTTTATGTAGAGATTGTAGAGAAAAAGCAAGTCTCCATTTGATCCCAAATTATGCTATAGGATCAGTCAGGTCCCAACAGGAAACAGATGAACCATGGGAATAGGATAAAACAAAGAGGGTTTATTTACAAAGTGGTTAATTTATAAAGGTGTAGTTATCAGGAAATCAGAAGGGATCGTGTAGTAATGCAAAGTTTATATAAACAACGTGATATCACACCTAGGTCTAAAGGGATGAGAGAGGGATTAGTTAGCAGAACCTAAAAGGAGATAATTGTATTGTCAACACTTTTGAGAAGAGTAGTCACCATTGGTAGAGGAACATGGCCAGCTCGATGTAAACACACAAGGAGGGATCTCAGGGGCTAAATATTCTGTCTTCACTTTCTTACTTTCCTCTATCACATGTTAGAGCATAAAGGACCTTTTCATATAATCCCTGCAAGTTAGTCTTCCAAGGAAGAGACCATAGTAGAGAAGGAAGGAAAGTGATTAGAAAGGGGCAAAATGAAGCTATCTGGCACAGGATACTAACTTTCAGTTAGTCTGTTTCATACCTCTGCTGAAAAAATAATTCATATTAGGTGTAGAGGCTTTCTATTGTCACTGAAAGTCAGGCTGTAATTAAGTTAAGAAACTTCTCTGACCACTTAAAAATTGTCCTAATTGAGAACAAATTTAACTACCATCATATAAGAGCTAGTGTTCTTTGTCTATCTAAGGCATATATAACATTACAAGTTTCTCTCGTGTGAATGAGATGAAACTACCAATGCTTAATAATGAAGCAATCTTATTAATATTTATGTTAATTCACTTTAAAAGAGAAGTGCCTCTAGAATGTTGTTTTTTTGTTTTTGTTTTTTTTTCAGTACGCGGGCCTCTCACTGTTGTGGCCTCTCCCGTTGCGGAGCACAGGCTCCGGACGCGCAGGCTCAGCGGCCATGGCTCACGGGCCCAGCCGCTCCGTGGCACGTGGGATCTTCCCAGACCGGGGCACGAACCCGTGTCCCCTGCATCGGCAGGCGGACTCTCAACCACTGCGCCACCAGGGAAGCCCCTAGAATGTTTATTTTTGAAAGGCAAATATTTCTTCTTTACAAATGCAAAGATGACAGCTGAATTCTGGGAGCACACAAATAATTGTAGGGAAATAGCAGAGGCACATGTGACGGGTTGATGTGACATTTCTGAGAAACATCACTTACATTGAAATTTCACTGTTGTACCTCCAGCTCAAGGTTCAATAACCCAAGAGCAAGCAGTGCTGGAGCTCCTATTTTTATACTACTCTCACACTACCAACCACCTCCATCCATTTAAGTTTCACTGTCAGGAAAACAGAAAAGTCAACATTCACTTTTAAGGATCATGGCATTTTATTAATACTCCTTGGAGCATTCAAAATCCATGGCATTTTAAAAAGTACTGTCATAGCTTTCCAGACTAGTCACTTTCAGTGCTTCAGATATCCAGAACATTCCATTTAAAAGGCCCATGTGAACAATGATGGCCATATTGGTAACTCTTCTTTCTGAGGTTCATCTCCACGAGTGTGGAATCCATTATTCATGCTGATGACACCGTAATAACATGCTGCATGATTTTATACTGAGTGAGCAATCCAGCAGCCTAGACTAAGAAAAAGGAATTAAAATTAAAGGTTAATGCCATTTTTTATAGTAGGTTGGCTCTTTTAAAACAGATGTACAGAAAGGTGGCCTCTAAGGTCAGCTATATTTATTAGGTATGGAGACATCAGAAAGTACTCCTCACAATGTCAAGGTGGTACCCGTCTTCCAAGGAAGAAGAGTTGCATGGGGTCTGCATGGCAGCTGGCCTTTCCCATTGGAGCTGCCAGACTGCATGAGTTCTAATGATTTACACTTTAGATACAATTTCATCTTGGATAGGAAGTCAAATTTTAACAGTGTGGGAAAAATATGATAGTAAAATAAAAATGGAGCTCCATTAATGAACAATGCAAATTTCTAAGCAAATGTAAGGTTAGTCACTTCTGTGAAAAGTCTCCAAACTGGTTTCAAGTGAAAGTGTGCGCTTCTATTATTGTTATTAAGAACCAAAGAAATTAATTACCTCTTAGAAATAACCTAGTGGTGTAAAGCAGTACAAGCTGCCCTTATATGAATCAGGAAATGATATCTCTTCTGGTCCATTCAGATTGTTGGCTTCTTTTGATACTATAATATCCATACTTTAAGGTTAAAAAGTAGTAAAGGTGGTATTTGCATATCAACAACTAATCTACCAGAAATTGATGGAGCCATAAGATCTTGTAATATCCAATATACATATTTGGTACAATAAAGGGGAGAAACCCTAAATTGTAATGTTGATTCTCCAAATTTAGTGCCTTTTTCAGAATAAAAAAAAACAACTGTAATATTTGTTAGAGCCTGACAAAATTAGATTGCCACATATGTGAAAAAAATAGTTGCATGCAACAATTTTATTGACTTATATGTATAATATATTTGTTGGTGGGCATAGTCCATTGATTTGTTTGTGCTTTGGATGTTTGCTAAGATAATGAATGGTTTCCATATGCACTAAAAAACTATGTAAAAGATATTGGTTTGCCAGCGAATCAATATTAAGAGAAATATATTGGTCGTGGCTACATTTCCACATTGGTTTAATACATTATCTTGGAACATACTCTGTGTGTGCATGCAACATGCTTATTTCTTTATTAAGTTCATGCTTAAATAAGTGTAATTGTTAGGAACCTTCCATTTCAAAGGCCAGAAACTTGAAATTGAGTTGACTTAGGAGGTTAAATTGCTATCATCATCAGAATATAAACGTGATAAATAAACTTGTGAGAAATCTTATCACAACTATTCAGATGTCTGTAAATTTTATTTCAACACTCAGCATTTGCACAGATTGCAGAAGGCAAAAGAGAGGATTCATCATTTATTAAAACAAATTTCAGGAAGTAAAAATTATTAACATATGAACAAAAAGCAGTACAAATATATATTCAGATCTAATCTACCTAGCAGCAGCATGGAGTAATGAGATGAAGAAAGCCATCTTGGATTTAGGAAGCAAAGACTTGGTTTTCAGTCTTATTACCAACACACTCATGAGTTCTGTCTTCTTTATTGTCATTTACTTAAAGCCATTTCACCTCATTCTCAGTATTAAGATGGTCATTGCTACCTGTCTACACACAGAGCCACTGAAAGGATCAACACTTGCAGAGGAGGTCTGTAAAACTCATGTTCCATATGAAAATTAAATGTTGGTTATGGTACACAGTTCTGACACAAGATTGAATGGGTTCATGGTCCAGATCTGTAACTTACTAGGTGTTTCATTATTTTTAATTTTTATATAGCCTATTGATGTATAATTCACAAACCCTAAAATTCACAGTTTTAAAATGTGCAATTCAGGTGTTTCTTTTAGTATATCCACAGAGTTCTGCAACCATCATCATTATCTAATTTGAGAATATTTCATAACCCCAAAAGAAATCCTGTGTCCATTAACAGCTACTCTCCATCCCTCCCCACCCAAAGACCCTAGAACAAGAATGTCCTATCTATCTCCATGGGTTTTCTTATTGTAGTCATTTCATAACCATACAATATGTGGTCTTTTGTGACTGGCTTTTGTCGTTCAGCAGAATGTTTTCAAAGTTAATTCATGTTGTAGCATGTTTCAGTAAGTCATTCCTTCTTCATTTCCAAATAATACCCAACTATATGGATATACTAAATTCTGGTTATCTATTTACATTCGATAGATATTTGAACTGCTTCCAGTTCTTGGCTACTATGAATAATACTGCTATAGATATTCATATGTGCATGTTTTTGCATGAACATATGTTTTATTTCTATTGGTAATATACATAGGAGTGGAATTGCTGGGTCATATGGAAACTCCATGTATAAAATTTTTTAGGAACTGCCAAAATGTTCCAAAGTTTCTGTACCATTTTAAAATTCCACCATCAATGTATGAGGGTTCAAATTTCTCCACAACACATGTTATTGTCTTTCTCATTTATTTTAGCCATTCTAGTGAATGTGAAGTGATTTTGATTTTCATTTCCCTAGTGACTAATAGTATTGAGCATATTTTTATGTTCTTATAGACCAGTTCTATATCTCCTTTGGAGAGAGGGCTATTCAAATCCTTTGTCCAGTTTTTAATTGGGTTATTTGTCATTTTGTTGTGTAGTTGTAAGAGTTCTTTATATTCTGGATATAAGTCCCTTGTCAGATTTATGATTTGCAAATATTTTCACTTATTTTCTGGGTTGTATTTTCACTTTGTTGCTGGTATGCTTTGGAGCACAAAACAGTTTAATTTTGAAGAAGTCCAACTTATTTAATTTTTTCTTTGTTTTGTTGTATAATATTTAAGAAATCAATGCCTAATCCAAGGTCACAAAAATTATTTTTATTTTTTCTAAGAGTTTTAGGTCTATAATCCATTTTGAGCTAATTTTTGTATCTGAAATGTGGTAAGGGTCCAACTTTATTTTTATGTGGATATCCACTTGTCCCAGCACCATTTTTGTGTGTGTGTGTGGTACGCGGGCCTCTCACTGTTGTGGCCTCTCCCATGGCGGAGAACAGGCTCTGGACGCGCAGGCTCAGCAGCCATGGCTCACGGGCCCAGCCGCTCTGCGACATGTGGGATCTTCCCGGACTGGGGCACGAACCTGTCTCCCCTGCATCAGCAGGTGGACTCTCAACCACTGCACCACCAGGGAAGGCCTCAGCACCATTTTTTGCAAACACTATTCTTACCTAATTGCAATGTCATGGTACCTTTGTCTAAAATCAAGTAACCTTAAATTTTTCCATGATTTCTTTCTGGACTCTCAGTTCTATTCCTTTGATCTATATGTCTGTACTTGCAACTGTACCACTCTGTCTTATTTACTGTATCTTTGAGTAAGCTATGAAATTGGGAAATGTGAATGTTCCAACTTTGTTCTTCTTTTTCAAGATTTTTTTGCTAATCTGCATCCTTTCATTTCCATGTATACTTTAGTATCAGTTTATTAAAAAGGACAACTGAGATTTTGATTTTTTTTTATTTTTGTATAGTCAGTGCTTTTCAATTATGCTTGCTCACAGTAAGCATTCTCAAAGTAATAATTAAATAACTTAATGTACAAGTACACCAAATTCTGATCTAGTATAAGCCCAAATGATAAGTAATATTCCTAAAAACAGTATAATAGTTTTTGAGGATAAAATAATGCATCCTTCTCAAGAATTCTTTCTTTGATTTTATTTATTTGATTTTATTTTTTATTTCTGTTTGCCATGTTACTTGGACTTCTGTGCACACAAAGAAAGCATGATGGTTTCTATATGTGAGATTCTCAAAATATCTGATTTACTGTGACTTTATAAAAGAATGTATTCAAATTACTTAAAGACAATTTATTGGGTGTGTTTGGAGATTTCTTATGGAGATAAGGACAGAGATGTGGTAGCACCTCATAATAGACTGAACTGCACACTGTAAAGCCATCTGAACCCATATTCCTACTCTGTCCATCTCTCTAAATCTATGGTTTCTTTACTCTGCTTCTCCTGGTCCAAATATCCTTCATTTTTTTCTCTTTCTCTCTGAATAAGAGCTTTTTCTACTTTGGAGTGAAGAGGGCTACATGACTTTCCATGGCTTCTTGATTCAACCTCTTAACAGAAATTAATGAGAACCTCAGTATCCAAATTCCAATTTTTTGTGCAAAAAACAAACGTGGTCCAATTTTGATTGGCCACTTCAGTCATCCTCCCCTTAGCCATTCAGTTGTGGCCAGAGATCTCCAAGTTTACATAACATAAACATAGTTGCCATGTTCAGGAAACAAGATATATGTGGCTTGAATTGCACCCCAAAAGAAATTGCAATGTCTATGCCTGTGAATGTATGAAAGGGAAAGGAGAAAGAAAAAAAAAACTAAGAAATATTAAAATAAAGACTATCTTAGTAAAAAAAAAATTTGATGGTTGAGATTGTGAATATTTAAGCAGGGAAAACAGTATATATATTATGTATGTATGTATGTATATATATATATATATATATATATATATATATATAATTGGAGGTTATCATTTGTTCTCCCAAACTTATGGAGAAAGGTATCTACTGAACAAGTTGTAAGTTGAAGGTCCTGAATTTAGTAATTTCAGAATTCAAATGTGAGTTCTTGTACTTATTTCTTGTGTGCCACATTTGATGTTAATTTCTGTATCAGTTTCATTATTTGTAATATTGGCACAATATTAATATCAAGTGCTAGTTGATAAAGGCTGAATGAGAACATGTAAATAGCATCTATAAGTTTATTATAAATAGTATTATATTATAAAGACAATATTAAAATAATCATAATTATTTTAGGATCAGAGCATTTGCCCTCTCATATATTTGGATGTTTAGAGAAATAGTGCTGGTTTGAGCTAGTCTGATGTTTGGGGCCTCAGGGTTTATGTTGCAGTTCTTACAATAAGTAGCTCTGTGGTTTTGGCAAGTCGTGCCATCTTCCCTCAAGTTGACCCATCTGGAAAGAGTAGCTTGATTTAAATTCCTTGAACTATCTCTGGTGTGAGTCCATCTTATTGACATAAACATGAGAGTCCTTGATGATGAAAATCATAACAGCAAAACACAGTTGGTCTGCTCATGACACCATCAAATACAACTTTGCTTCTTTAAAGCAGAGAGAGGATATGGGACATTTACGGGAGAGAACCCATCTTTTAACAGAACATATCCTGTAAGTAAATTAAATCATTCTTGTAGCACAAAGGCAGCCTCAAGCAACTACAAACAGGAGAACCAAGCACTGTTTTCAAATGACATCATATATACTCTGACCTGCTTTCACTTTAAGTGATTTTCAGTGTATGCAAGCAAAGTGTGTAGCTTATTTATTATAAAGCTAAAAGTCCATAAAAGTCCTTCAAATGTTTCAATAAATGTATGAAAAGCTATTTTTCAAAAGGAAAGCCAACCAGAAATTTATTTTTCTTATGGCTTGAAATATGCTTAAATCAAATTTGATTCCATGATCTTCTTACACTCTACAGATACTGTAGTTTTTCTTGACACTTTGATTATTTTATAGAAATATATTCATTTGACTGGGTAAATAACTAGAGTTGGGGAGAAGTAAGTCTAATTTTAAAAGGAATATAAATTTGGAGGTATCACCCCACTCTCCCTAAATTCAAATGAAGTTAATTTAAGGCACATGTAGTCTGTCATGTTCAGAAGATATATTATAATTAATAAAATATTCATTATACTGGGAAGCCAATTACTTTCCTCTAAGGACATGCCATTGGGTTTATCTGAAGTAACAGAAATGCTCAGAGTTAATTGAGTTTGTCTTATGCTAACAAGAAATTGTGTCATAGTACAGAAAGATTTTAGAATACTCAAAGGTCAATCTCTACCATGAAAAAAATATCTGCACATAAATGTTTTATGAGGGATTGCCATAGAATAACATGAAAAAAACCATAATCTGTGCTTAGTCTTCTAACTGGATTTTTTTAAAGTTCTGCATTTTAATTAGGATGGTTTCAGCTGTAGATAACAGAGAAATGGATACAAGCTTTACGAGTACAGGATAATTTAGTGATACATATATTGGAAGTTCAGAGGTGGCTCAAGCCTAGTTTTTGGCTTAATCTAGTGGCCTTTGATCTCCTCTGTTATTGCAAAATTGAGGCAGCATGTTCTGGCTTCTCTACTGCATACTTGGTCATTCAAGGGAAGAGAGAGTTTCTCTTTTGATGGTCTTCTTGTAAGGGCAAAAAATAAAAAAAATGTATTTCCCAAAGTTCCATAATAAAACATAATAAAAATTGTCTGTCTTTGCTTGAATTAGGTCGTATTACTATTTTTGAACCAGACCCTGCAATAAAATTTTAAAAATCAAGAGGTGGTTATTTTAGACATTAATTCCTGAAAAAAAAAATCATTATGGCATAGCATTATGGGGGAGAAGTACCTTCAAAGTATTCTGACCCCTAGAGAGGTCAGGGTCAATATCTCCATAGCACAAGGTCTAAATATTTATATGTGTATGGGAGTGCTGTATGCCTGAATAAAATTAGGAAAAGTTTAGGAATGGGAAAGTGGGAATTTTATTGGGGAGGACACCAACAATGTCCACCATAAACAAATGGTGTGGAAAGATTTGATAAGATAGAAGCACACCAAACTCTAAAGGCTTTGCTCTGTATAACAACAATAAAGATAAAAATATATTTTACCAAAAAATTCCAAACACCAAATTCCATATCTTCTGTATGCCACTTAACCACTGTATATAAAGAAGAGTCCATCTGATGGCTCTAGAACAATTGACCTTTTCAAATAATCAAACTACAACTTGTCCCTACCTTATATGACCCTGTCTAGGTATAAACTAAGAGCTAAAGTTACTCTTCTAGTCAAGCCCTTACCGTTACTTCCCTTCACACATATCATGTTTTTTATACTCTTGCCTCTGTGTTCATGTTATGCCATATCCTCCATATACCTCTCTGCCTATGTAAATTCTAACCATATGTCAAACTAGTCTTTGGCATGAAGACTTTTATATCTACATTACTGATCATTGACAGGTGTCCTTTCTGATCTGCAAAGGCAAGTAGAGTCTAAACTATTACTTACAAAATACATTTATTCAAAAATATTTGTTGTATTAACTGGCAGACACTCTTTTGGATGCCCAGGATAGAGACACAAATTTTCAAAAGGATTTTCTGATATATGTGTAGGTATATTCATGTTTGTATGCTTATATCCTTCTCATATTTCTCAGGTAAGTTTCTCAATTTTCTTAAGTGTTAGAGCTATTTTATAGATTTGTTTCCATTCCCACAATTTACTGTTGATTTTGCCCTAAGAGAAAAGATACTCAGCAACAAGGTAGGAAGCATGAAAAAAATGTTGCAGCTTGATTTTCATGTTTCCATGGCACTGGGAAGGAGAAAAGATGTTATTGAATTACCATGGCCAAGGTAGGACAGTTTCCAGTAATTATGAGAGCTTAGTATGCATTTTAGGAAACTAGAAGCCCTGGTCTTTATAAAATGTTGCCTTAATTTAGACAAGTTGTTGCTGAAAGTGTAAAATTTATTTTGTTTGGTACTCTTTTGTCAGTACCATAAATTTCTGGTGTCTAATTTCATGGTTTTTGGTTAAAGTTGGTGTCTGCCCTTGAATTAACATATCTAATTAACTTCCTTCCCTCCCTGTTATACTGATGTTACCTGTACCAGGAAGCTCTGAATGTTACATATAAACAAGGATAACATGGCTGCCACCCAACTATGTGTATGTTCACACACACACACACACATACACACATATATACACACACAGGCTCTGAACAAACTGTAGGTTACCAATCAACCTGAATTAAAAACTTCAATTTTTCAGAATCTCAGAAAGTTAAAATTATGACTTTGTTTTTTGGTGCTGATCACATATGTTTACTGACCTTAGTACGATCCTTGTAATTAATTGACATCAATTCAAAGATAGCTCATTGAGTCACAAGTTTCCCATATAGAAGGCCACTTTGCTTTCTTTCATCTAGTCCCACCAGCTTCATAAACCATGCTTTTTCATGTTTTATGCTTGAACCCATGAACTTTGGGAAATTGAAAATTCATTTTTGGTATCCCAGTGATACAATATTTATACACAGTGTAAATAATCTATGCCTTTTAAGAATAATTTGGAATATTACAACTGAAACTTTTTCAGCTGCAGCTTAAAGCTGAAATATTTAGGAAAAATGTGACCACTCTAAGGGAAATTTGGATTTTTTAAATCATTTCCAAAACATGTGGTGAGCTGGTGTTATATTGGAAATGAATTTAATCTAAACATGCTATGGTTTATGAACACTGTCAAAGCCAAACACAGCATAATGAAACTTCATTTTAATGTACTCCCATTTAATATTTTCTAACATTTACCATTTGTTTATGAGATTTATATAGCACCCATTATCCAAATAGCTCAAGACATTGTTCAAAGAATATTAAACCAAGACCCTTCATATAAAACTCCTGAAAAAAAAAATAGGGCAATGGAAGAAAAACCTTGAGAAACCACGTGCACAGAAAGGAAATCTCAGCCAGAACCTGTGAGGCAATTTGTCTCCATAAAATGCTTTTTTGTACTATATCTCTGAACAATGATGTTTCACTCTAACTGGATTATGAACTTTAAGTAGCTCTGATTCACTTTGAGTTCTTAGATAAAGTCCGTTGATTTCAAGTGCATTTGTAAAAAAATCACTTGTGACATTAGAAAGAAAATGTGGCATCTAAAACCTGGAGATTCTTAATTTTTTAAGTCATATTTAAAACTACTTTTAAGGATGAGTTTTAATACTTGGAACCAGTTCTTAAGCTGTAATGTCTTAAATTTACGTGGATGATGTTTTCATTCTTTGAGGATACACACAAAGGAAACAACAGCAACTAAATATTCTTAATGGCACTCAGCACAGTTTCACTTATATTCTCCCACTATATGGGTATTCACCTATTGATATAAAAACATATCGTTTTAGAAAAGGGTAAAATTTTAGGCTTTAGTACAACTCCTTCATTTTGAAAATGAACATATTGAGACCCAGAGATTCTGATAATTTGTCCAAGGTCACTGTCTCAGTTTCTTACAGAGCTGGAGCTAGATTGATTCCTAGTTTAATCATTTTTCTTCTTTAGAACTGTGCTTTTTATAAATTGATCTGATTTTGGTAATAGCATTTCCAAGCGACTGAGGGTGGAAGTATTTCTTGAGCTCATATTGTTTATCGAAACTTGACCATCTCAGTTTTCCAAGTCTCACTCATTGTGCTAAGCTTTGCCTTTCAATGTGGGCCATAATGTGACCAGCCTTATTTGCCATACTTTCCTGATGCTGTTGTACAGAGGACTGGATAGGAAGACTTAAATTTCATGCGGTTTGTCTTTTTTCCTTTGAACAGGAATTCACCTATGATGTCTTAGAGAAGAAGCAGCATAAGTCAATGCCTACCACTCACTGATAGAGATGTTTTTCACACCTCTGTGCTCTGCCATGGACCTTGGCAATTAATTATCCAATCCAACCATTGTATTTTACTGCAGAGGACCAGAGATGTTAAGTGTCTTTCTCAAGGTGACAATCCTTGTTAACAAGCACTCTTGAATCTCTAGTATTTTTTGTGTTTTTCACCTGGAAAATACTTTCGAAATTAGGTAAGAAAATGGACTGGAAATCTGGTCTCTCCGACACCAGAGCTTAACTCTGTGACTTAACTGTTTGATCTCGATCTGGTTAATTAAGCACATTAAGGTTCAGTTAATACATCTGTAAAATTGAAATTATAGTAATACCTATCTAATAGAGTATGGTGAAGATTTATTGATAGCATTTTCATGAGGCTAATTTTCATGATTCTGCGGCAGTTCCATCAGTTAACACACACACACGCACACACACACACACACACACACACACACACACACACCTTTAATTAATACCATTGTATCATTCTCCACTCTCCTAGCCACAGCAATATTTCCAGGGAATTATTGCAAAAACTTCAGGTAAAATCATTTGAGAGAGAAAATTCTAGTGTTATACTAATTGAACATGTTCTGCCCCAAATCTTCAAATCCATTGCTTTTATTTTTTTTCTTAGATTTATGTTTTCTTTTTTTTTTTTTTTAGATGTATATTTTCAAGTCTTCCTCATCCAGCTGCATTACAGCCTTAAGGACAAAATTGATCAGGTGGGAAGTACACTAAGATAGCTAACATAGTCACTATTTTGGTAACTGAAATGAAAAACCAAAAATAGAACTGCTGTACATGCTCTGGTAGAGGAATAATATGTGGAAAGTAGCAAGTATAATCAATCCCAAATAGAAGATAATCCCAAAGTCTTTCCTGGTCTCTATGATGCAATACAAAATAATTCCATATGGTTAAGATTATATTTTTCTTTTGTTCATTTATTTTGAGCATAAATTACACATTTGCTTTCCTTATTTTGTTGTCTTTATCTCGAGATGGGACATTTTGTTCTTATTTCAGCCCTCACTTCTAAATCATTTAACTAGGAACAACTGAAGTGTTCAGGCCAGTTAAATTTCTCCCAGATTCCAATTCATTTTCAGGAAATACATAAATGGCTGCTGTTAATACATTGACATAAGAATATAAAGAAATTTTAGTTGTCTCTCTATACCTGTTGCTTCCTAGTTCATGTAAATGTTACTGAATTTTTTTTTAAAAATCCTGCTGCCTGTCACTCTGGCAGGAAGTTTATGATGTTGGGACACTGGTCTCACAGAGTTATGAGCAGCACATCATTAATTGTGGGTGCTTTGATTTCACTTGCTTAATCACTGGAATTTGCCTGTTCTGGGTATGGGATACCCAACCACCCAGCCTCTGTTACCTTGACATGATGCAATGATGATGTGGACCTTGACCCGCTTTTACTCTTTGACCCTTAACCTGGTCTCATGGTTCTCAAGGGTCTATTCCTCCCAGAGCCCTGTCCTTTTCCCTTGAATTTAATCTTTTCCCACTGCACGTTACCAAGACTGTTTACCTCTGGGTACAGTGACATGCTTTATGCTTTGTGACAATCTTGCCGTAATTTTGTTAATCAACAAATGACAGACCAGAAAATGGGCAATGACTCCCCTTTTGTGGGGGAGAGTGAGCAGTTGCTTTTTCTATCTTCTTTATCACTCCCTTGCTCAAACTAGCACCCACTCAGTGTCTCTGGCTAGCACATTGATATAGTGTTACAGCATTTGAAAATGTCCACTTAAAGACTAGGGTGGTCAGCCATAGGCATTGAAGCAAATATAAAAGGAGTGTAGTAATTCCTCCACAAATTACCAGCTTTATGCCAATCAAATTAAACATTCCAGCATGGAATGTCCATGAGTTTACTAATAAAGTATAAGCATTTATGAGGATAAATGCTTTGGCTTTATGCATAACATTTTGAAGAGAAGAAGACTGGCCATGTCAAAATTATGGAGATAGGCAAGTGACCTATTTCCCATCTCCTCTTTCTTTACCCTCTGAAAGGACCCCTTTCTTCCTGTCTCACCCACTTACTCTCTTGTTTGTCAGTACTGTACTATCAAAGTGTGGATGACTCCAAAGTTATTAACTTTTAATATTAGTTGTAACATTTCCAATATTAATTGTTATAGATTGGTTAACTGATTTAAATTTATTATTAATTACATTTAGTTTTATATCCCATATTCCAATTAGAATGATGGCTGTTATTATTAGAGCTGCCTGGGAGTTTCATTATTTTTTTCCTCCAAGAATTGCTGAGTAGAAGAGCAAGTGCCAACCTGCTAACAAGTTCTGGAAGAAGTGCTGGGAAGCTCTAGCCTCTTGTCCTATACCCCTACCCAAAGCCCTTTATTGGAGCAAAGAAACTGAAAACCTAGTCATAACTTTCCTGATGGGCAGCAATAAGGTATATTGTAATTATGTAGGTTAAACATGAGGGTTGGAAAATTATTAATATTATTTGAAAAGTAAATGTAAGGTTAATTATCATAAATGCCAGTCACATATCACTAATTTCTAGTTATTATGCAGATGAATATATATCAAAATGAGAACATGATGTTAAATGTGTGTGTGGAGAGAGAGAATGAGAGAGAGAGAGTTTTACTTATACCATTAAACTCTATTTGTTAATTTTGAGTCTTATAGAATCATTAGGAACTCACACTTTTCAAAAACAAAGAACAGAGGAAACAGTTGAATTATTCTCCTAGTAATAAGGACAATGTGTAATGATTAAAAGTTTACTTAAGGGACTTCCCTGGTAGCAGAGTGGTTAAGAATCCACCTGCCAATGCAGGTGACACGGGTTTGATCCCTAGTCTGGGAATATCCCACAGGCCACAGAGCAACTAAGCCCGTGTGCCACAACTACTGAGCCTGCACTCTAGGGCTCATGAGCCACAACTGCTGAGCCCACGTGCCGCAACTACTGAAGCCCGCGTCTAGAGCCTGTGCACCGCAAAGAAGAGTAGCCCCGGCTCGCCATGCCACAACTAGAGAAAGCCCACGCACAACAACGAAGACCCAATGCAGCCCCCCTAAAAAAAATTTACTTTAGAGTGTTTGATAAAAGCTCTGATATGAAAATAACAGAAGTCCAAAAATATATATGAATATATTTCTTAATTTACAGTACATCATATTAAACAAGAAACATTCTGTTTTTGAGTGGTGGTCTTTTTAAATGATACATAAAGAAAAAATTTAAAATAACTTCATCCTGATGGAGAATCAACAAAAATATGCTTTGCAGCCTCTGGAAAATAATTTACTCAGTGAATTCAGAGAGAAAATAGCTTCCTGAATTCTAATATCTAGAATGAATCTCTCAGTGTGTCTCTTTCCCTAAAAACTTAACATTACATTCATCTATATTAAATAAGTTTTTAAAAAATTATATGTTTAAAACTTTTGCAAAATAATACTTCAACTATTTGCCATCATCTCAATGCTCTCATTATACAATTAAATACTAAACATGCTATGACAGATTGCATTATACTATTAATTCAGAGGTTAAGAATACATTAAGGATTTGAAACTCTACAATTTTAATTCTTATTTATTTGTGGTTTACTTTGATCTTTTGTAAATATCAAGGTTATGGCAAATAATGACTGTACTTACCAACTACCTTCTCTATTGTAAAACTTCCTTGGTTGTGACATCCATACAAGCCCACATTCTACACACAATTCTTTCCAATGCCAGTCTCATTACCAAAACAGGTAACTAAATTTATCATTTTTATGCTAGCATAAATTCTACATATTGCTGAATTAAATGCAGTACTGCAGTGTCCCTTGATATTAATTTCTACCTACATATTTTAGAGGGATACAAGGCTTGGCTTGATGACGACACAGTATGAAACCAAAAGAAGGAGGACCTGTGCTTCCAGATTAGCTGCTACTCACCTAATGCATTTTCAACATCTTCAGAGGCATACATCATCTTCCTCAATATCTGAAGTAGTATTTTTATAATTACACTTTGAATCATTGTTAAAGGAGCATATGAATTCCATTGTTTCTTGATTAAAACAGAAAGACAATGTTCAGATGTATTATTCCTTCTGTTAAACCACAGGTCATGAATCTACAGCAAAGACCTACTCTGAGTATGCAATTCAAGCAACTTCAGTGTACAGTGTGGAATACTAAATATCACATTTACTTCAAAATCCATTGTTCTATTGTGAGATCTGTGTAACGTACAGAAACACAACAAGAGTTAGATTTTTTGCAAATGCTGCCTTGTGCTGCAACATTTCAAGATAGTTCAGTAGAAGTCATCTGCCTGCAG
Source organism: Orcinus orca (assembly GCF_937001465.1). Taxonomy (NCBI): domain Eukaryota; kingdom Metazoa; phylum Chordata; class Mammalia; order Artiodactyla; family Delphinidae; genus Orcinus; species Orcinus orca. The sequence continues at coordinate 182,841,731 of NC_064560.1, read as the reverse complement.
AACAAGCATGATTTCAGTTTTGATTTCCCTGGTGGTGGTAATTATCTGGATATTCCCTTTGGGTACTAACATTACAAAGACAACCCATCAATCCTTAAAAGTTATCTTCTATAGAAAATAGCTAGCTATGATTAGAACAACTCAGTTCTGTTTATGTCTTAGAAAGGAAGAAAATCCATGAATAATTATGTCAGTATGGAATAATAAATGGCTATAAAACTAGGAGTGCCAAGACAAGAAGAAGCAAGAGGGTGAAATTCAAGAGAAGACAAAACGAGGAACGCTTGTGGTGGGATTAAGGTTTCTGGTCCACAGTAAATGGTGCACACATGCCTTTTGTTGACATAGAATGGCTGTAAATCAGAAACCAGGAAGGGTAGTTTCTCCTGGAAGATACTTCTACTGCAGCAATTAAGAGATCAGAAATAAGGAGAAATCTCAGAGAAACACGAATTGAAGAGGGAGTGATGGGTGAGTAGGAAACAGCTGTATTATAGCAGACCCGGGAAACCTTGAAACTTCCCGAACGAGGAAATTCTCTCTCTCCATCAGGATTCTTCGTGATGCTTAGTGTAGAATTACTTTTCAGTTGGGACTAGTCTTGAACTTGGAAGAGGAAACAAGTAAATTGTAGCTTCTTACTGACTGAATGTGCAACAATTATAAAAGGAAGTAAAAGGAAATCAGAACTGAGGCATGAAATAATGCCTAAATATTTGTGGTTAAAATTTTAATAAAGTTATATTGACACCTTTTTTTTACCATATTTATTAACTATTTTGTTATTCATTAATTCTCCCATTAAAGTTTTTACTGATTATAGAACTGGGTCAAAGTTTTGCTATGTATGTATAGTATCTGAATTATCTTAGTAATGCACTTTTTATTACAAACAGTATTCTGCTAACTTGAGTTTTAGTTCCACTTTTGTCAATTGTAGGATTCTCAGATTTATTTTCTTCCTGTGTAAAATGGGAATAGTAGTACCGATGACAGGGTTAAGTGGGAATTATTTGAGATAATTTATACAAAGAGCTTAAGTACTTTCCACATTCCAGGCACTGTGCTGTATAATGAAGACACATGATGGTCCTACCTTTGAGTGGTTTATATTCCACATCTGATAAATGTTTTTCTGTTTGAGTTTCAAATCAGTGAAGTTTTCCAGGGCACTGCCTTGGCTTTATACCCCTCCTCCCCCAGGAACTAGCTCAATGAACAGTGAATAGCAAGTATTCAACAAAATAAGTTTGAGTTACTCTATATCCTTGTGATGTAAATATGTCAGCTATGTAATTCCTATTGCAGTCACACCCCAAAAGTCCAAAAATGTTATTAATAATACTTGAGGGTCACATAGCTAGATTATGGTGAAGACTGACCATCAAATCCATCTTTTGGTTTCCTAACACATTGGATTCTCCCCACCCACACACAATTTACTCATTGTTGATATTATAGGAAGAGGGTTAAGCAAAAAGAGAGGATTGAGAAATCTGGGCTTTGAAAGAGAAAAGCATATCATCTTTGCATTGATGATGGATTTTCATAGACAATTCCTGAAGATAAGCAACTCCCACAAAGAGGTACATGGCTCAGTTGGTGAAAGTCTATGAAAATCCAGACTCTTGTCTCCTTCTCCGTGCAATACCCTCTAGACATTCAGTTTACAGTTTCTTTTCCCACTCATGGGCAGTGCTTTATGTAAAACTGAAAAACAAATGAATAATTCACCACTGAATCCTAACTGCTATATGTAGGTGTGCAAACTGTATTTTTAGGAATCTAATATTCAGGCTATAAATATTATCTTGTTTGTAGAGAGTATGCAGGAATATTCCTTCAAAATTATTTATCCTTTCAAAACAAAACACAGGCTGTTCTGTTCATATTCCATGTGGTACATACTGCTGGGAGATGGTTTTAGGATTAGAAGGGTTATAAATTATTTTAAATTGAATGATATTTTTATTTAGCTAGTGCAGAAGAAAATCAAGAAGAAAAGTGATTATCTTTTCTTTTCTCATACGATTTTATCTGAGAATTGAAGACACTTTAGAGTTGAGTTCAACATCCTATTCTGCAGAAACGACCATTGTAATAGTCTTGATAGGTATTCATCCAGCTTCGGCTTTAACTCTTAAAAGAAGTATCTCCTTAGCAGGCTTATGCTGTTTGAAGAAGTCTGAATGGACTCTTCTCCAACATATTGAGAGTAAATTCAATTTACTTTAATTTTGAAATGGTGGGTATGGCTCTGCACAAAGAATAGCATGGAATATCTAATTCCTCCTTTTTCCATGTGGACCTCTCATATTTGGAGAATATTGCTGGGTCTCATCAAAACTTTTTCACAGTAAAGTTGTTGGGGGTTACTTGAGCTATACCTCCTCTGGTATGCTTTTCAGACATGTTTGTATCCTATTCTTTCTACGCAGGTATTAAATATTCTTAAAATATATCATCTGTAATTGAACACAATATTTCAGATGTATTTTAACCATGTACAGACCATCATGCCAAGTTATCTTTTTATTTCAGGAAACAATTCTTTTTTTCAGATTAATTCAGCTCTTTTCACAGCCATACCAGCATGTCTCCTCTTTTTGTGCACATAACAAATAAAAGTTATTAGTAAAGATTTAGATGCCCTCATTCTATAGTGGGGGGCTGAGTCTTTCAAATTGATTTGTGGAACTTTTCATTTATTTCTATTACTTTGCATTTCTTTTGCTGGGGCTGATTATTCCAATAATTTGAGATCTGATGCACATGTATGTATCAGTTCAGAAGACATGCTCCACTGCTGTCTGCTACCTGGATTTGATTCCTTGTTCAGACACTTATTAGCTGTGTATTTGTGAGCAAGCCAATCAGTGTCACTAAATTTACTCCTCTGTAAAATAGGAATAATAACAGTAACTGCTTATAAATTAGATGAAGTTTCTCAAAAGATTACCTCAGTGTCTGACCCATGAAAATTTTGAAAAAAAATCTTAGCTATTATCATTGTCATTATTAAAGATACTAGCTGTCACAGCAAGTGTAATAAAGTATGGAAACTTGTAGCTGTTATATATACACTTTTTAAAAATATCTTTATTGGAGTACAATTGCTTCATGACTGTGTGTTAGTTTCTGCTTTATAACAAAGTGAATCAGCTATACACATACATATATGCCCATATCTCCTACCTCTTGCGTCTCCCTCCCACTCTCCCTATCCCACCCCTCTAGGTGGTCACAAAGCACAGAGCTGATCTCCCTGTGTTATGCGGCTGCTTCCCACTAGCTATCTATTTTATATTTGTTAGTATATATAAGTACATGTCACTCTCTCAATTCATCCCAGCTTACCCTGCCCCCTCCCCGTGTCCTCAAGTCCATTCTTTATGTCTGTGTCTTTATTCCTGTCCTGCCACTAGGTTCTTCAGAACAAAATTTTTTTTTTTTTTTTTTAGATTCCATATATGTGTTAGCATACGGTATTTGTTTTTCTCTTTCTGACTTACTTCACTCTGTATGACAGTCTCTAAGTCCATCCACCTCACTAAAAATAACTCAATTTTATTTCTTTTTGTGGCTGAGTAATATTCCATTGTATATATATGCCACATCTTCGTTATCCATTCATCTATTGATGGACACTTAGGTTGCTTCATGTCCTGGCTATTGTAAATAGAACTACAATGAACATTGTGGTACATGACTCTTTGAATTATGGTTTTCTCAGTGTATATGCCTAGTAGTGTGATTGCTGGGTCATATGGTGGTGCTAGTTTTAGTTTATTAAGGAACCTCCATACTGTTCTCCACAGTGGCTGTATCAATTTACATTCCCACCAACAGTGCAAGAGGGTTCCCTTTTCTTCACACCCTCTCCAGAATTTATTGTTTGTAGATTTTGTGATGATGGTCATTCTTACTGGTGTGAGGTGATACCTCATTGTAGTTTTGATTTGCATTTCTCTAATGATTAGTGATGTTGAGCATCCTTTCATCTGTTTGTTGGCAATCTGTATATCTTCTATAGAGAAATGTCTATTTAGGTCTTCTGCACATTTTTGGATTGGGTTGTTTGTTTTTTGATATTGAACTGCATGAGCTGCTTGTAAATTTTGGAGGTTAATCCTTTGTCAGTTGCTTCATTTGCAAATATTTTCTCCCATTCTGAGGGTTGTCTTCTTGTGATGTTTATGGTTTCCTTTGCTGTGCAAAAGATTTTAAGTTTCATTTGATCCCATTTGTTTATTTTTTGTTGTTTTCTTTCCATTTCTCTAGGAGGTGGGTCAAAAAAGGCCTTGCTGTAATTTACGTCATAGAGTGTTCTGCTTATGTTTTCCTCTAAGAGTTTTATAGGGTCTGGCCTTACATGTAGGTCTTTAATCCATTTTCAGTTTATTTTTGTGTATGGTGTTAGGGGGTGTTCTAATTTCATTCTTTTACATGTAGCTGTCCAGTTTTCCCAGCACCATTTATTGAAGAGGCTGTCTTTTCTCCATTGTATATTCTTGCCTCCATTATCAAAAATAAGGTGAACATATGTGTGTGGGCTTATCTCTGTGCTTTCTATCCTGTTCCATTGATCTATATTTTTGGTTTTGTGCCAGTACCATACTGTCTTGATTACTATAACTTTGTAGTAGAGTCTGAAGTCTGGGAGCCTGATTCCTCCAGCTCCGTTTTTCATTCTCAAGATTGTTTTGGCTATTTGGGGTCTTTTGTGTTTCCATAAAAATTGTGAATTTTTTTGTTCTAGTTCTGTGAAAAATGCCATTGGTAGTCTGATAGAGATTGCAGTGAATCTGTAGATTGCTTAGGGTAGTATAGTCATTTTCACAATGCTGATTCTTCCAATACAAGAACATGGTATATCGCTCCATCTTCTGGTATCATCTTTGATATCTTTCATCAGTGTCTTATAGTTTTCTGCATACAGGTCTTTTGTCTCTTTAGGTAGGTTTATTCCTAGGTATTTTATTCTTTTAGTTGCAATGGTAAATGGGAGTGTTTCCTTAATTTCTCTTTCAGATTTTTCATCATTAGTGTATAGGAATGCAAGAGATTTCTGTGCATTAATTTTGTACCCTGATACTTTACCAAATTCATTGATTAGCTCTACTAGTTTTCTGGTAGCATCTTTAGGATTCTGTATGTATAGTATCATGTCATCTGCAAACAGTGACAGCTTTACTTCTTCTTTTCCGATTTGAACTCCTTCTATTTCTTTTTCTTCTCTGATTTCTATGGCTAAAACTTCTATAACTATGTTGAATAATAGTGGTGAGAGTGGACAAACTTGTCTTGTTCCTGATCTTAGTGGAAATGGTTTCAGTTTTACATTGAGAACGATGTAGCTATTGGTTTGTCATATATGGCCTTTATTATGTTGAGGTAAGTTCCCTCTATTCCTAATCTTTGGAGGGTTTTTATCATAAATGGGTGTTGAATTTTGTCAAAAGCTTTTTCTGCATCTATTGAGATGATCATATGGTTTTGCAGCTTCAATTTTTTAATATGTCTTATCATATTGATTGGTTTGCATGTATTGAAGAACACTTACATTGCTTGGATAAACCCCAATGGATCATGGTGTATGACCCTTTTAATGTGCTGTTGGATTCTGTTTGCTAGTATTTCGTTAAGGATTTTCACATCTATGTTCCTAAGTGATATTGGCCTGCAGTTTTCTTTCTTTGTGACACCCTTTTCTGATTTTGGTATCAGGGTGATGGTGGCCACATAGAATGAGTTTGTGAGTGTTCCTCGCTCTGCTATATCTTGGAAGAATTTTAGAAGGATAGGTGTTACTCTTCTCTAAATGTTTGATAGAATTTGCCTGTGACACCATCAGGTCCTGGGTTTTTGTTTGTTGGAAGATTTTTAATCACAGTCTCAGTTTCAGTGCTTGTGCTCGGTCTGTTTATTTTTTTCTATTTCTTCCTGGTTCTGTCTAAGAAGATTGTGCTTTTCTAAGTACTTGTCCATTTCTTCCAGGTTGTCCATTTTATTGGCTTATAGTTTCTTGTAGTAATCTTTCATGATCCTTTGTATTTCTGCAGTGTCAGTTGTTACTTCTCCTTTTTCATTTCTTCTATTGATATGAGTCTTCTCCCTTTTTTTCTTGATGAGTCTGGCTAATGGTTTATCAATTTTGTTTATCTTCTCAAAGAACCAGTTAGTTTTATTGATCTTTGCTATAGTTTCCTTCATTTGTTTTTCATTTATTTCTGCTCTGAACTTTATGATTTCTTTCCTTCTGCTAACTTTGGGGATTTTTTGTTCTTCTTTCTCTAATTCCTTAGGTATAAGGTTAGGTTGTTTATTTGAGATGTTTCTTGTTTTTTTGAGGTAGGATTGTATTGCTATAAACTTCCCTCTTAGAACTGCTTTTGCTGCATCCCATACGTTTTGGGTCATTGTATTTTCATTGTCATTTTTTTCTAGGTATTTTTTGATTTCCTCTTTGCTTTCTTCAGTGATCTCTTGGTTATTAACTAGTGTATTGTTTAGCCTCCATGTGTTTGTATTTTTTACAGATTTTTTCCTGTAATTGATGCCTAGTCCCTTAGTGTTGTGGTCAGAAAAGATACTTGGTACAATTTCAATTTTCTTAAATTCACCAGGACTTGATTTGTGACCCAAGAAATGATCTATCTTGGAGAATGTTTCATGAGGACTTGAGAAGAAAGTGTATTCTCAAGTATTTTAGGGTGGAATGTCCTATAAATATAAATTAAGTTCACCTTGTTTAATGTATCATTTAAAGCTTGTGTTTCCTTATTTATTTTTATTTTGGATGATCTGTCCATTGGTGAAAGTGGGGTGTTAAAGTCCCCTACTGTGAATGTGTTACTGTCGATTTCCCCTTTTATGGCTGTTAGTATTTGCCTTATGTATTGAGGTGCTCCTATGTTGGGTGCATAAACATTTACAATTGTTATATGATCTTCTTGGATTGATCCCTTGATCATTATGTAGTGTCCTTCTTTGTCTCTTGTAATAGTCTTTGTTTTAAAGTCTATTTTGTCTGATATGAGAGTTTCTGCTGAAAGATCAGCTCTTAACCTTATGGGGATTCCCTTATGTGTTACTTGTTGTTTTTTTCTTGATGTTTTTAATATTTGTTCTTTGTATTTAATTTTGATAGTTTGATTAATATATGTCTTGGTGTGTTTCTCCTTGGATTTTTCCTGTATGGAACTCTCTGTGCTTCCTGGACTTGATTAACTATTTCCTTTCCCTCATTATGGAAGTTTTCAACTGTAATCTCTTCAAATATTTTCTCAGTCCCTTTCTTTTCCTCTTCTTCTTCTGGGACCCCTATAATTTGAATGTTGGTGTGTTTAATATTGTACCAGAGGTCTCTGAGACTGTCCTCACTTCTTTTCATTCTTTTTTCTTTACTCTGCTCTGTGGTAGTTTTTTCCACTATTTTATCTTCCAGGTCACTTATCCATTCTTCTGCCTCAGTTATTCTGCTACTGATTCCTTCTAGAGAATTTTACATTCTATTTATTGTGCTGTTCATCACTGTTTGTTTGCTCTTTAGTTCTTCTAGTTCTTTGTTAAAAGTTTCTTGTATTTTCTCCTTTCTATTTCCAAGATATTGGATCATCTTTACTATCATTACTCTGAATTTTTTTTAGGTAGACTACCTATTTCCTCTTCATTTGTTTGGTCTGGTGTGTTTTTATCTTGCTTCTTAATCTGCTGTGTGTTGCTGTCTTCTCATTTTGCTTAATATACTGTGTTTGGGTTCTCCTTTTCACAGGCTGCAGGTTCGTTGAACTGCTTTTCTCAAGAAGTTCCTGTTGTTTTTGGTGTCTGCCCCCAGTGGCTAAAGTTAGTTCAGTGGGTTGTGTAAGCTTCCTGGTGGAGGGGATTGGTTCCTGTGTTCCGGTGGATGAGCCTGGATCTTGTCTTTCTGTTGGGCAGTGCTGTGTCCGGTGGTGTGTTTTGGGGTGTCTGTGACATTATTATGATTTTAGGCAGCTTCTTTCCTAATGAGTGGGCTTGTGTTCCTGTCTTGCTAGCTGTTTGGCATAGGGTGTTCAGCAGTGTAGCTTGCTGGTCATTAAGTGGAGCTGGGTCTTAGCATTGAGATGGAGATCTCTGGGAGAGCCTTCACTCTTTGATAATATGTGGAGCCAGGAGGCCTCTGTTAGGCCAATGTCCTGAACGTGGCTCTCCCACCTCAGAGGCAAAGGTCTGACACCCAAATGGAGCACCAAGACCCTGTCAGCCACACAGCTCAGAAGAAAATGGAAAAAAAAAGAAAGAAAGAAAGAACAAATAAAATAAGATAAATTATTAAAAATGAAAAATTTAAAAATTATTTTTTTAAAAATTAAAAAAGACAGAAGAGAGCAACCAAACCAAAAAACAAATCCACCAATGATAACAAGCGCTAAAAACTATATTAAAACAAATAAACATAAAAAAACAGACAGACAGAACCCTAGGACAAATGGTAATTGCAAAGCTATACAGACAAAAATCACACAAAGTCCACCATCTCAATTTGGGGATGATTCATTGCCTATTCAGGTTTTCCAGAGATGCAGGGTACATCTTGTTGATTATGGAGATTTAATCTGCTCTTCCTGAGGCTGCTGGGAAAAATTTTTCTTTCTCTTCTTTGTTCACAACAGCTCCTGGGGTTCAGGTTTGGATTTGGCCTTGCCTCTGCATGTTGGTCACCTGAGGGTGTCTGTTCTTCACTCATACAGGACAAGGTTAAAGTAGCAGCTGATTAGGGGGCTCAGGCTCACTCAGACCGAGAGGAGGGAGGGGTACAGAATGCAGCATGAGCCTGTGGTGGCAGAGGCCAGCGTGATGTTGTGACAGCCGTAGGCATGCCTTGTGTTCTCTCGGGGAAATTGTCCTTGGATCACGAGACCCTGGCAGTGGCAGGTTGCACAGGCTCCTGGGAAGGAAGGTGTGGATAGTGACCTGTGTTTGCACACATGTTTCTTGATGGCTTCAGCATCAGCCTTATAATCTCATGTTCGTCTCTGCTGTCTGTGCTGATAGCTGCGTCTTGCGCCCATCTCTGAAGCTCATTTAGGCGGTGCTCTTGATCCCCTCTCCTCCTTCACCCTGAAACAAAGGTCTCTTGCCTCCTAGGCAGTTTCAGACTTTTTCCCAGACTCCCTCCCAGCTAGCTGTGGTGCACTAGCCCCCTTCAGGCTGTGTTCATGCAGCTAACCCCAGTCCTCTCCCTGGGATCTGACCACCGAAGCCGGAGCCTCAGCTCCCAGCCCCCGCGTCCCGGCAGGTTAGCAGACAAGCTTCTCAGGCTGGTGAGTGCTGGTCAGCACCAATTCAATATTTATTCAATATTTATTTTTGAACATTAATTTATGTTGAATTTTTAACGTTGAACATTCACTTTAGATTTTGAAATTTCATTCTATTGATGAAGTGAGTTACAGTGCATTGAATCGTATAAATACACCACAGATGTTTTACACATAATGATATCATGAACAGTTTTTATGTATCTCCTGGAGCAAGATGTAAGAATATCTTTAGAAATATATGCCTAGGGGATGAATTACTGTAGCTTAACATTTGCATCCTTACATTACTAGATAATTCCATATTATTCTCCCTAGTTATTGGATCAATATATATTCCCACAAACAGTATATGATACTTCGCCTGGCTTCACAGTCTCCCCAACACGTAGTGCTACTAGATTCTATAATATTAGCATATTTTATTAAGTAAGAAATTTAATTTATTTGTGATTTTATGTTAATGGATGCCCCCAAAGGTGGGGTTTTAGAGGCATCAAAGGAAAGCAGTAATTATTAGTGAGTAAAGGATTACCTATTCTTAATATGTGGGATGGGGAGAGACATTCTGGGGCCAGAGTAGGAGTATGAAACTTAACAAAAAGAAACATTGAAAATAACTAGAAAGTAAGAGAGAGCATGGGACATCCCAGGAACTGAAAAAAAATCAGAAAGCTGAGGAGTAAGGAAGGGGGAGGCAGTGTTGTCAACGAGGGATCTGCTTATAATCCTCAAATTCTAGAGAGAGTATTCAGGCCACAGTACTGGAGGAGGTGGACCAGACTAGAGGTGGAGAAATAGCTGTGAAGAAAGGTTAAAGTGGCCAATAATAAGGTAGAATTGTGGGAGCCAGGAGAAATTGACTATTTTGAAGATGAATTGGTAAGAGAGAAGGAGAAATTAAGGATGACAGTCAGATTTTTAGGATAAAGTAGAGGGTGAAGGGGCTATGCAACTAAGAGGGCCATATGTAATTCCAAGTATGTTGGAATTTCCCAGGGGGACATGCAAATGCATATCTGCACAGGAGAGGTGGGTCTATTGTTAAGAAAAGAATTATAGAGATTTAAAAGCTGTGGTCTACAAACTATCCAGAATCACTTGTCTTGAAATTTTTTAAATATTATTGAGTAGTTTCCAGTAGGGGAAAATCTTAATTCAAAACAATGGACTTTCAGAAAGTCAAGGTATCAAAGATAATAACAATAATAATATATCTTTTAAACTTACCCACACACACTGTTTGACAATTTACTAGCTTTCTTAATTTAAAGAAGAGTTCTTATCTTTACTGTTATCTTGGGCTAGTCCAAAACTAAATCTGTGAAGCAAAATTTGAAGAAGTGACCGTCTGAGCTAAGCCCCAGTGACATTAACTTGTCAAGTATGGATGTATCAAGAATGAACTGCATTTACGTAACAACTTATTCTTGTTGCTAATGGTTTCCATTAGTTGGTATGTGTAGAGGACTCCATAGGGACTAACTTTCAAGGATATAATGAAGCCTATAGATCAGGGTTTCTCCATAACTTCACTATCAATGCTTTGGACCAGTTCATTATTTCTTGGAGGTGCTGTTATGTGCAATGTAGGGTGTGTAGTGGCATCTCTGGCCTCTACACACCAGTGGAACACTCCTCCTAGTCATGACAATCAAAACTGTCTCCAGACATTGTCTTTGCTGAAGTGGATTAAAATTTCCCACTGTTGATTTTAGAGCCACAGCTGTAGATATTTAAGAAGCAAAAAGTTAAGGTAATGTTTCAAGCAATACCAATTACCTATGCCAATCAAGAGCGTTCTTTTTACACTTTACTCTGTTTTACAAATTCTTATTCCATTAGCCAAAAAAAGAAGAGATAACAAGGAGTTTTGTTAGTGTTTTAGCTGTAAGCTGTGCTCTCAACAACTGGTAGCTGTCACCATTAAGAAGGTATGCCTGCCAAGGCAGCGGCTCACAGTATTACCTACCCTGTAGGAAATACGTTAAGATGGAAATGAGTTGCTCTCATCCATGTGGTCAAATCACATGAAGCATGAAGCCACCTCAGTAAGCACAGCTGGCAGCCAGACACCTTATTCTTGAGCTTTAACAGTGATGTTCCTGGCCGGAAGGATGGAGAGGAGATTGATTCTCAACTGCTGCTTTTGACAGTAGGTATTGTAGTCATTGACAATACGTTTCTGTTAAACTAGAGATATTATTTCTGTGTTAGGTTTTCATTTATTCTGTGCAATTCTCTCTAGCATCTTGTGAATTCCTATTCCCCAGATATGTAGAAAGCCTTGTGATGTAACCTACACTGCTGATCAAATGTTTTGCCATTCTCTTCTTTATCACCTATATTATCTGTACATGCATATGTGATTGTGTTAGGGGGTTTAGTATGTGTGCTTTCCACACCAGGTATAACACAGTGTGATTTGAAAGTTACAGAAAACTAAGTAAGTGTTGTAAATTAAATTTGCCCAGACATGAGTTGGGCAGTCCAAATGCTAATTTCTCCTTGTACTCCTTTTAAACAGGGATGCGTACTTATTTAAACCTGAGAAACATAGAATCCAGTATCAGAATAACCAGGTTTTGTTTGAATGATTACGTGCAATGGGATTGTGACAGATGTTGAATAAGTAATGGATGAATAACAGGAATATGGTTTTCCAAACAACTGTGCATGAAGAGCTGTAATAGATGGTTTTCAACTTTTATTTTTTGAATAATACTCTTCAATATCTTAAAATTGCTTTCCCATAAATTTGAAAATCCAAATTATCATTAAAGATATTACTTCTCCTTTACTTTTTTCTCATTTCCAACTTCTACTAGAAAAGCTACATGGGCAAATGAACATAAACTGCACAGCAACTGTTCCCATAGCGTAGAAGCGTTCGATACGCTGCTCTTATTTTTGTTGACATTGTACAAATAAGAGTTACAATATTGCCTAAGTTTTGAATTGATATTTCTTAACTTTTAAAAGTTTAATTATTAAATATTTGATACATATAGAATGTATATAGCATATATGTAAGTGATGAAGCCTAATAATGAAATGAAAAACTAGGAACCCACCATCTCTTATAACAAATCCAACATTAGCAATGTCATTGCATCTAAATACATGCTTATTTTCCAACCCTCTCCCTTTCCTTCTCCAACAGGTAACCATTTCCCTAAATACAGTGTTTATTTAATTTGATTCTCAAATTAGATTTGGTCCCTGGCTCCATCTTCCATTGGTGACCCTGACCCACTCTCCAGATCTGATGTTTTGGAATGGATGAAGTAACCTTTAACCACTGACTTTCATAGGAAAATGCTTATGCTGAAGCCAATGGCACTTGCTGTTTCTGAACCCTTAACCTTTGTTATAATTCTGGGAAAGTCATTGGCATCAACACTTTTGACTGGTCATTCAGTCAGGCCCACCCTAGTCACACTAAGGAAGGTGACTTCATTGAAGTCATTTATTTTTTAATTAAAGATCAAATAAACATGTCTTTCATGGCCATGTTTTCCTTCAGGAAAGACCAGTGCAGTATAATTAAACAACCTGTAGTGCCAACCCACAGATAGATTAACCTACAATCTATCTGACGACAATGAGCTTGGTATTCAAAAGCACCTTCAAGAAAAGTAACATAGTCCCACTCCATATCCAATCACATCCAGCAATGGAAAGCTCTACCATATAGAAATTCCAGAGCAGTACTTACACAAGATGCTTCTACAGAGCATAGTGTGAAATCTAATAATCAAAAGGGTAAATGTATGAAGTTAAAAATTAAAGAGTGCATTATCTTCATTTCGATAAAAATAAACACACTCTAAGTGCTTTACCTCCACTTATTTCTAAAAGTTGTATCTAAGAGTTTCTGGAATCAGAATTTTTGATTTAATTAAATTAATTCAATTACTTAATTAATTTAAAGTAATTTATTTAATTAATATTTAATTAATGTGTTACCTATAATTCCTCTCTAAATTGATATGATCTAACAGTGGATATAACCCAACACTGATGTTAATCCATGATCTAACAATGTCATTGCTTTGGCTTATTATTTATGGAAAAATGTAGAAACTTTAAGATGCTATTTTCACCAAAGAAGATTTAGCCAGAGTTTGCAAATATACTTACTCACAGATCTTAATTAAATAAATAATGCCATACAAATGGTTTGTTTCTAAAATGAAACTTTGATATCTTATTATTAGAAGTTGAGAATAAAGTGTCACATTGGTCTGCAAGGAAGTGCTTGCTCATGCACTGTGTTTTATTACAGTACTTTACAATCCTGTTTTGCTTTCCATCACTGAAATACTTTTTAAAAATGTTGACGTTTGAACCTACCATCTTAATATTCTGCTTTCATTTAGTGAATTGGGGCCCAGGCTTCAGTATTTAAAATTTCCTTGATGATTCAAAAGTGCAGCCAGGGATACGAAAACTGCTCTGACACCTATTTAAGTATGTATGCAGGTTCATCTAGGAAACGGTTTAAGACTACATTGCCTATGGACAGTCTAGCCCATCAAAACAGTATTACCTTTTGGTTCAGGATATAGACTTTGAAGTCAGACAGTATGCTTTTAGAATTCTGAATGTGTTGGATTTTCAACTTTGGAAAATGTACCTAGACTATCAAGCTATTCAAGGGTACCTCAGTTTTCTCATACATTATAGTGACCTCACAGAATTACTGTAAAGATTAAATGAAATAATATACATACCACATATAAACTATTTGGTAGAATACTAGACATGTAATAAAATTTCAATGAATAATAATTATTTTTATTAGATCACCAAGAAGAGGAAAAATTCACTTAGATAAATGTTTGAAAAAATGATATGGCTTCTAACATATATGTATATACTAATATATATAAGCATAAATACTATATATAAAATGTACATAGCATAGATATATATACACATATTATATATCCATATGTTTATAATATGCAAATCTATATCCAAATGGGAGAAAGAAAAGCAATATAAATTACACAAAAAGTAGTCTAGGAAAAATATTTTAAAATTAAATGGACATGTATTAAACATTTATCATTCCAAGTATTGAGATTTCTATAATGATAAATAATGCAAAGTATAAAGAATAAGCTAGGTTATTTAATTTGAAATAATATATCAATAAATGAAGCAAAAAAGTTATATCTAACTTCAATATTCTCTTTTCAATGAACTGAACAGACCTTCTTCAGAGGTGGTTTCCTTATTCTCTATGTACTATGTAATTCCAGGGCTATTTGGGTACTAAAATAATAGAAAAAATAAAGCAAAAGTGCAGAGAGTGGAGAAAAATTATCCCATGGAAAGATACAAATATATTTACTAAATTTCTTAAGATGGATTTTTTCCACAGGGGCAATGCTTAAAACTTAGGAGACAAGTTAGTTACTAGAATACGCAATCCAAACTAGAGACAGTATTACACAAAGAGATAATCAAGACTAAATATTCACACTAGGAAAGAGAATGAGTAAATCAGAATGTGACATGGAAGCAGGAGAGTGTTCTGGTTATGAACGTGACTCTGCCAGTTCCTCATAGTGTAGTCTTAGGCATATTACCTAACTTTCTTCCTCATTTTGTACAACTATAAAATGGGCAATTGCTTAGTATTTTGTGATACTCAAATGAGGTGATATAAAATTATATGCTTAGCAAATTGTATATACAATCTTATTAATAAATGCTAAATAGTTGATAATATTATTACTATTATCTCTGTAGCATAAAATATTATGAGTATTCCATTGTTTTTATGATAACAAGGTAAATATTATATTATTGAGAGATATAAACAAAAAAATCACATATAAGATTTATGATTTGAGCTATCTGAAGATCATGCATAAAGGAATGTTGCAAAAATTAGAAAAAAGTGTGTTAACATGGGCAATGTTTAGAAGTGACAAGGTAAAAGATTTTCATTTTCTTCTTACATTTATATTCTAATTTTCTATAATAGGTTTATACTGATTTTATATCTAAGATTATATATATACATATTTCATCTCATTCTCTACTGAAAGAGTTGGTATAACAATGATAGTATTTCTTCCTTAAATGTTTGCTAGAATTCACAAGTAAAGCCAACTAAGTGAAACTTCTTCATGGGATGGTTTCTAATTACAGATTCAAGTTTTTGAACACCTATACTACTATTCAGATTGCTGATTTGTTTTTGTGTCAGTTTTATAACACGTAATTTTCAAGAAATCTGTCATTTTGTCTAAGGTTCCTATGATGTTATTCATAGCAACTTCTTATCTCATTAATGTCTATAAGATATGTACTGATGTCTACTAAACTTTTTCCCTTTTCTTCAGTGTTAGGAGTTTATCAATTTTATTGACATTTTCAAAAGACCCACTTTGGGTTTTGTTTATTTTTTCTGTTTTATCTCTGGTTTCAATTTCATTGACTTATGGTTTTATCTTTACTATTTACTTCTTTACACTTATGTATTATTATTTTTTTCTTTTTCTAGTTTCTTGAGGTAGAAGCTTATAGCATTGATTTTTTTTCCTTAATTAAAAAATATTATCATGAAAAATGTCAAATTTGCACTAAAGTAAAAAGAATACCATAATGAACCTTCATTAATTATCACCCATCTTCAATAATCATTAATATATTACCAAAGCTGGTTCCATCTATACTGTCCAACCATCATCCTCGCTAGTAAATTTTTTACAGTTCTGTTGAGGTACGATTTACATACAAATCACCTATTGTCAGTGCACTCAAAGTGATTTTTAATAAATTTATAGAGTTGTGAAACCATCACCACCACCCAGTTTTAGAACATTTCCATCACCCCAACCTACAATTCATTTGGTAGTCAGTTCCCACTCCCACACATAGCCCCAGGAAACCACTGATCTTCTGTCTCTATAGATTTATGTCTTCTAAAAATTACACTTAAATTGACTCATACAATATGTAGTATTTTGAACATAAGTATCTAACATCCATCACTTAGCTTAATGTTATTAAGATGCATCTATGTTGTATCAAGTTCCATTTTATTGCCAAATAATATTTTGTTATGTGTATAAACCACATTTTGTTCATCCATTCACCAAATGATAGATATTTAAATTGTTTAAGGTTCTTGGTTATCACATGCAATGCTGCTATAAATATTCATGTATAAGCCTTTGTGCAGACGTATGTTTTGATTTTTCTCTTGATATCTAGGAGAGGAATTACTGGATTGTATAGTAAAGTTATGTTTAATATTTTATTAAAGTATCAAATTCCCACCATTTTACATTCCCTGGGGTAATGAATCTTGTTTCTAGTTTCTCCACATTCTATCCAATACTTATTAATGTCTATCAATTTTATTAAGTCAATTAATTGTGTATGAAGTGCATCCATGTTTCTGCAAGTGGCAAAATTTCATTCTTTTTATGGCTGAGTAGTATTCCATTGTATATGTCTACCACCCCTTCTTTATTCCATTCATCTGTTAATGGACACTTAGGTGCTTCCATATCTTGGCAATCATAAATAATGCTGTTATGAACATTGATCGGGGTGCATGTACCTTTCAAATTAGCATTTTGGGTTTTTTTAATTTATAGCCAAGAGTGGAATTTCTAGTTCATATGGTAGCTCTATTTTTAGTTTATTGAGAAAACTTCACATTGTTTTATACAATGGCTACCCCAATTTATGCTCCCACCAACAGCGTACAAATGTTCCCTTTTCTCTACATCCTCACCAACATTTGTTATTTGTGTTCTTTTTGATGACAGCTATTCTGACAGGTGTGAGGTGATATCTCAATTTCCTGATGATTAGCAATGTCGAGCATCTTTTCACATGCTTGTTGGGCATCTGTATTTCCTCTTTGGAAAACTGTCTATTCAGGCTTCCCACCACTTTTAATTGTGTTGTTTAGTTTTTTGGTGTTGAGTTTTATGAACTGTTTATATATGTTGGATATTAAACCCCTGTCAGTCACATTATTTGCAAATATTTTCTCTCATCCAGTAGCTCATCTTTTCATTTTGTCAGTGATTTACTTTGCTGTGCAAAAGATTTTAAGTTAGAACAGGGGTCCAAAACAAATTACTGCTGTGATTTATGTCAAAGAGTGTTCTGCCTATGTTTTCCTCTAGGAGTTTTAGAGTATCTGGTCTTACATTTAGGTATTTAATCCATTTTGAGTTTATTTTTGTATATGGTGTTAGAGAATGTTCTAATTTCATTCTCTTACATGTAGCTGTCCAGCTTTCCCAGCGCCACTTATTGAGGAGACTGTCTTTTCTCCATGGTGTGTTCTTGCCTCCTTTGTGGTAGATTAATTGATCATAATGTCATTTTTCACAGAATTAGAACAAATAATTTTAAAATTTGTATGGAAACACAAAAGACCCCAAATCCCAAAACAGTCTTGAAAAAGAACAGAGCTGGAGGAGTCACACTCCCTGACTTCAGACTATACTACAAAGTTACAGTGCTTAAAATAGTATGGTACTGGCACAAAAACAGACACATAGATCATTGGAACAGGCGAGAAAGCCCAGAAATAAACCTATGTACTTATGGTAGAAGTACCATATGACCCAGCAATTCCACTCCTCGGTGTATAGCTGAAACAAAACAAAAACAAAAACACTAATTCGAAAGATACATGTACTCCTACATTCATAGCAGCATTGTTTACAATTGCCAAGATGTGGAAGAAACTAAGTGTCCATTAACAGATGAATGGATAAAGAAGTTGTGGTATATATATACAATGGAACACTACTCAGCAATAAAGAAGACAATGTGTATATCTATTTGGTGAAATGTCCATTAACATCTGTTGTGACTTGTGTTCCCCCTAAAGATATTTTGAAGTCCTAACCCCTAGTACCTGTGAACGTGACCTTACTGGGAAATAGGATTTTTTCTGATGCAATCAACTTAAAATGAACTCATAGTAGATGAGGATAGGACCTCAATCCAATACAACCAGTACCTTCATAAGAAAAGGAGAAACACACAGGAAAGAAGAACACTACGTGATGACAGAAACAGAGACTGAAGTGATACAGCTGTAAATGGAGGAACATGAAGGAGTGTCAGCAAACACCAGAAGCTAGGAGGAGGCAAAGGAGGATTCTACTCAGTTTCAGTGGGAGCATGGTGCTACTTGATTTGGGGATTATAACCTCTAGAATAGTGAGACAATACATTTCTGTTTTTTAAGACACCTAATTTGTGGTACTTTGTTACAGCAGCCCTAGGACACTGATACAACAATTTTGCCAATTTTTAATTGGCTTATTTACATTCTTATTCTGAATTGTATGGGTTCTTTACATGGTCTGGATATGAGTGCATATCAGATATACAATTTGTAAATAATTTCTTCTAGTCTGTGGCTTGTTATTTTTTTCCTTTATTTTTACATAATAGTTTTGGACTCACAGCAAAATTGAGAAGAATATACACAAATTTCCCATATACCCTCTGCCTTCACACATGCATAGCCTCTCCCATTATAAACATCACCCACCAGAGTGGTATATTTATTACAATTGATGAACCTACATTAACACATTATTATCACCCAAAGTTTAGAGTTTACATTTGGATCCACTCTAGGTGTTGTACATGCTATGGGTTGGGACAAATGCATAAAAACATGTAAACATCATGATAGTATTATAGAGTATTTTCACTGCCTTAAAAATTTCCTGTGCTCTGTCTGTTCATCCCTCTCCCCACCTCATCTTTTCATTTCATAATGTCTTTTGAAGTACACACATGTTTTATTTGGTGAGATCCAATTTAACAATTGTTTTTACTTTTATGGCTCCTGCTTTTGGTGTCATATTTTAAAACTCTTTGCATAATCCAAGGTCATAAATATTTTCTCCTATATTTTCTTCTATAAATATTATAGTTTTAACTTGTAAATTTAGTTCTATGGTCAATTTTTATGTATGGAATGAAGCTGGGGACTAAACTAATCCCTTTATATGAGATTCATATTGTTCCAGAATCATTTATTGAAAATCCTCCCATGGAATTCCTTTGGCATCTTTGTTGAAAATTAGTTAACCATAAATGTAAGACTTTGTTTCTGAATGTTAATTCTGTTCCATTGATCTGTATGCCAATCTCTATAGCAGTTACCTCACTGTCTTGATTTCAGTACCTTTACAGTAAGTTTTGAGATCAAGCAGTCTAAGTTTTTCATTCTGTTCTTCTTTTCAAAATTGCTATGTCTATTCAGGATCCTTCTCATTCCCATGTGAATTTTAGGATCAGCTTATTAAAAAAAAAAAAACTTACTGGTGTTTTAATAGGTATTCAATTCAATCTATAGCAAAATTCTGAAAAAACTGTTGGCATAACAATCTAGTCTTTCAATCCATAAACATGGAATATCTCTATTTAGAGCTTAATTTCTCTCAGCAATATTTTATAAAGTTTAGTGCAAAGGTCTTGCATTTTTGTCAGTTTTATTCTTAAGTATTTTATTCTTTTTGATGCTATTATGAATGGAATTAAAAAATTATTTAAAGATTGTTTATGGTATTATATGGAATACTATTAATTTTTTAATGTATTGATCTTATATATTGAGACATTGCTGAAATTATCAATTAGTTCTAGCAGGAGTTTTGTGATACTTTAGAATTTTTCACATTCAGGATCATATCATCTAGGAATAAAGTTTTAGTTCCTTCTTTCCAAACTGTATGTATTTTATTTCTTTTTCTTGTCAGATTTCACTGTCTAGAAAGAACCTTCAGTAGTGTTGAACAGAAGTGTCAGGATCAGACACATTTGTTTTGTTCTTGATCTTAGGGAAGAAACATTTAGTCTTTCACTATGAAGTCTGATGTTTACTGTAAGTTTTCCAAGTGCTGCTATCAATCTGAGAAAGTTTTCTTCAGTTCCTAGCTAATTGAGAGTTGTTATTATTATTATTTTGTAATCAGGAATAAGTGTTGGATTTTTCAAATGATTCTTACATGTTTGCTGAAAAGATTGTCATTTTTCCCCTTATTTTGCAAATATGGTATATTACATTAAGTGATTTTTTAATTTTAAACCAATATTGAATTTCTGATATAAATTCCATTTGGTCATGCTGTATAGTACTTTTTATATGTTGTAAAATTCTGTCTTCTAACATTAAAGATTTTTGCATCTATGTTCCTGAGGGTTGTTGGTCTGTAGTTTAATTTTCTTGTGATGTCTTGGTCTAGCTTTGGTATCATCATTGGTCTCATAGAATGAGTTGTGAAATATTTGCTCTATTTCTATTTTCTGAAAGCTTTTAGAACAGACATTATTTCTTCTTTTAACATTTCATAGGAATATCCAGTTAAGTCATCTCAAATTAGCCTTTGTGAGAAAAATCTTAATTACTAATTCAATTGTATCACTTATTATAACTCTACTCAGATTTTTCTATTTCTTCTCTTGTCAGTTTTTGTAATTTGTATCCTTCAAAAAAGTCATTGATTTGACTGTATTGTATGAGAAATAAATATGATTTCAAAACAAGTCTGGGAATTAGGACACAAGGGTCAGGTCTAACTTTTCCTCTGAAATCGTTTGTAAAACATTTCATATCTCTGGGCAGCTAAACCTCTCATTTTTCCTTAGAAGGAAGAGGCTAGATAACCTTTAAGGAACCAACAATAAAGTGATGCTTTTACATTATGAACAGAAGAATGTCCAGTTGAACAATAACAGATTTAGTTATTTGCTCCTGGATGTTTTATTTTGGAAGTTCTTATATTGTTTACATGAGTTATTTTTCACAGATGTTTTATTTTTGTTCTTTTTGTTGGTAGTGTATAATCAAGCTTTGAAAATATTTATTATGATATGTTTCCTTGCCCTATTGTTCCCAGGCAGGTGGCTTGGATAACTAGGACAACTCATTTAAAGAGCAAATATAAAATTTCATGATATTTTAACCTTTTTTGGCAAGTCTGTGATTGGGAAAAAAGCAATTTGGCAGTCTTAGAACCTTACTTTCTCACCACGAATTCCACAAGTTTCATCATTTGTAAAAATAATAAATATCTTAGGAACTGTGGAACCATTACCAATGTTTTCTATAAAATAAAACATATTAAATTTATTTAACTCCATTTATTCTAGATTCTCATGTAATAAGATAGTAGTCCTTTATGGTATATAGCCTAAAATACTGAAGCTTTCAAATATTTTTCTCCACAACACATAATAAGGAATTTATTTTATATCACAACTTAGAATGTACACACACACACACACACACACACACACACACACACATCTCCTTCCCACACAGTCTTAGACATGTAAATATTCCCCCAACATTTCTTGGACAATGTACAAGTGCACTTCACAATGTTATAATGGCTATTCCATTTCATTGTATTAGGTTTCATTCTTTTGGGTGGAGGGGTTACCCATTAAATTGATTTTATCACCCAATAATGGGTGACAGCCCAAAATTTGAAAAATATTGCTAATATGTAATTGGCATTTAAATCATACACTTAGGTCACATTTTCAGAGGTGGTATGCTAAGTACTATTTGGAGAGTTGTTCAGAGGAAACTAGTGGGTAGGTCATTGGAGTGTGGTCTTTAATACACAGGGAGAACTGGGAGATAGCACACTTCCTTGACTAATTCTACGTGTCAACACCACCATCATTTAACATCCCTACCTTACCTGTACAGTGTCCCTAATACAACTTAGAAGGTAAAATGGGCATATAGATATATCATTTTCACAGTCAGCAAAAACGAAATTTAAACCAAAGCCCCATTTATTAAATGTATGATACAAGGTATATTAGTTTCCTAGGGCTGCCATAAAAAAAGTGCTTTACACTGGGGGGCTTAAAACAACAGAAATGTATTGTTTATAATTCTGGAGATTAGAAGTCCAAAATCAGGGTGTCAGCAGGGGCATGCTCCTTCTGAAATCTGTAGGGAAATCATTCCTTGTCTCCTCTTAGCTTCTAGTGGTTTGCTGGCAATCTTTGTCATTCCCTGGCTTGCAGCTGCATAATTTCAATCTCTGCCTTTATTGTCACATGGTATTCTTCCTGCCTGCCTTTATCTTCACATGGTTGTCATCTTCTAAGGACACCAGTTGTATTGGATTAGCAACCCACCTTCCTCCA
This sequence comes from Orcinus orca, assembly GCF_937001465.1. NCBI lineage: Eukaryota > Metazoa > Chordata > Mammalia > Artiodactyla > Delphinidae > Orcinus > Orcinus orca. Next base: position 182,819,247 of record NC_064560.1, on the reverse strand, counting down.
GTATGACTCATCTTAATTAACTACATCTGTCAAGACTATTGTGAAGTCAGGTCACATTCTGAGATACTGGGATTAGGACTTCAACCTCTATTTTTTGGAGGGATACAATTCAACCCATAACACTGAGAAACATTTCTCCACACTCTGTTTTGTCTCAGATTTTACTTCTCAAGTGTCACAGTGTTATAAATTATAACTGTAGTGTCAGGAGATTTGGAAAGAGGGCAGTTGGAGGAATTAGGAAAAGGAAAAAAATCATATTGGTCATAAGTCAAGAAACTGCAAAAGAAAATGTATTTTAATTTGTGAGACCACCTGAAACTGCTGGGCTATTCCACTCAGAATCATTTCAAGAACCACTCTTGAAAGGCATGCTTTATTATGCTTTCAATTCCTAACTTTGACACAGAATCTCCTGTTTTTCTGTCTCCCCTTCTTTGGTCATTAAATAGTGCTGAATTCCTACAGTCATCCATTCCAGTGTAGCAACTCTTTCACAGATCACTGTTGTTTTGTTATATTTGTAAGAATGCTGAGTTTTGGATTAAAAAAGAAAACTCCGTCAGCTGCATGGCTTTCCCCTGCTGAACTAGAGACCGGAAAATAAATGTTTGCACCTTTAATGACCTCCATTGTCCTGACTTCACAGAATCCCCAGTGGGCAGCTAATCCTTTGGAACAATACAGTACAGATGTTTCACAAGATAAGAAGGCTAATTCCAGACCAATCAGAGCCACTCCAAATGTCAGCACACTAAAATAAACTTAAAATATGGGGCAAACAGATGCAACCTCCACAGTCTGATCCCTTTGTCAGTGGGTCATTCTACCGTAATGGGCGATATTTCTGCTTTGTTTACGTCGATGGCAACTTTCTCCTTAGTAAGAACTAAGCTGCCCTAGGTGTGCTCTCATATTTGCTATGCTCACGACTGTCAGAAATTCTTCTCAAAATAAACACTGCTTGGCATCTCTGGACTTTTACATGAACCTCTGCCTCTGAAATTACTGCCATGGTTTTATATCTGGATAGTAAGTAGTTCAGTGGTGTTCAACAATTCAAAGAAGTTTTGATTAAGGCAGAGAAAATGTCCCCAGATCTCCACTATGAGAAAAAGATTTCCTCTGCTTAAATAAAAAATGTTGCAAAATCTTCTGGAATTAGCCACATAAATGCTATAAGTTTCCTATATTTTTATGTTTATAGTAAAAATAACTCTAATGTGATTACTAAATACGAGGTAATAGAAGTGAAGTTGATAGGTAATAAAAGTGAAGTTGATATTAATAATAAATATAATACACTTATTTCTTACATGTATTTTATTTTACAATTTACTATTTCATCTATAGATTAATATTTTCCTGATTCTAAGAACACACAGACAAAGCAAGAGTCTTGGGGAGAAAAGGGTAACCTCCTTTCCCTTAAAGATTACATTCAATGTACAAGTCAATGTGAGAATTTTTCTCGACTTACAAAACATTTTAAAATGTTAAGAATCATAAATATTGAGAAAATGCAGAACTCCTAAGTAATATATAAAAATGTCCATATTGTAGAAAACCAGAAAATGTTTTGAAAAAAGACTACTATTTAGATGCCTTAGGATTTAGATTATTTTAAACCAATTTTGAGTTATGATTAAAAATTGATAATTGGGAGATGTAAGACAGTAAAAATATTTTTAAGATTCATGAGAAGATCTTATTTCTTCTCTTTGTAAATCTAACTTGGCTTTAAACACTGTGACTAGCACCACCACCACCACCCCCACGTATAAGTAATGGAGAATCCTCCCCAAATTTTTCAAGTATTGGGGCCAATGGAGCTGTTGAAATAAAACAACTGGAAGCACCAAATTAAGGCAACAGATTATCAGGTCTATTGCATTGGAAAAGAGTGTGCCCTATGACAAGTTTTCAGGTGAATTTCTGGGTTAAAATGAGAAAACAATATGATTTTGTATCCATTTGCGAGGAGGGTTGGTGGTTCCAGAATAATTACACTCTTTTTGTTCTTTCTTGCCCTTATCAGCACAATCTCTTGCCTCCTCAGCAATAGCAACTTAAATAGTTTTGTTGTTTTTTTAATCCTCGTTTGCTTTTCTTTTCAAATGTCCTGGTTTTCCTTTTATTTGTTGAAGTTTAAAATTTGGAGTGTGTTTGGTAAAAATAAATAAAAGATGTGTGTCTGTTTATTATTTCATTTATTTATTTATTTAACTTAATTTTTAGATGTGTGCCTGCTTAGATTCTCATTCCTTAATTCTTTGGACAATAATTTGTATCTACCTAGGAGTTCAATGATTTCTGGAACACTGTGATCAGCTACCGATCAGCCAAGAAGACTTTATCTGCGTAATGGAAATCATGTGAGGAAAACATAAGAGTGGATATAAATGTTTCTCTCTCTCTCTCCTGTGTGTTTATGTGTGTGTGTGTGTGTGTGTGTGTGTGTGTGTGTGTGTCTGTTTTTCTGATCTTCCTTCTTTTATTCTCTTTGTTGATCCATCATCCTCTTCTTCTGTTTCTTTTGGACTTCAGTAGTTTTGCTATGAAGCCCATTTTATAGTAAATTTAGAGTTGAAAGCAGATGAACAGAAAGTTAAAACTTTCTGGTAAGTCAACTCTACTATGTAATGTATTCACTGTTATACTATATCATCTTTTCCCCAAACGAATTCTCATTTTAAAAGAATGCTTTAATTTTGTTTCCTTGCTTATTTATTTGTTTTCAATCCATTACTTAAAAAAAATGACAATATTAAGATATTATTGAACTTTGTGAATCTGAACCATGGTTTAGCTTTACCAGCAGAACTATGTCCTACTTATTAACATGCTTGTTTTTTTGTTTGTCAGTTTGTTTGTTTTGTATTGTTTACTGCCTGTACCCAGGATTTGAGCAGTTAATAGACCTAAACATTTATCAGATGGTTGTCCAGTAAACATGCTTCTTAAAGAGGATAATCCATGTAGTATGTTTCTTCTAGGAGAGGCCAAAGCCTTCCTAACTCTAGCTTATGATCAGTTTATGTTCTGGCAGTTGAGAATAGAGTGGAATAATTTAACTCAACAGCCTTGATTTTTAGAATGTTCATTTAACCAGCTCACACATTAAATGTTGATGTAGTCTTTGCACTTGAAAAGACCCTTATGGAACTTGAAGAATATTTTTGAAGTCTAACATTGGCTGCTGACTTAGCTGATTACAGTGCCATAAAGACCTTCATTCCAATCTTTGAGAAAAAAATATGAATGAATGTCCAAAGTAAATTGATGCTAACTACAAGAGGACAGCCAAAAAGTCATAGAAGTTTGGGAGTTTGGGAAAGGAAGAAAACATTTTTATAAATTAGTAAACATTTGGTGATAAAGATGGGAAGAAAATTTGAAGTTTGGCAATTTTCCCTATAAAATGACAGATAGTTTAGCATTCTGCAAAGTATTTCTTAGAAGCAAAGCCCAGAAGATCCATTAGATCTATGTCTTTACAGTGAAAATTTGTGATTTATCACATTATACAACACTGATTCTTGTATGTAACATTGTATGTAATATTAAATGTAATACAATATTAATAAGTGGATTGAATATTACTTTTAAATGAAATCAAATTCATGAGAGCCATACTGAGGTATTTTTGCTTTCCTATTTGATCAAATCCTTTCTTCCAAAAATATATCTTATTTAATCTCTTCTGAAAAAAGTTATCATGAATTTCTTGGACTATTTCATAATTTGGGGTTTCTCAGTGTTAACAAGAAAACTATTCATGAGACAAATATCTGAACATTTACAGGCTCATCCATCATAGTGAAGAAAGATTTAAATATTCTGGGAAATTTCTGCTTAGAACCATAGTGAGAGGGAAAACTTATTTAAAATAATAAGATTTTTCTGGTCATGTGCCATATTTCTTGATCCATTGTGTTTGGCACCAGGAAACAACTTGGCATGAACCGTTGAAAAATCCATCAGCAACTGTGTCAACTTTATCACTTCCTGAGCTCATGCTTGCAGGAAATGGATACAAAAACAATGATTTAAAAGGGGAAAGATTACTCTTTCCCATTTGAAAAATTTTAAAAATATACTTTTAACACTTACTTGCTTTTTTCCTTTAGTAAATAAGTTGGAAGTTTGCCCTAATGATAAACAACAGATATATCATAATATATCAGATTAAGCTTCATCTATGGAATAAAATTAAGAATGCATTCTCTATTTTTTCACCTGGTTGTTGTGAGTGATTTTGAAAAACAGAACAAATCATATGAATTTAAGTGTGTAATGAAAGGGTAGGAAGAGAAGAATAATACAATGATGGCAAACTCAGAAATACTACCAATATTGCTACTTCCAAAGATAAATAGTGGTTTTATGTGCTGTATGGAGATGTAATAGTGATTAGAGAAGATGACCAAATGAAAAAAATATATATTTACAGAGCAGAATGGTGTAATGGCACAAACAACTTTTCAATGAAATTTTAAAAGAAACGGAAATATACAAAATGTTTACTTATACTATATTTGGATTAGAAAACATAGTAAGTAAACGGGTATAAAATCCATAAGTATTGATGGCCTGATATTTTGATCTTTTAGCCATAGAATATAAAACAAACTCCTCCTTGGTCCCATTCCCTCAGCATCTAGCTTGGCTACAGGCACTCATGTGATTACTTACAATATTTGCAGCTGAGATTCTAATAAGTGATCATGCTAAATATGTATTCCCTAGAAAATAGTCTTGGCTTTTTTATCAGAGTTTTATTGCTTTTACTACTCAAAATTTATTCCAAAGAGCTCTACCTTCAAATCTGATTAACTATTACATAATAAATTAAAACCAAATATTCCTTGAATGAATTGGCTGTCAGAATGACTAAATATTTAGGCAGGCAGGCAGAGCCCAAAAATTGGAAACAAAACAAAACTCAGTTAAGATTCTATGTTTTCCTTTTTATTAACATCTCTGAAATATGTAGTTATATCTTTATTTTACCTAAAATTTTTCACAGATATCATATTTTAGGATATTGGAATTTCTAGTTTGTAATTAATAATACTGAATCCAGTAACAAAAATGATTCATCTATGTCACACATAGGGTAAGTAGTAGAACCTAAACTAGAAATCATATCTCTTGACTTCAGGGTGCTTTTCAGCATAGTGTCCACATGTATTTTAGACTATGGCCTGTGGAATCTAAAGTAGATTGAGCTAAAACCTCAGTTGCCATTATGAGATAGGTGGTCCCACTGGGATGTGCCCCAAGCACCCTAACCACTCTGCAACCCAAGCAACTCCATTTGGATCTATTTTACTTGTTGGGTTTTCGGGCTTTTATTTGGAAAGGAGATTTGAAAATAAAACCTGAGCAATCTACCTTTACTTACAACAGATTAGTGTCATATAGTTCCTTAAGCATGAAATCTAAATTTGACAAGGTAAAATGTGAGAAAGATTTACTAATGAAAGATTAAAAAACTAAGCTATAGGTTTCTCAAACATACCTCCAACTAGATTTTGTTGAATAATTCAGCTAAAGAGAGATTTAAAGATTAAACAGCACATTTTTTTTTTTTTGGTATATTATTAAGAGAGCTACCTGAGGACAAGGAGGTAAAAATAAATAATGAATTGGCCCTTTTTTCAGAAATTTTACAATGTTGTTGTTCAAATTATTTTATTTGGAGTAAAAAGCTATATAACAGAATACAGAAAATACCAGACATTACAGTGGCCTGGTATTCTTTGCCAGTCCAAATAAAAACAAAATACTGAAAGAGAATGCTTTCAAAATCTCCACTGAAAGTAAAACTGCTATAAAAATGTTTGTACTAAAATAAAGGAAATGAATGAAGTTCTACTAAAATATAGGAAATAAATGTAGCTCATAAGTAATAGAAGAAATAGTGGGGGACATTTCAGTACATAATAAGAACATTTTAATCATCTCACACTTGACAGAATAGCTGTTATCAAAAAGTGAAAAAAAGACAAATTGGCAAGGATGTGGAGAAAAGGAAACCCTAGTACACCATTGGTGGGAATGTAAATTGGCGCAGCTGCTATGGAAAACAATATGAAGGATCCTCAAAAAACTAAAAATAGAACTACCATATGATCCAGCAATTCCACTCCTGGGTATCTGAAGAAAAGTAAAACACTATTGGAAAATATACATGCACCCCAATGTTCATAGCAGCATTTACAATAACTAAGATATGGAAGCAACCTAAGTGTCCATCAACAATGGAATGGAATGCTACTCAGCCACAAAAGGAATGAAATTCTGCCATTTGCAACAACATGGATGGAACTAGAGAGTATTATGCTTAATGAAATAAGTCAGACAGAGAAAGACAAATGAAAGGGTATATCAAAACAGAAACAGACTCACTGGTATAGAGAACAGATTTGTAGGTACCAGTGGGTAGAGGGAGGGGGGAGAGGAAAAATGGGGGTGTGGGGCTGAGAGGAACAAACTACTATGTATAAAGTGGACAAACTACAGAGATGTACTGTATAGCACAGGGAAGTATAGCCATTGTGATCTTAAATGGAGTATAAGCTATAAAAATATTGAGTCACTATGTTGTACACCTGAAACTAATATGATGTTGTAAATCAACAATAATTCAATGAGAAAAAAGTTTTTAATATAAATCCAAAGTTAAACTAGGCTGCTTATGACAACAGTGAGTTTTCTGTCACTAGAGTACAAATGTCTGATAAATATTTTAGTCACACATTTAATATATACAGGTGATTCTCATTATTCTTGATAGTTATGTTCAGCCATGTCACTGTGAAACCTGAACTAGTAAAACTGAACCACAAGCTCCTAGGAGAAATCCCAGATTAGGTTCCTGTGAGCCTCTGGTCACAATATTTTCCTCAGTGGATCAATATATAACCTGTTTTAAAGCATGTTTCTGTTTAAAGATGCTTTATTTAGTATCACTGTTGATTCTTTAGAATTGAACTCACAGCCAACAGCACTACAAGTCATTCCTGAATGAAATATATCTAACACATGTATTTTCTTCATAAGGCATGTCACAGCCTTCTCAAGGGAGATAAGTAACACCCAACAACACTGCAGCACTGTTCTTGGAGGATATTTTAAACAATGAAGTCACCTCTGAAAAAACACAAAAATGAGAAAAATGTGACATTAAATAGACTGTGAAACGGACACACTTATGATGTGAGAGTTGAAACAAACTCAGATGGGAACATGCATGGCAGGATAATCAAATGTTTTGCCACTCTCTGAACATCCAAAAAAGACTGAGAAAACAGAGTGAATATTGATTTGGAGGGTTACAAATAAATTTTAGTGAAGAGGTAAATTCACAAGTAGGGAATCCATGAATAATGAGGTTTGCTTATTGAGATATCATCATATTTCCAAATGAAATATATTTTTCTAGCATTTATTTTACTGGAGTTCTCAGAAACTATACCTGTTCAATCACTCCTCCCTTTTTGAAACTTTCTCTTCCTTTTATTACCAGGACAGCCCACTCTCCTTCCAGATGTTTATCTTCACCCTCCTTCATCCCTTTCTCAGTGTTCTTTGTGGGTTCCATCTCCTCTACCATAGTTTTAAATATTGAAATTCGTTCAGGAACAATCTCCAAACCTCTTATCCTTTCACTCTGTAATCCCCCTACACAAATTTTCTATACTCATAAGACTAACAAAACTTTATCTCCAGTTCAAATCCTTCCTCTGGACTTCAGACATATTATATACAAAGGACTACTAGACAGTTCTATGCTAGTGTCTCAAAGGTACCTAGAAATCAATGTGCATAAAATTGAATTTATGATATTTCTCGACAAAATTTGAACCTACAATCTGAAGAGTTTATGAGAGAAAGACACTTTTATATCGTGGGTCCTGGGGAATATTGGAAATGATTTTAGGTAGCACACAGTGGTAAGGACAATTTTCTTCTCAATATTAAACAACTGGGTTCTTTGGCAAAGGAGAATGTAGACAGGAAACATCACAGACCAGCCATATATAAGGCCTCCCATTCCCAGGATCAGGGGCCATCATTTGCCAAGCTATATCATCACCATCCCTGGTAGCACAGTATTCTGAGCCCAGGATTCAGGGCAAGATGATAAATGTGTCAGATAATCTCATTAGGTTTCTTCCTAGTAACCAGATTAAAAATTTCATTGGCAGTTATGATATAGCAACAAGAATCTATAAATCTTACTCACATTTCCCCAAATTTTTGGTGAATATTTTTACGTTGAATTAAGCTAAACTTTATAAGGAGATATCTTTCTGATTACATATTTATATCTTCCAAATCTATGCAAAGGTTATGTATTACATTTTTACTGATAAAATAACTAACATCATCCATAATTATAATAAACAGACAACAATTTTTTATCCGCCTACTGTAATTCAGTCTATTTTTTTAATTGAAAATTCACCCTCTGATTGCACAGATCAAGATAAGTATTTATGGAGGGTGAGTAATGATGCTAGTAAGGTTTCAAAAGTCAGCACTTGCTTATTAGAGGAAAGGTTATTCAGTATTCTGGTTAATATAAATTTTGAAATTTCGTATTGCAGATCTGAGAATCTTGATGGTACTTAATAAAGAGTTTTGAATGAGTTGATGAGGCAGATGATGAACGGAGGAGGAAAAACACAATTTTTCATTACCTTTTCAGGTGGGTAAACTTTCCTCCCACTGACACAGAATAAACTTTTCAACACAGTCATTGTTACTTGTCCATGTTGAAAGGTACTTTTGAAGATACTTTTTTCTCTCCATATGTTAACTCAGCCAGTAAAGACGCTCTACCCATCCTGTTTCACAAAAGAAGTGTATGGCAGAACCTAAGAAACACTTGTGAAGGCTGCAGCCCAGAAACACAGGCCTACTAATTATATTACTGGGACTTCATTATAAAAGTATAAAATGTTTTCACTCCCCTGCACCTTACCACCACACCCAAAGGGGTCTAATATAATAACAGTGGGTTGCAGATGAAATACCTACAATTTTGAGGAGAGGTACTTAGAGACACCTTGAGAAAACAGAAACAATAGAGAACTTCGAAAACTCTGACACCTATACCTACTGCAAATATGAAAGACAGCCCAACTCCCAGTCAAATTAATATAACCACAGATTGAGGAAACTCAGGGAACATGCAGCAGGATATATATGAAAAAACTACACCTAGGCAAATCATACTGAAACTACAGAAAAACAAATTCTTGAAAGAATTCATAAAGAAAACAGTACTTCTTACTTATAGAGGAACAATGTTAAGAATTGAAGTTGACTTCTTGTCAGAAACTATTTAAGCAATAAAAAAGTAGAGTGAAATATTTAAATTTTCAAAAGAAATAAACTCAACAACATAGAATACTATAACAAATGAAATTATACTTGAAAAGATAAAGACAAATAAAGAATTTCTCAATTAAAAGCAAATGGGAGAGAGAGCCTCATCCACCAGAGGGCAGACAGCAGAAGCAAGAAGAGCTACATTCCTGAAACCTGTGGAAAACAACCCACATTCACAGAAAGGTAGACAAAATGAAAAGGCAGAGGGCTATACACTAGGTGAAGGAAAATGATAAAGCCCCAGAAAAAACAATTAAATGAAGTAGAGATAGACAACCTTCCAGAAAAAGAATTCAGAATAATGATAGTGAATATGATCCAGGACCTTGGAAAAAGAATAGAGGCAAAGATCGAGAAGATGCAAGAAATGATTAGCAAAGACCTAGAAGAATGAAAGAACAAACAAACAGAGATGAACAATACAATAGCTAAAATGAAAACTACACTAGAAGGAATAACTGGCAGAATAACTGAGGTAGAAGAACAGATAAGTGACCTGGAAGACCGAAAGGTGTAATTCACTGCCATGGAACAGAATAAAGGAAAAAGAATGAAAAGAAATGAAGACAGCCTAAGAAACCTCTGGGACACCATTAAACACAACAACATTCACATTATAGGGGTCCCAGAAGGAAAAGAAAGAGAGAAAGGACCCAAGAAAATATTTGAAGAGATTATAGTCAAAAACTTCCCTAACATGGGAAAGGAAATAGCCACCCAAGTCCAGGAAGTCCCAGGCAAGGTAAACCCAAGAAGAAACACAACAAGATGCATAGTAATCAAATTACAAAAATTAAAGACAAAGAAAAATTATTAAAAGCAACAAGGGAAAAACGACAAATAACATACAAGGGAACTCCCATAAGGTTAACAGCTGAATTCTCAACAGAAACTCTACAAGCCAGAAGGGAGTGGCACGATATATTTAAAGTGATGAAAGGGAAAAACCTACAACCTAGATTACTCTACCTGGCAAGCATCTCAATTAAGATTTGACAGAAAAATCAAAAGCTTTATAGACAAGCAAAAGCTAAGAGAATTCAGCACCACCAAACCAGTTCTAAAACAAATGATAAAGGAACTTCTCTAAGTGGGAAACACAAGAGAAGAAAAGGACCTACAAAAACAAATTCAAAACAATTAAGAAAATGGTAATAAGAACATACATATTGATAATCACCTTAAATGTGAATGGATTAAATGCTCCAACCAAAAGACACAGGCTCACTGAATGGATACAAAAACAAGACCCATACATGTGCTGTCTACAAGAGACCCACTTCAGACCTAGGGACACATACAGACTGAAAGCGATGGGATGGAAAAAGATGTTCCATGCAAATGGAAATAAAAAGAAAGCTGGAATAGCAATCCTCATATCAGAATAAAATAGACTTTAAAATAAAGAATGCTATAAGAGACAAGGAAGGACACTACATAATGATCAAGAGATTAGTCCAAGAAGAAGATATAACAATTCTAAATATATATGCACCCAACATAGGAGCACCTCAATACATAAGGCAAATGTTAACAGCTATAAAGGAGGAAATCAATGGTAACACAATAGTAGTGAGGGACTTTAATACCTCACTTACACCAATGGACAGATCATCCAGGCAGAAAATTAATAAGGAAACACAAGCATTAAATGAAATAAAAGACCAGATGGATTTAATTGATATTTATAGGACATTCTATCTGAAAACAGCAGATTACACTTTCATCTCAAGTTCACATGGAACATTCTCCAGGATAGATCACATCTTGGGTCACAAACTGAGCCTCAGAAAATTTAAGAAAGTTGAAATCATATCAAACATCTTTCCCAACAAAAACGCTATGAGATTAAAAATCAATTACAGGAACAAAAAATATATAAAAATACAAACATATGGAGTCTAAACAATACATTACTAAATAACCAAGAGATCACTGAAGAAATCAAACAGGAAATTAAAAAAAAATACCTAGAGACAAATGACAATGAAAACACGATGATCCAAAACCTATGGGATGCAGGAAAAGCAGTTCTAAGAAGGAAGTTTATAGCAATACAATCCTACCCCAAGAAACAAGAAAAATCTCAAATAAACAATATAACCTTACATCTAAAGGAACTGAAGAAAGAAGAACAAATAAAACCCAAAGTTTGCAGAGGGAAATAAATCATAAAGATCAGAGAAGAAATAAATGAAATAGAAACAAACAAAACAATAACAAAGATCAATAAAACTAAAAGCTGGTTCTTTGAGAAGATAAACAAAATTGATAAACCTTTAGACAGACTCATCAAGAAAAAGAGAGAGTGGACTCAAATCAATAAAATTAGAAATGAAAAAGGTGAAGTTACACCAGACAGTGCAGAAATACAAAGCATCCTAAGAGACTACTACAAGCAACTCTATGCCAATAAAATGGACAACCTGGAAGAAATGGACAAGTTCTCAGAAAGGTGTAACCTTCCAAGACTGAACCAGGAAGAAATAGGAAACATGAACAGACCAATCACTAGTAATGAAATTGAAACTGTGATTTAAAATCTTCAAACAAACAAAAGTCCAGGACCAGATGGCTTCACAGGTGAATTCTATCAAACATTTAGAGAAAAGCTAACACCCATCCTTCTCAAACTCTTCCAAAACTTTACAGAGGAAGGAACACTCCCAAACTCATTCTATGAGGCCACCATCACCGTGATACCAAACCAGACAAAGATATTACAAAAAAAGAAAATTACAGACCAATATCATTGATGAATATAGATACAAAAATCCTCAACAAAATACTAGTAAACAGAATCTAACAACACATTAAAAGGATCATATACCATGATCAGTGGGCTTTGTCTCAGAGATGCAAAGATTCTTCAGTATATGGAAATCAATCAATGTGATGCACCATATTAACAAATTGAAAAATAAAAACCATATGATCATCTCAATAGATGCAGAAAAAGCTTTTGCCAAAATTCAACACCCGTTTATGATAAAAATTCTCCAGATAGTGGGCATAGAGGGAACCTAACTCAACACCATAAAGGACATATACAACAAACCCACAGCAAACATCATTCTCAATGGTGAAAAACTGAAAGCATTTCCTCTAAGATCAGGAATAAGACAAGGATGTCCACTCTCACCACTATTATTCAACATAGTTTTGGAAGTCCTAGCCACAGCAATCAGAGAAGAAAAAGAAATAAAAAAGGAATACAAATTGGAAAAGAAGAAGTAAAACTGTCACTGTTTGCAAATGACATGATATTATACATAGGTAATCCTAAAAATGCCACCAGAGAACTTCTAGAGCTAATCAATGAATGCGGTAAAGCTGCAGGATACAAAATTAATTCACAGAAATCTCCTGCAGTCCTATACACTAACAACAGAAGATCAGAAAGGGAAATTAAGGAAACAATCCCATTCACCATTGCAACAAAAAGAATAAAATACCTAGGAATAAACCTACCTAAGGAGGTGAAAGACCTGTACTCAGAAAACTATAAGACACTGATGAAAGAAATCAAAGATGATACAAACAGATGGAGAGATATACCATGTTCTTGGATTGGAAGAATCAATATTATGAAAATGACTATACTACCCAAAACAATCCGTATCAAATTACCAGTGACATCTTTTACATAACTAGAACACAAAAATTTTAAAATTAGTATGGAGACACAAAATACCCCAAATAACCAAAACAATCTTGAGGGAAAAAAAACAGAACAGAGGAATCAGACTGCCTGACTTCAGACTATACTACAAAGCTACAGTAATCAAGACAATATGGTATGGGCACAAAAACCAAACTATAGAGCAATGGAACAGGATAGAAAGCCCAGAGATAAACCTATGCACCTATAGTCAACTAATCTATGACAAAGGAGGCAAGGATAAACAATAGAGAAAAGAAAGTCTCTTCAATAGGTGGTCCTGGGAAAACTGGACAGCCACATGTAAAAGAATGAAATTAGAACACTTCCTAACACCATACACAAAAATAAACTCCAAATGGATTAAAGACCTAAATATAAGACGAGACACTGTAAAACTCTTAGAGGAAAACCTAGGAAGAACACCTTTTGACATAAATCACAGCAAGATATTTTTTTGACCCACCTTCTAGAGTAATGGAAATAAAAACAAAAACAAATAAAGAGGACCTAATGAAACTTAAAAGCTTTTGCACAGCAAAGGAAACTATAAACAAGACGAAAAGCAACCCTAAGAATGAGAGAAAATATTTGCAAACGAATCAACGGACAAATGATTATTCTCCAAAATATATAAACAGCTCATGCAGCTCAATATTAAAAAAAACAAACAACCCAATAAAAAAATGGACAGAAGATCTAAATAGACATTTCTTCAAAGAAGACATACAGATGGCCAAGAAGCACATGAAAAGCTGCTCAACATCACTAATTATTAGAAAAATGCAAATCAAAACTACGATGAGGTATCACCTCACACCAGTTAGAATGGGCATCATCAGATAATCTACAAACAACAAATGCTGGAGAGGGTGTGGAGAAAAGGGAATCCTCTTGCACTGTTGGTGGGAATGTAAATTGATACAGCCACTATGGATAACAGCAAAAACTTAAAATTTAGTTTTTTGGTTCCTTAAAAAACTAAAACTAGAATTACCATATGACCCAGAAATCCAACTACTGGGCATATACACGGTGAAAACCATAATTCAAAAAGACACATGCACCCCACTGTTCATTGCAGCACTATTTACAATAGCCAGGTCACAGAATCAACCTAAATGCCCATTGATGGATGAATGGATAAAGAAGATGTGGTACATACATATAGTGGAATATTAGCCATAAAAAGGAATGAAATTGGATCTTTTGTAGAGATGTGGATGGATCTAGAGACTGTCATACAGAGTGAAGTAAGTCAGAAAGAGAAAAACAAGTATTGTATGTTAATGCATAAATATGGAATATAGAAAAATGGTACAGACGAACCAGTTTGCAAGGCAGAAATAGAGACGCAGATGTAGAGAACCAACGTATGGACACCAAGGGGGGAAAGCGGGGGTGGTGGTGCGGGTGGTGGTGGGATGAATTGGGAGATTGAGATTGACATGTATAAACTAATATGTATAAAATAGATAACTAAGAAGAACCTCTGTCTAAAACATAAAACAAAATTTAAAAATACATGGGAATTAATAGCCAGCTGAGTTGCACTACTAAAATGTTTAATAGAGCTTATTCTGGGATAAAGGAATTTCATATGTTAGAAACTCAGATCTACACAAAGAAAGAAGAGTGTTGGAGAATAAATAAATAATGACAAAATAAAATCTTTATTTTCTAATTAATTGATCCAAAAGGTTACTATTTAGTTAAAGTAATGATAAGATAAATGAATGACAGAAACGTCATAAATGACAGGAGGGAAAAATTGGGACTACTCTGTTATAAATTACCTGCACTACACATGGAAGAGTATAGCGTTTGTAAAAAATTAATATACAGAAACCTTAATTAAATAGAATTGGGAGATGAGTAGGGGGAGCTCTCATGCCCTGCAACATTAGCAGAGTATAATAGGAAGAAACAAGACTCTTTACTGACAACAACTGAGCCAATGGATAGCTGTGGACTCTTTACTATAGCCCTCCCATGTTCCTTTCCATCTCTATAAAAGCGTTCTCTTTCTTTGCCGTTGCAGGACTTGCATGGGGCTTGCCATGGTTGAAGACCGTGAATTGCAATTCTCTGCTGATCCCAAATAAACCCATCTTTGTTGGAGAAATATCTGAATGTTGGGTTAGGGTTGGTTTGCTTGCTTAGAGAGCCAGTTTACCAGAACATCACCTCAAGGAAGGTTTGCATCCAGTGAAAAACCCAACTCTAATAACTTTATTCTATCTTCACTACTCCCACTTCGGTTCAAGACATGTGTACCTCTTGCCTAGACTCTAGTAAGAGCTTCTTATAAGTTCTGCTTTCTTTCTCTCTTGCTTCCCTGCAATTCAATGGCCAAACAACAGCCAATAATATTGTTAAGCTCAATCAGAACATGCAACTCCCTGGTTCACTATTATCCAATAGCTTCTCATTTAGAATCAAATATAAATAGCTTGTAAATTCTAAAAGTGATACCTGCTTACCTCTCTGGGATCATCTACCATCACACTTCCATTCTATCAGTCCCACTGATTTTCTTTCTGTTCTTCAAATGTCCCAAGATATTCCAGTTTGGGGATAGTGAGCCTACTGTTCATGTCATCTGAAAGACTCTTTACATAGCTGGCTTCTTTCTGTTATTGGATCATAGTTCAAATGTTCTCACCTTTGTAAAGGATTTCTTAACCACACAATCTAAAACAATGTCTCCCCCTCTTTCTCTGTCTCCATTACCTGACATTTTTTTCCAGTATTTCTCTACTCATAGATTAGCATTGTAGTTGTTTTTGCCATTACTTTCATGCTTGTTTTTTGTCCCACCCACACAGAGCACTCCCCACTAGAATGTCAAATCCCTATCTGAAATGATCCTGATTCTTGTATCCTTATTGCTTAGAATAATGCCCAGAATATAGTAGGTAATTAATAAATATATTTTTCAATGAATGTGAGTAAATTGGTGGGTGAGACAGGTGGTAGGCCTCAGACCCAACTTCTAGTTTTATGAACTGCTGAGAATTCTTTGTATCAGCTGAGAGTTCAGCTCAGTTCAAACTGAGAGCACCCAGTTCAAACAGAAGTTTCTCTTGGTGAGTACTTAAGCTTTATACCAACATATAACTACACAAGTAATGTATGTGAAACACTGCTAGTTCCTTAGATGAAAGACACAAATTATGGAAGTCAAAATGTATTTAATCAGGAATGAAAAGCATAAAATTAGAAAATGGGCTTGCTATAGTTATAAAATTCTGAAGTGAAAGAATTAAAACAAACCAAAGGCCTTTTCTTATCACTTCTAATTATCCAGATGTTCTTTATCAGAAAAACAGTGCTTATAACACAAAGGGTTTATTATTTCCTAGTGATGGTGTGATAAAATTGATCCCCTCTTAAGCTGTTGATAGAAACATATAATTATTTTGAATAAGCATGTGGCTAATAAGTTCCCAAATCTTTATAAATTCATATTACCTTTACTTTAGCGAACACTTTTCTGAAACTTCTCTAAGAAATGATCAAATATATGGGGCTAAGATGGAGTGAAAAGTTTATGCATGGATGTATTTCTAACAGCATTACTTATAATAGAGAAAAAAATGGAAAAAAAATGAAAATGAAGGCCAAGCACCTTATGTTTCATAAATATGGCAGAATATTAGACTGGTCTAATTCTATACAAATTAAAACACATTGTTAAATTTTATAAAATAATGATAAAAGTAATTATATGAAGAAGAATGAAAGGTATACAGATAATTATATTCTTTTTGTCTCTTTTCTAATTCATTTAACTTGGCGGGTACTCTTCTAGGTTGAAATTATATATATTTTTTTTTTCTTTCTTTTTTTTTTTTTTTTTTTTTTTTCGGTACACGGGCCTCTCACTGTTGTGGGCTCTCCCGTTGCGGAGCACAGGCTCCGGACGCGCAGGCTCAGCGGCCATGGCTCACAGGCCCAGCCGCTCTGCAGCATGTGGGATCTTCCCGGACCGGGGCACGAACCCAGTACCCTGCATCGGCAGGCAGACTCTCAACCGCTGTGCCACCAGGGAAACCCTGAAGTATATTTTTATAATAAAATCTTAGTTGTTTTTTGGTGTTTTTGCAAATATTTTCTTTCTGTGGTTTATATAATCTAAGAGTTAGTAGTAATTTTAGTAGAAAATTATTATTGAATACATAGACATTCATAATTTAGTTAAACCTTTAGTTAGTAGACAGTTTTGTGCAGGACAATATTATGTTCCTGAAATAAAAATGTAGTTTTTGGTTGGTTTTTGTTTTGATTTTTTTACCTTCCCACAAATAGCTATGTGATCTTGATGTAATCCTGGTACCTTCACTATATACACTTGCTTGGGAGGTAACTTTAAGATTTCACAAAATAGTAGCTGATGTTTCCAAATATAAATGTGAAATATTTAAGCAGGTCTGCCTCTGAGATTTTAGTTAGAATTTCCTTTAAGCAAAGTGGCAAAGAATTGAGAGAAGGGAATACTTTGGGGAATGTTATGATTCACCAGGACTCCATTTTAGCCATGAGAAATAAATATCCTCATTTTTCTCTTCCTTACCATGAAATATTTACTTTTACTTTTCAGTATTCTATCACTGCCATTCCTTGTGTTTTACAATCACAGACTGATATATAATACAGTGCTATATAATTGTATACTGTTGCAAAGTGTGAGCTTTAAATTTTAAAAAGTCTGAGTAAAATTTGATTTCATTTATGACTAGTTATGCAGCCTTAGACAAAATATTCACATTTGCTATGTCATAGTTTACTCATTTCAGAATCCAGAGATGATTTCCATTGGGAAAGATTTACTGTGAGGAAGAAATAAAGAATTATTCCTAAAGTGCCTGGCATGTAGAAAGTATTCAGAATGTCAGTTGCCCCTTCCCCAACTATGTATAACTATGTACAAACTATATTATATTCTCATAAAGACAGTGACCACATCATATAGAGTAACGGAGAGAACAATTATTTGTATTCCTTGCAGCATCTAGCACTCTGCCTTGAGCATCATATGTACTGTCTCCATAAATACTTGTGGATGGATATACTGACTACAAGATGACTTTTATGGTTAAAAAAAGGACTACATAAATTGAAAACATTTCATTTGCCTTTTTCCTTTTCTGAATGTCATTTTTTTACAAAGCTTATACTAATTAAAATTCAATTAATCAACTCATTCCATCTAGCAGATTGGTTGATATATTCTGTTTAATCAGGCTAATTAAATGAAGGACATACTTGATATTGCTGGTCTATTCAATGCAAATATCTTTACAAAACATGCACATAAATAATTATTCTGTACATTTTTTAAGGCATAGAAACTATAAAGACGTTGGCTTTAAGTAAGGCCACCATCATCTTACTCCTTGTCAAGATTGTACAAATACACACCAGGGACATTATTTCTTTGAGAACTGGTGTCATTTCTAAAAAGTATGAATTTAAATGTGTCTCACATCACCAGGAGATTTTTACCCCCATAGTAGTTCTGCAAAGGGTCTCAATCACATTAATATGAGGAATAATATCTACATGTCATTATTTAGATGCAAATTTCTCTCTGTGATAGCAGCTCATCGAGGTGATTGAGGTCATCACCTTCAGCCCACTGTGAATAAATAGCATTTGGTAAAGAAATGACTTTTGCAATAAGGCTGGCCTGTTCCTGAAGTCATTTGTTGACTGTTCTCAACACACATTGTCTCTGCAATGCAATGTGTACACAGACTTTGGCTGTAGTTGAAATTCTGGCTCATTGGCTGCCATGATTGTGACAGCAATTTATCACAGAGGTAGAACCATGTGTAGGTTATCTTTTTTCCAAATGGAAAAGAATGCTATTAAAATCAACCTGAACAACACTTCCCACTCATTCTCTGCCCCCTGCACAATATTCTTAACATCTAATCAAGTGAACTACTAAATGGCTTTGAAGGAAAGTGAAAGGGAATGAAAAGCAGTTACTGTAACCATGACTGATGTGAATTTTAGATTTATTTTGGCTTTTAACCTAATGGTGTTGCTGAATCTGAATTCAATTATGTTTTCGTTTTATTGCTAATGATCCTCTATAAATTACTATATATCAGTCCGCAGATTAAATGCATGGTGGTCATGACTTTACACTCTTTATTAAGATCTTTTCTTGTTCAAGCTTTCTTCTGGATTTAAGCACATAAAAATCCCACACACTAACGTTATAACAGTTATTTTTAAATCAAAATTGAATTTTATAATTTTTCAGCAATTCAACAAACATTTGTTGAACACCAACTGCATGCAAAACACTGAGTTGAATATTCTGGGAGAAGTAGTTTGAGTAAGTCAAGATTTCTTGTCTCAAAGAATCCATACTCCAGTTAATGTTACAGTAATTTTAATTAATTCCTACTGTGACTAAAATGTTTCTACTATCTTAATGATAACCAGAAAAATCATATTTATTGAGCACTTCATTTGTGTCAAGTACTTATTTGTGAAGATAGGATGGTATGACACAGCGTGCATGGGTGTTGGAACTAAGTATTTTAATTTAAATCTATGGCGTTCAATACCATAGGGACCTAGAGTAAGTAAATTAGCCTTCCAGGGCTTCATCTGCAAAAAAATTACAATGACAAAAAAATGGCATTTATTGTTTTTCTAAGGACTAGATATAATGTATGTAAAGCAACTAGAATAAAATAATACATAATATAAATGGTTGTTATTTTCATATAATTATACATATGCTCAGTGTCATTTAATCCTCAATGAAAAAAGAAAGACTCATATATGAATATTATCCTCATTAAACAGACAAGGAAATTAAGGCAAAATGAATTTAAATTAAAAATAAATTTATCTGCCTAATTTATCAAGATAATAAGAAGGGGAAACTGGTTCTCAATTTACATCGCTCTCATTTTAAACCCAATTCTCTGTTACAACATGTTGGTTTCAAAGTAATGCAAGCTGGAAGTAATTTGCCTGGGTAACAATCAATCCAAGATTGTCAAGGCTTAGCAAGTACAGAAGAGGAGACCATAGCCCACATCAAAGCACTACCAAAGACCATGGAAGTAAATCAACAAGACCTGGGGAGTTGTTGAGGGCAAGAATGAAGGAATTGGTCCACGTGATGAGATGGATCACAGTGGAAAAGTTTTTAAGAAGATGTTGGTATCAGTTGTGCCTGTAGTAATAGTTCTGAATTAATACAAGGGATGCTGGAAGAGAATCCAGCTTCAAATGAAAGTGTAGTAGATGTATATTTGTGTTTGTGATTGGGAGTTTGGTGGATAAAGATAGATGTTCTTGTTGGTCATAGTCTTAGAGGAAAATAAGTGAAAACCAGAAGTGTAGGCAGAAACAGTCTTCAGCAGCACTTTAAAAATACACAGATGACTTTAAGGACAAAGCAGTTAAATGAATATATAAAGGAACCTGCTTAAGACAATGAGTGGAAAGGTTATGCCCCATCTATACTCATTCAGATTTTAAAATTTAGAGGAGAAACCTTGAATAAAGCACAGGGCCATTAAAATTATATCAGCATGCCAGTTTCTGCCTGCTGGATCACAGTATGTGAACTTGGTTCCATGGTAAATGTCTAAATAAAAAGGTGTAACAAGAAATTCACACAGCCTTAGATCTCAGAAGGCACAGAAAGGAAACAGCAGACTACTTCCAATAAATTGGGTATTCCCAAAGTATAAGTTTTATTCTTAATGGCTAAGAACCTGGTGCAGAGGGTAAGGTATATGTGTTTGTGTGTGTGTATTTATGAGGGGCTGAGGAGTTAAACCTGAAGTACTCTGATTCCTACCACCTGGTACTGAGTCAAGCAAGGGAAGACCAGACAAACATAGAGATAAGAATTGGAATGATGATTCATATAGATCTCCCCTATTGACATATGCCATTAATTACTATATTGAAAAATATATTATGTACATTTTATATATTTAGTATATATGTTATATGTGTATGTGTGTTTGCATATATATATATGTGTTTATACCTGTATATATATGCATGTGTACATATACATTTTACCAAATGAAATGAAAACTGGAGGGGTTGCTAAATGGAGAATGAAGGTAGTATTGAATCAACAAATAAAAAGTAGAGAATGGACTTGAGGCTATGGGGAGGGGGAAGGGTAAACAGTGGCAAAGCGATAAAGAGGCATGGACATATATACACTACCAAACGTAAGGTAGATGGCTAGTGGGAAGCAGCTGCATAGCACAGGGAGATCAGCTCGGTGCTTTGTGACCGCCTGGAGGGGTGGGATAGGGAGGGTGGGAGGGAGGGAGACGCAAGCGGGAAGAGATATGGGAACATATGTATATATATAACTGATTCATTTTGTTGTGAAGCTGAAACTAACATACCATTGTAAAGCAATTATACTCCAATAAAGATGTTTAAAAAAAAAAAAAGTAAGCAATGAGATGAATTACAGAACCCATATACGAAAAAATATTGACTTGTTATTTTAGAAATCATCCTACAAAATTCACTGTGTATATAAAATGTCCTATAATATATGGATGATGCCAACTTTAAAATATATTAAATTATCCTTAAAAGATATACATTATAGTATAAGTTCATTAATTGGGTACATGAATACATTGTTCAACCTAGTATTTTATATAAACATTTAGGCCTAAACACTTCTCTGGGTCTTCCTGTTTCTTGGGAGGTCTCCCATGCAAATATAAATAAAAGTCATTTTCTTTCTCTTGATAGTCTGTCTCATATCAATCCCAGCCAGAGAGCCTATTTGAATGGAGGAAAATTTTACCTCCCCTAGAGTACAGAACAGAAAATCCTGAAACATATTATCATACTGAGTGAAGTAAGTCAGACAGAGAAAGGCAAGTGTCATATGATATTGCTTATATGTGGAATCTAAAAAAAAAGGTACAAATGAACTTATCTACAGAACAGAAATAGAATCACAGATGTAGAAAACAAACTTATGGTTACTAGGGGGTAAGGTAGGGGAGGGATAAATTGGGAGATTGGGATTGACACATACACACTGTTATATATAAAATAGGTAACTAATAAGGAAGTGCTGTATAGCACAGGGAACTCTACTCAACATGTTGTAATGACTTATATGGGAAAAGAATCTAAAAAAGATTGGATATATGTATATGTATAACTGATTCACTTTGCTGTACACCTGAAACTAACACAACATTGTAAATCAATTATACTCTAATAAAAATTAAAAAAAAGAAAGTCCTGAAATAGATTAAAGGATTTATGACAATACAAAATATTGTAAAGATGGGACCTCAAATTAGTGGGGTAAAAGATTTTAAAAATAACAATAAACAGTGTTGCAACAAAAAGGTTGACTTGGAAAATGATAAAATTGAGTTCAAATTTCACACATTATACCAGGATAAATTCCAACTGTAACAGATATCTAAAGTTAACAAACAAAGCAAAGCAAAATGAAAGAAATGCTGGAAGAAAACATGAGAGCATTCTTCTATCACCGAGGAGTGAGGAATTCCTTACTTGGGACTCAAAACAAACAGACAACTGAAAATTTTGATATGTTTTTACTATGCAAAGATAATAAAAACATTACTTTTGCATTGATAAAATTTATCGTAAGCAAAGTGAAAAAATCAACTGCACTCAAAAAATTTCATTATTCAAGGTATTATCTTGTAGAAAAAAACACATAGAGAAAAATTTAGATTCAGAGAGCTATTGCTTTTTTGTCTTTAAAATGTGACTAATCTTCCTCATTTGTTTCAAAGTTCAGTGAAAGAATGAATACATTTTATTTTTCTCATCTGACAATTCATAGTTTTCCTTAACAAAAATAGTCCTCCCATCTGGTCATTTTTATAATTGTAATCAAATAAAAATAATCAACCTTAAACTACTTATACTACAAATTTTCTTCCTTAAATTTACTAAATTACAAATGCCATCAATTTGAGAAGAAAATTCATGTAGAAAAACAGTAGTTGATATAGCACCATTGCTATATTCTACCCATTGTTTAAAAAGCAGGAAGCATTTTAATGCTCTTTCCAGCCTGTCTATATAAAATGTAATCATTGAGATAGAATGATGCTTTTATAAAGCAAGTCGACATTCCTGGTAGAGGGAATAAGCAATGCAATATATACAACTTGACTTTCAAAATCAAGAGAAAAAACTTACAAAATTATTTGCAATTTTTTTTTTAAATTTAAAAGTTTTTAATTTACTAGACAAAGTTAAGCATACAGGCATAGATTCCCTAGACACACAAACGTCTCCCAACATAACAAATCATAGCAGCGTTTATAGATGCAATGTAAATAAAACAGTAAGCAATTTGAATTTGGTCCTGAAAGACCCTGCAGATGAACTCAGTACAGAGATAACAAGAGAGTACCTTGGCTTATAATAAATAAGACTGAAAGTATCAGTTCTTGAGACTGTGCTGAAAGGATCAGCGATGTCAACCTCATACCCAAAATGGCCTACATGTTTGTCAAGACTGGTTATTTTTTTCCTTCTTCCTCAGCAGCTGGACTGGGAACTGGTGTCATATGGTCAGTGACTCACTAGGAAGGCAAAGAAAGGGAGATTTAAGATACAAAACCAACGTTGATCAAGCTAGATAGAAACACAACTGTGTAAAATTACAGAAAAACAAACACTTCTCTCACCATATTTCCAGTGCAGATCCACTAATGGACATCCTCATGTCATACTAGACACTCTGTATTTATTTTTCTGATGGATTTCGCTATAATCTGCTTCAGATTATTTTAGTTTACAAAAATAACTTTTTCCAAGATTGGGGACCACCAAGGAACTACATCTGCACACATACAAAATATCATTCCTCTAGGCCTGAATTTAGAATATTCTTTGAGTTGTGCTTTCCACCTAAAAACAAACAACCACCTTCCCTTTCTCTCCTCTCTTCCCCCAACCCCCGATTTTTTTTCTAAGTAGCTTTGGATCAAAAAGATGAAATTTCACTGAGGTACACAGTTAATCTAAGAGTTCTGGGACGGGTTCACATTTCAACAACTCTTATTGTCATTTCTACATTTCTGTGCAGTTCACAATGCTAAGGGACCTGCTGCCTACCATGCTTATATTGAAAGGGCTTTGTCTTCATTACAATGATTCAGAGCAAATGGAGAGTCCATTTCTCATGGATGATGGTGCTTACAAATATTCTCTCATATCTCTGGTAACTGATGTCATTGACAGCTTTCAGAGAACATATTTTAGAGTTAGTTCTGCTCATTTGGGCCTTAACTTAGAAGAAAGACATGGGAAATACCCATTTTGAGTACATAGTTTTTACCAGGGACCATGCTGGGCATTTATATACTTCATCTCACTGAAATCTTGTGAAAATTCCCATGTCAAGTGACTTGCCAAAGCCCACCCAGAGAGTACCTGGTATGCCACTTTAGATTAGAGCCTATATGCCTTCAAATTCTACATATGAATGTTTTATTTTCTTAGAACCATTGTTGGGGTTACAGATGTTTTTATACAACTTGAGAAATTCTGTTTCAGGACTTCTGTAATTAGTTCTATTTTTCAAGTAATTTAGATGAAGTCTTTTGAGCAACTGAATGCTGTTATCTGGTTTGAATCAGTGGTTAATTCATGATTCTATCCCTACAACACTCTTCTCTCTTCATCAGTACACTTGAACACAATCATGTGTATGTTATATAATGCATTTATGTAAAATAATGATAACCAAAATGAGTAGAAAGTAGCTGTCTGAAAACATTCTCTCAGCACAGACAGTTCAATATTTTAAGCCCCTTTAGCACCTGAGTAGAATAGCCATGTAATCGGTCAGTCTAATTGCTCTCTACCACGTGACAAAATGGCCATGCCATAACGAATGCCATTGAGACATATTGGCATGGCCTTAAAAATGCTGGGACTTTAAATCTGTCTGAGTTTTTTATTCTTTTTTCAAAAGTGACCTATTTTGCTATTATCAATTAGAGCAAAAATTCAAAGAAACCACACCACACTTCCAGAATTCCATTACTGGATTTTACTTGGTCGCATCAGCACCTAAAGGAAACTTTGAATTTATAAAAGATTGCATCAAAAATCAAGCAACTCAGGGAAAGAAGGGGAACCCAGAGAGACTACAGGGAATTAGAATGATCAGGTACAGGATCTAATCAAGGTTGTCCCTTTATCATATTCTCTTTATCAGTCTTCATCAAGTTGACCTGAATAGAGGAAAGGAAAAAGAAATAGAGTTTAACATTAAGGATAACAATATCTTTCACTTCAAAACAGATAGGTTTATGATGAAACAGACTTTTGTAAGGCTTGACAAATTTGGAAACAATTCACTGCAATAGGTGTATAATAAAAAAATAAAATCTACTAATACAAATAGTATTCCTGATGCTCTCAAGCCAGCTGTGTTTTCTGTGAATTTTACTCAGTTTTCAAGTGGAATTGCTTTAATGGTAAGGATCATGAAGGTATTTTCCTCCTGAAAGATACCCAAAGGAGACTACCCATAGAAATCATTTTGTTCAACATTGGATTCTACAATGGGAAGAAGCAGCTGTGAAAGTGTTGTCCAGCTGCTCTATAACACTGGTATGGTAGGAGGAGATGATACATCAAGATGTGACAGATTTTCTTATTAAGAATTTGGCTGACACTGTTAAACAAAGTAGCTAGATATAATCATCCTCCAAAGTCACCAGTGCTTGAGTGTGGGAAAAAAAATGCATTTTTACTCCAGAAAATGGGAAGTAACATTGAAGATGTCAAGATGTAGATTGATGAAGTCTGTGGTTTTCTAATTTATGTTTGTTTCTTTTGTTTTGTGACAGGGAAGCATCTAATAGGCTGATCTTTGTCCCAAATATGCAGATTTGACAAATTTTCCATAAACTATGGGGCTGGGATACACTTTAGCTCCAAATTCTAACATTAACACAGGCATCTAACAAGTTTATTGAGAAATAACATAGCCCATGACTTGCAAATACATAATGACATACTTTGTGAGGATTTGGAAACACTTGATTTTCAATCCACACATTGAGAGATGAGAAGAGATACTGCTGCCCTGGACAGCTTAATCATATACTCCAACTGTAAGAAGAGGGCTTGATAAATTAGACTCATGACTTCCAAATTAGCCTAAGATCAAGACTCTGTGGATCAAAATAAATATGGAATGAGAAGATGAAAAAATAACAAGGTGGCCCATTATGGGTGATAATTGGGAAAGATCCTCTGAGGTCAGTTCTAGAAGACAGTTTCCCATCAGCCCTGTTCTTTGGCCAACTTAGACAACTTCCAAACTCCACCTAGATTTATATCATCTAGAAAAACAAAAATGCTTCTCAAAAATATAACTGGGCAGCATGCAGAATGGTAGTGAGCTAACAATTGTGTGGTAGGATTTTCTGTTGACAGCCATATATCTCAGACTTGGTGTTGAAGGAGCCAACATCCCCAAATACCAGCAGGTGCAGACAAAAAACGCCCCCCAAATGTCTTCTCTCTCTAGTCAAATTCTACTCTCCCTAGCCAAAGGACCAGGAAAAGGGCAGCCTTGCTAGGCAGGCACTTTTAGACACAAACTTCTCTACTCCAGCTAAACACCACAGAAAAATATTACAGCCCCAGCTCTGCCCCCTCCAGCAAAGGCTGAGTGGGGAGCCTAGATTTCCACATCTACTCTCTAGTTCAATCAGGTCTCAGCCAAAGTCTTACTTTTCTCTCACTTCCATGTCTTCACCTTGTTTATTTTCTTCTATTTAGGACTTTCTATTTAGAACCCTTTGACATGAAGTGATATGATGAATTTATTGTTATGTTTATTTTTTCTCCCTATGAAGACTTAAGCAATATAAAGGCAGGAACTGTTTCTGTCTTGTTCATCATTGTGACCCCAGCACATAGAATAGTGTCAGGCGTACAATGGATATTCAATAAATGTTTATTTATTAAATGAATTAAAACATGGAAGGGCAGCACCTTTTTAATTCAACAATAACAAAAATAATATTACTAGTAATAGAAGTGTCAGTTGTTTGTTTGATCACATGAAGTTTTGTATGAATCAAGAAATGTCTTTTTTTCAGTAGGAATGGTATATTTTTCATGAATTAAACAAAGTAATATATTAAAGCTTTCAGCATGATAAATATAATTTCTAGATGAGGATACTGATGTGGAACATTGAGGTAAGTGACATGAGATCATACTTCTAGAATGTAGGAGAAAGAATTGACTCATGTGATTATGGAAGCTGAGAAGCCCCAAGATTTGCAGTTGGCATGTTGGAGACCTAAGAGAGCTGAGGTGTAGTTCAAAGGCCTGAGAGCAGAAGAGCCAGTGGTGTAAATTCTAGCCCAAAAGCCTGCAAACTTGAGACCCAAGAAGAGCTGACTTTTCAGTTATAGTTAGCAGACAGGAAAAAAATGGTGTCCAGCTCAGCAGTCACGCAGGAGTATTTCCCTCTTGTTCAGACTTTTTTTTCTATTCAGTCTTCAACTGACTGAATAAGGCCCACCGTCATTAGGGAGGACAATCTGCTTTACAGTCTACCCATCCAAATGTTAATCTCATCCAGAAACGTCTTCAAAGACACACCCAGAATAATGTTTGGTCAAACATCCAAGCACCCCATGGCCCAGTCAAGTTGACATGTAAATTAACTATCACAGTCAGGAAAATATAAAAACTATATTTTGCCATTATTATATAATTAGTATATGCCAGATATATGTCCTCTTTCAGAATGATTCTGTGAGCTAAATATTATCACTGTGCACATTTTACACATGAGGAAAGCAAAGCCAGAGAAGAAAACAAAATGATTAATTTTAAATGGATGGTGACCTACAGAACAAAGATTTTAAGGTCCACTATGACTTTCTTGCCATATTACTTCATGAGGCCATCACACTTCTTCCAACATTCATATGTCATTTTGGGGCAGACACATAGAGATTGTATTTTTCTTTTCAGTTATGAATAAATATATATTCATAATTCAAATAGAACCCAATTGTTACTCTGAAATTGAGAAATTTGAGGATAATCTAATGCCTATTAAAAGGGACACAACCAGAGACAGTATCACACCACAGCTAGTAATAGCAGGGCTATTTCTATTACCAGGGCTAGAGGGGTTAAGTAGGTAAAGGGATACTGGAAATGAAGAAAGCTGGTGGGGGGCGGCAGAGGTTGGTCTGTATGGTGAGTCAGCACACACTTGTCACCAGAGAGCAATGTCTATGACAGGAGTTATCTCCCCAAACGGGAGTCTGGGTAGATTCCCAGAAGTAGAACTGAGTCACAGTTTCCCTCAATATGAAAAGTGAAAAGGCTGGCCCAGGGCTACCTTCTACAGACAAATAAATGCAGTCTTGAAAGTTAAAAAAAAAGAAAAGAAAAAGCACCAGGAACAGTAACCTGCAGGTAGAGTGTGAGGAAAGTATGTAGCATAGAGCTCTTACTCTCCTTTCTCCCTCCAATCTTCCACAAGCGCTGCTTTACATAATCTGAATTCCACAGAAAACCAGAGGGCAAGGGGGCCCATTGATATAATCCACACAGGACAGTCTCCTGGGATGCAGAGCAGGTTGGAAAAGGTCAGAGAGGGGACTGAGGGGGGAAACAGGAGGTGCTCAGCAAAGGAAGGCCACTTTTCCATAAAGAGCTATTTGGAAGTCAGTGAGATGGAGATGCCAGTTGGAATCAAAAAGGCCCTAAGAATATAAACACCAGGGGCTCAGGGAACTGCTCTCTCACCTACAGAAAGGAAGCTTAGCTGGACAGCCCAGAAGTAGGCTCACACGAGTGTCGAGGCACATAGATCCAGTTAGCTGAATTCTCATGCCAAGCCAAGCTGAATATCAATGTTAACAGTGTTTTGTGTACGGCTTCTACAAGATGGGGTGAAAATGTCCTGCTTGGTCTCTAATACTGATTCATTTCTCTGGGAGCAACAAGCTAAAAGATTTGGCTGTGATAAATTCTTACCTGGACTGCTCATTTATTACAAGGCAGCTTCCAATTCTCAGCAGATTCTTTTGTATGAATATAGAACCTCATTTAAACAAAATCCAGTCTCTCTTGAGGTATTATTATCTACCTTTATAGCAATAAAATCTTGCATGTAAAGGTATTGATTCATTCTATATATTTTTCCATTCATGTTCTACTTAAAGAATCCTATCATAATAGTAGGCAAATTAAAAATATACTTTAAAATATATATTTATTTCGGCTGAATGTTAACAAGGTAATTGCTATGCTAGTTAGGAAGCTTTCTAATGAAATGATAATTATAGGACAATAACTCACAATTGGATAGCATCTTCAGTTTTGATACTTTTCATTAATAATAATGCTATTTCATCATTTATTCAACCAATGTTAGCTGAATATCTGTAGGCACTAAGCATTATTGTAGGCACTGGGGAAACAGAAGTTTACACTCCACTGTGAGCTACAAAAAAGACTGAAGTGGGAAGAAGCTTCATGCAGAAAACTAAAACAATGCATCCTGATTAATTAGAACCAAAGTCAGGATTAGAACCCAAATACACTTAAAAAGATGCCTCCCATCATCATTCTAAATTCCTTCTCACATTCGGGGTTTGAGCCATCTTTCTGTTTCTGAACAAACTAAATATTTGCCTGCCATCAGGCCAAGTGTAAACATAAACCTCTTCATTAGAAGCATCTGTGCTGTAAACAGTTTTGAAAGAAAAAGTATGATGATTTTATTTCCTTCTTAAAAGGACAAATGTAGCTGTCCACACCTCCACACAGTTACAGAAACAGAGACAGCTATTTAGAATCCTTAAGAGTCCACGCAGAGGTTAGGATTACAAAGGTAGTTTTGTCTATAAATTAACATGTGGCTGTACACACATCATGAAATTACTTTTAATTGTGCTTGTCTTTGGGCAGATGAATTAACTACACGTGTGTATCTGAGTGCACATGCCTAGTACAGAATATTACATAAGGGTAGAATTGACAAAGTGAATTTTTCCTAAATGAATTAGATGTGCTTTCTATCCTTGGCTGTTGTTATGGACTGAACGGTTGTGTCCTTGCAAAATTCCTGTGTTGAAGATTTAACAACCCCTCAGTGTAGCTTTATTTGGAGACAGAAGTAATTTAGGTTAAATAAGGTTATAAGGGGAGGAAGGACACCAGTGTCCATATAAGAAAAGAACTTGCTTGCCTCTGTTCTCTCCATGCATGCACAAAGAGGCCATGGGAGTACATAGTAAGAAGGAAGCCAACTACAACCAAAGGGGAGAGCTCTCAGCAGACACCAACCCTGATGGCACCTTGATCTTGGACTTCCAGTCTCCAGAACTGTGATAAAATAAATTTCTCTTGTATAAGCAACCCATTCTATGATATTTTGTCATGGCAGCTCCAGCAGAATAATACAGCTGTTGCAAAACAAAGGTTTCTTTCTTTTGTTGTCGTTGTTGTTGTTGTTTGTTATTATGTCCTGGGCATGTAGATCTAAGCCAGTAGGCAAGATCACTCCAGTACTAGGAGCCAAATCTAACTCTTGCACCGGGAAATACATAATTTAATGCAACCATATTTTTAGAAAATTTTATTTTAATTCAAGACTGAAATTTCACAGCATATCACAATATTAAATTTGGGAGGATAAAGAAGCCCTGAATTTTGGATAGGAATGAATTCTGGAAAGCAAGGAAAGTAGTTACTTTTTACAAGTGAGTAGTTAGCATCTACTATCCATTTTTGGTACTAAAGTGATTACATTCTCATTTTATACCAAAGCGGGTCTAAATGTCTTGATGATTCATTTCAAACCTTGTATTAGCATTTGTGGTTAATCCCTCTGACACTGGAAAGTTTTTGCTTGATTTCCCTACTGGGTTGTGGGTTCTGTGTTTCCTATTGCTGTATAATGTGAGTTGTCAACTGTTATATTTGGGGGTGAAAGTAGGGAATAAAAGATGGAAAATGAGCTGACAAGTGTCCTTTTTCTGAAGGATTAGGCAATGGAGAAATTCCGGTGAAAAGAATAAAAAATCTCTCCAAGGAATTAATAATCCACTAGCCATGTTCTACTGCCTCAAATCATAGGAAAGCTGTTTATTTCCAGGTACAGACAGATGGTGAAAATGATTAAAATTTACCACATCACATTGAGAACCATTAGAAACAAATACACGGGAGAACCAAAGCCCCTTGGGGAAACCCAAGAACAGAGTTTTCACACATTAGACACATTAAGCATTTTAATACAAGGCATTTCTCTATAAAATCTCATCATTTTCCCCCAATTTCTTTATACATGCTAAATCATTAAAGGAATACAAAACAGAGATTTCTAAAACTTCCATGTTAAATATCCATTATATTTAATAATATATATTCACATCTTTAAAATGAACTAAGGTCAGACTGATAGAATCAATTTGAAGGTGAAAAATGCAACAGTGTAGCAGATCAACTTCCCCCCAAAGAAAGTCTAAACATCATTCCCAAAGCTCTTGTTTTAAACATATGAGGAATAGGCAGAAATATTATTTATTATATCATGACTCAGCCAATACAAAAATTAATTCATCTCTATAAGCCCAGATTCTTCATTTAGAATTTGTACAGAATAATATACATGTGATGGAATGGCGGTAAGGGATGAATGAGGCAATGGATACAGAGTCCCTGGAAGACTATAGATGACAAATAAATGGAAGTTACTCAGGTGCATCTTCCTAATAGTTATCAAAATCTTCATTCTTAACATTATGAATTATTATTAAATAAGGGTCTCTAGAGAAGAGGAAGGAGACCACTATGACTCTGAACTAGATGATACAGGAGGTAAACATTATAGAGTTATTAGAAAATACAGTTTAGATTTAAGGAAGTGCTATGGTCTGAATTGTGCCTTCCCAAATTCATAGGTTGAAGCCTTAACCCCCAGTGTGATTATCACTGGAGACAGGACCTCTGAGGAGGTGATTATTCTTAAAGGAGGCCTTAAGGGTGGGGCCCTAATCTATAGGGCTGGTGCCCTAATAAAAGAGGAAGAGATGCCAGAGCTGTCTCCCTCCCTCTGCCAACTGAGGACAGAGTGAGAAGATGGCCATGTGCAAGCCAGGAAGAAAGACCTCATCAGGAATCAAATTGACCAGCATTTTGATCTTGGACTTCCCAGCCCTCAGAGCTGTGTGAAAATGAATTGTTGTTTCAGTTACCCAGTCTATGGTGTTTTCTTTGGCAGCCTGAGCTGATTAAAACAGGGAGCATTAAGAACTAATTGGTATTCTTTTCTTTACATATATAGAAAGAAGCAAATATACAAATATATAGAAAGAGGCAAATACACAAATAAATCACATTGTCTAAAAATAGTAATAAAAATCACTGTGGCCTACTTAAAGAGTCTACTTAAGGGCCCAACATTTTCACCTAAGAAATCATGAAAGACTGAAATTTGAATGTGTGCTATACTTCCATTTTTAAGACATAATGCCATAGAAGTTTGTTCTGATCAAGATTCTTTTATATGCATAAAAAATGCCACCAAAGAAGCATGAGAGTGGTAGTAATAACACCATATTATTTGCGTAAAGTAACATGGTGAGAACAAATGGCTATATTTGAAAGCAGTTGGCTGTCAGAGCCATATTAAAGAAAACACAAACAGAATTAATTTATTCAATATTCTTATGCTTCATTAGGCTTTTGATTTAGTCTTTAACATTGCCAGGAGGCAGGATGGTTTTATCAAGTCGTTTTTTTTGAAATTATGTGCAAAAGATTACTAGACCTAAAAGAGTACTTTCACTCTTAATATTTATTATGGCTTGGAAATAACTACCCTACATACATCTATATTCATATGTATATGTATATATACACAATTGAATGATTATGTGTATGTTTGTGTGCACGTGTGTGTGCATTTATTTGTATCTTGGCAAAATCAATGTGACTGTGGTAGAAAATATTCCTTATTTTGGTAGAGAATCAATATCATTGACTTATTTTTACTAAACGAGTTTCTAATACTAAAACGAATGACACACATTTGTCTGAATACAAGTGTCAAACAAAATGTTCAAGGCAAAAATTAAAATAATTTTTTGCAAGTTTAGCTTATTATATATATAAATATGGATTAAGAATGAATTTAAAAGCTCACCATGTCATTTATCTTAATCTAATTTAACTTAAATTAAGCTAACGGGTGGTTTTCAATCCCTAGCTTTATATAACTTGCATGAGTTTACTATGCTAATTAGATCAAAGGAACAATTCCACCCTCTCACTACCTCAGATAGAAATTCCAACCTAAATTGGTCATGCAAATTCCTATTATTTTCCCCTCTGGTAACATACTTGGGTTGTTATCATTGTTGTACATTTGAAATTAAGCCACCCATTTTTTGAAGGCCAATTGCTTATCTGAAATATGCTCTTTGTATGTAGAAAACACACATTAAGGTGTCACAATCACTTTGATCATGTGTCAGCTATAGAACCATGTTAGATTTGGGGGTTAGGTGTTTGCCTACTCAAAAAGACTGTGGGACCCTCTAGTGTTTGTGGTCTGGTCATTTTTGAATTCCAAGAATATAGCAGAATACCCAAAAGGAAAATTTGACAAAATATATTGAATTGAATAAAAAGAATCAATTACTTTGAAAAAAATTCTATTCCTTTTCTGAGATCCTGCATTGAAAAACATTTGTAAAGCAATTGATATGCAGATATTTCTAGGACCATAGTTAAGCTCACCGAATGATTGTTGGAGACACTCATGAATAAGATACGCTAAGAATGTTTCTCAACAGGGTGTTCCCATGTGCCCTCTATGACAATTTTTTTAAGTGACTGCTGATTATTTTAATTATATAAGGATATAATATCCCAAATCATCTAAGATTTTAGTGTCTGAGTGAATGGGAAACCCTCTTGTGCATGGCTTGAGTACCCCTTGACCTCATATCTTATTCCAGCCACTGATGCTGTGGACAGTTTCACACAGTCTTTGAGCAGCTTGGCTCTAGTGTAATCAGAGCCTTCCAAACACACAGCAGGTCCTCTGACTTTCTGCCCAGAGATCTTCTGATGCTGAGTGTGTGCCCCATGAAGGATTTGGCAATCTTACAGGCACAATCCTTACTTGTTGGAGGATGAACCAATGGATGAATGGTTTCCCATTTTTACTTCTGAGCTGGATGGTTCTGAAACCCACCAGAAATCTTCTTAGAGCTCTCTGGGATCAAGCAAACAATATTCCCTTGAGGTGGCCAATTCAATAACATATGTTTGAATGAACTTTCACATGTATTCTCTCTGCTCCAAGGTCCTTTATTCTCACTCCCTAAAATCACACTTCCAAATAAACCATTCATATGCTAGCTTTTGTCTTAGAGTCTGCTTCAGAAAAAAAACTAAGACATTGAATCTCCTTATTTAAAATACTCCTGGTTGCCAAATTGTTCTGTCAAATTGCAGAGGGTTCCACTGCTGGCTGTTTTTTAAGGAAAAAAGAAAAACTGATCAGAAAAGATATGTGGAGCCCTATGCTCATTGCAACTTTATTTACAATAGCCAAGATATTAAAGCAACCTAAGTGCCTATCAATACATGAATAGATAGAGAAGATGTGGTATATAGATACAATGAAATACTACTCAGCCATAAAAAGGAATGAAATTTTGCCATTTGTGACCACAGGGATGGACCTAGAGGGTGTTATACTAAGTGAAATAAGTCAGGCAGAGAAAGACAAACACTGTGTGATTTTATTTATCTGTGGAATCTAAAAATTAAAACAAATGAATAAACACAGCAAAACAGAAACAATTATAAATACAGAGAACAAACAGGTGGTTGCCAGAAGGGGCAGGGAGAGGATTTAATGTAGGAAGATTAAGAGGTAAAAACTCCAGTTGCAAAATAAACGAGTCATAAGATGTATGAAGTGTACAGTGTGGGGAATATATTCAATAACCATGTAATATCTTTATATGGTGACATATGATAACTAGACATTGTGGTGATCGATTTGAAAGGTATAGAAATATTGAATCACTATGCTGTGCACCAGGAACTAACAGAATTTTTATAAGTCAGTTATACTTTAAAAACAAACAAATAAACTGATAGAAAAAGAGATCAGATTTGTGGTTACCAGAGCAGGGGGAAGAAGGAGATAGAATTGGATGAAGGTGGTCAAAAGGTACAAACTTCTAGTTATAAGATAAATAAGTATTAGAGATGTAATGTACAACATGATAAATATAATTAACACTGCTGTATGTTACATAAGAAAGTTAAGAGAGTAAATCCTAAGTGTTCTAATCATAAGGAAAAATATTTTATTTTTCCCTTTTGTATCTATATGAGATGATGGGTGTTCACTAAACTTATTGTGGTAATCATTTCATGATGTATTTAAGTCAAAACATTATGCTTTACATTATAAACTTCTACAGTGCTGTATGTCAATTATATCTCAAAACTGAAAGAAAAATAAATAAATAATAGACTTGCTATACTAATGATAATATCTAGGAAAGTCACTGAAAGTATGATTTGATAGCATATTTGAATTAAAATTGCCCAGGAATTTGAATAGAAACAGGTGATGGGGAAATTGCATCATCCCTAGGGCTACATAATAAATACAAAACAAATTCAAGAGTCCCTCTAACTATAAAGCTACTACCACATTCATACATAGGCAGCAATTTAAACTCTGCAAAATAGGTCCTCCTTTTAATTAAATTAATGTTATTAATTTGAAATGTATTGGCTTTGTAGTTTAGCCTGTAGCTAATATTTATATTTCTCTTTGGTTTTGGGTTATGTAACAACTATAAGTGTAAGGGATTTAAAACTAGATCCATAACAGTATATTAAAATGATTTAACTAGGGGCTTATGAGTAGATTCCCCCCAAAATGGATCCATATATTATTCAACTTTCAGAAACAGTGTTCAAAGGTGAGGACCTAACTTCCCTTGAGATTATTTATCACTATTAATAGAAATTCAGGAAGCAGTTTCATCAGTGAATGTAATCAAAGACTATCACTTTATATTACAATATAGCATTTACTTTTATTAAAAAATGCAATAATTTAGTCCCCACAGCTTTCTCCAAGTTTTCTCAAAGAGTAAGATGACAATGCACGTGAATTCTAAAGTCTATCCACCTCAGCGATGTCTGTATTCACTCAAGACCAAGGTAACCCAACAGCTGTTTCTGCTTTAAAGGTCACTGAGAATTTATAAACAGTTTCTTCTTCTCTGTTTTCCTTAAGCTTAAATAGCCATATAGTCAAAATAAAATAAAACAAAACAAGTTTAAGCCTCATGAGGAAATAAATCTAAAGATAATAAATATCTAGAGAATACAGTCTTCTACATTAGGTCCTTTGGTAATAACTGGAGAGACCTATGGTAGGCTTTGTAGTCACACAGACCTGGGTTCAAAGCCATTCTGCCACTTCCGGTCTGTATGTCGTATACGGCCTTAGGAAAACTACTTATCATTTTTGAGTCTCAGTTTATTGACCCAGAGAGTATGGTAAAATAATATTAATTTAAGTAATGCATACAAATATCTATTTTTTTATACAGAGTCTGGAATGTATAGAACATTGGAAGAACTGAAATAAATAAATAAATAACTTTTTTTTATGTGGACCATTATTAAAGTCTTTACTGAATTTGTTACAATATTGCTTCTATTTTATGTTTTTTGGTTTTTTGGCCGTGAGGCACATGGGATCTTAGTTCCCCAACTGGGGATAGAACCCATACCCTCTGCATTGGAAGGTGCAGTCTCTCTCTCTCTCTCTCTATATATATATATACACAACTATTTAAGTGTCATATATATGCACACGAAAGGGATATAAGAAAATCTCCCAAAGGTAAGGTAGGTTCTTCTTACCAGATGAAGAGGGAGTGCCTGGCAAGGCCAAAATTATAAATGCGTATATGGCTCTAAACCCTGCTATTGTCGCACGCTCATGAATTTAAAGCCAGAAAGTGAATCAAAGACCTATCTGAAGAAATATGTTGCATAAATGGGGTGATATCCTGTACAGCTGGTGATATTAATAATTAGCTGTGTGACCTCTGTATCTATCCACTGCAGCATTTTTCTGACAGAGTACAGCATCAGGGTGCCCCTTAACTCCTAATAAAGCCTAGGGACACACTTCATTCATTGGTCACTGTCAGTAACCTAGTAACTGATACCAGGAATAGCAGTTACCTCTGTGTTCATCTTAACTCTTGTTAAACTTCAATATTTTTTTCAGGTTTTATTCCTACCACTGAAACCTCTTTGGTAAGTATATTTAAAAGTGTGATTTTTTTCTTCCTCTTTTTCCCTTCATTTTCTATATGACAGAAGCTGAAAAGAGCCATGAAATTCAATTATTCTGATTCTTCATGGCCCATCTATGTGAAACAAGCCACATAGCTGAAACAGAAACATCAAGTATTCCCAGTTGTGTGGCATCAAACAATACTTTGTGGAATCAGTCTCAGGAGGATCAGATGTCTCAGTCTCACTTATTCTTGTCGTGTGTTCCAAGCCAAAAACACACAGGGGAAAATCTCAGTGTTATGGTCCAAAGTGTGTCTGAAATTTCCTGGCACTGCTGTCTAAAATCACTAAGGTCAGATGCATAGGTCATCAGAGATCCATTCCATTGGATTCTGTTCACTCAAGCTATATGATTAAGAGGCCAAATCAAGATGGATACTGAAAGCTTTTTTTTTTTTTTTTTGCTACTAACAGATGTTTAAGTACTCACAGAAAATGCAGGCTTTAAAATTCAGTTCCATTGGATGGAGATATAAATATTATGTAATACTTAGTTTTGATGAGAGTAAATTCTTAGGCAATTAGAGAAGCATTCAGAGTATATTGGTATATTATAAAACTTTCTATAATTTTATGTTTTTAATTTTAATTTTTAAAGCTTTGTGGTTTTTCTTTTCTTTTCTTTTCTTTTTCTTTTTTGTTTTTAATTCACTTTCTGAAGGTAGGAAACTAGTTTGAATTCTCTCAAAGCAGAGAATTCTAAGAGTTTATTTGGGAGACGATCCAAAGGACTCGCCAGTAGGAGGTCAGATGAATGAGACAGAATGGGATGCCAATTAAGGGAGAGTTATTAAGCACATCACTGGTAGAGACAACTGGAGTTTAACACCAATAGAGAGTCAGAGCCGAGTGTAATACAGTTATACACCTGAGGTTTGGAGAGGATGTTATTATCCACCAACTGCCTCTTTCACTGGTTAATGACTTATCCTGGGGGTTCCAATTCCCAGCACTTTCCTCAGTCCTACCCTGGGTAGAGCCAGCTCTGATGGCTAGAGAATGCCCTCAGGCACAAAAACAGGAGATTTTGCTAGTTGGAATCAAATCAGTTGGTTTAGGGGATACAGGCAGGGCGATGAAAGTGTCTGCTACAGAGATATATCAACATTTCCATTTTTCATATGTAGAAACTAGGGCAAAGATTTTATGTGGTATTTATCTCAAGAATACAAAGTCGATTGGGCTAATTGTCATAGAAAACATGCTAATGCCTATTAAAATTGAAACAACAAATTAAACTAATTTAGTTTGTGTCCTTAATCCCCAAATCTTTAACAAGATAACAGAAAGATATTTATGCTCATTCCTTCTCTCCATTTCCCATAGTGACTGGTCACACACTAAGCCAGCAATGCTATGAGAACCCTTCAGAAAACTGTAAATGAGTAGCATTTCATAATTTCAATTTAGTGTTTGGAAGCTGAAAGAATCACACCTACATTACACTTCTGATGATACCTTTACTATCTAATTGCAGGCTAGTTCACCTGAACTCAGACCAGGTATGCAATTTTAATTCCAGTTGGAGTGTATATTCTATTACCTTATATTCTATTAGCTTCTATTGAGTGCTAGCAATCTAAAATATGAATGTGATTTTTTTCTTTATCTATGTAGGGAAATTAACTTGAAAAGGAAATGCTGCTCTCTGTAATATGAATGTTATCTAGATAGACATTTATTCATAAAACGATTTTAATCAATTATTATTATTTTTTTAATCAATTATTTTGACAACCCAATTTTTAATATCATTTTCCATGATATACTATATATTTTTTTCTTTTTTAACTTACTTTTAAACTTTTTTAATAAAAATTTTCAAACATACACCTAACTTGGAAGAAGTATATGTGTACTCCAATATACCCATGATCTATATTCTATAATTAACATTTGACTACATTTGCTTTATCAAATAAATCTTTTAGTTTCCTATTAGTGATACAATAAATTACCACAAATTCAGTGGCTTAAAACAACACAAATTTATTATCTTATACATTTGGAGTTCAGAAGACTAAAATGAGTTTCACTGAGATAAAATCAAGGTGTTGGTGAGACCGTGTTCTCATTGACCAGATGCGTTCCTGGAGGTTCTAGGGGATAATCCATTCCTTGCTTTTCCAGCTACCAGAGTTCACTTGCATTCTTTAGTTTGTGGTTCCTTTCTCCTTCTTTAAATCCAGTAGCAAAGCATCTTATCTTTTTCTGATTCTGATCCCTGGTTCCCTTGTTATACTCCTTCTCTGACTCTTCTGACTTTTTCAGATAATATTTGATGCAGGATAACCAGAATAATTTTCCTACTTTTGGATCCATGAGTTGATGACACCTACAAAACCCCATTGCCATGTAAGTTGATACTTACAGTTTCACATTATTCTGCCTTCCACGCCATCTATCCTCTGTCCATCCCTCCTTTCATTCACCAATCCATCTCTTATTTGTTTCTTTCAGGCTGCTTATTCCTAAGGGTCACTCTCTATTGAGTTCTCAGTCAAGTTTTCTGTATCTTTAAACTTCATTTAAAGAAAAATATATTTTACAAGTTCCTCATATTTTTTTAGGAATTTGTGTGAATGCTTAAACAGTTCTGCTGCTCTATGCATGTATTTATACTAATCTTCTTAGTGTATCAACACAGGATGCCGAATTATGGATATTTTTATGTTTGTTCTGAAATTTTGTTTCTTTTTGCTGCTTTATATAAATATTTTGCTCTCAAAAAGCCCATGTTGAATTATTCTCACAACACTGGTTGAGAAATAGAGAAATGAAATCCATGTTCCAATAAGGTGTTTTATTCCTATGGGCTAAGTTTAGCAGCAGCATGGTTCATTGGCTGTATATATCCAAATTGATATAAATCATCCTTTAATAAAGTGAAGATATTCTTCCCCAAGGTGAGCATGTTGCTATAGAAATATAAAGTGGTGAATAATTCCATTATTATTTAGATTTGTCTCTACAATATGATATCAACTTTGAATTTACAAATTCATATTATACTACCTAATGAAGTAGAATTCCCCACACTTCCACTCAAAAAGTAACAAAGACAAATGGTATAACATTAATTGACACATATTGAGTACCGAATATGTATGTGCCAGATGCTGCATCATTTAGTATTATCACCCCTTTTCTATACATGAGGCAAAAAATCATAGATTGAGTAAAATACTCATGGTCATATAGCTAATGTGCAGTGAGACTAAGATCGAAACAATCCTTCTGAACATTGTGCCTGGGGCTCAGATAGAGACAGGAAACAAAGAAGACATCTAATTCAGTCTGGAGAGAATAAACAAAGGTTTTCCAACGGAGGTAACTCTTCTCTCAATTACACTATACAGTGTTAACAACTGCCGTCACCATGTTTTACATTAGATCCTCAGATCATATTCATCTCATAGATGAAAGTTTGTGCTCTCTTAATAAACTCTCTCTGTTTCCCTCACCCCCCAGCCCTTGGAAACTACTTCTGTCTATGAGTTTGACCTCTTTTTTTTTCTTTTCTTTTCTTTACTTTTTTTTTTTTTTAAGATTCCCCATATAAATGATATCATGCAGTGTTTCTCTTTCTTTGTCTGACTTATTTCATTTAGAATAATGCCCTCAGGGTCTATATATGCTGTTGCAAATGAAAGGATTTTATTCTTTCTCATGGCTGAATAATATTCCATTGTGTATATATATATCACATATTTTCTATCCATTCATCTGTTGGCGGATACTTAGGTTGTTTCCATATCTTGTCAATTGTGAACAATGCTAGAACGCACATGTGAGTGCAGATATCTCTTTGATATTCTGTTTTCATTTCCTTTGGATGTATACTCAGAAATGGGATTTCTGGATCATATTGTAGTTTTATTTTTAATTTTCTGAGGAAATTTCATGCTGTTTTCCACAGTGGCTGCACTCAGTGGAGGTGACTTTAAGAGCATGGCAGAGAGTCAGTCAATAGTAGAAATCAGAGTAGAGTCTTCCAGACCAAGAAAACAGAATGAAAAAAAAAAAAAACTGGAGCTGTGTTTCTCAAGGGAGGTTTATTTTGCTCCTCCCCCACCCCCAGTCAAGGGGCATTTGGTAATGTTTGGAGACACTTTTTCTTGTCCCAACCATGCATGGTTGCTGCTGGCGTTCAGTGCATGGGGCCAGGGATGCTGCTCTCTACCCCGTGATGCTCAGGGCAGCGCCCACAACAAAAAAGTATCTGGTCCAAAATGTCAGTAGTGCTGAGGTTGAGAAACTCTATCCTAGAGTGTGTACAAATGCCTGAAGGTTGGCGTATGCAGGAGATTCAGGAGTAGTGTTAGAACAGAAGAATGAGGTGTAAAGTGGGAGATATGACAGTGGTAATGCAGGCATGTGCTACCCTTGAATCATTTTATAAGTTAGGCAAAGGAATTTGGACTTCATCCTCCATGTAATGGGGAGCCAAGGAAGAATTTTTTTATAGTGGATGACTTGACAAACCTGTATATCTTATAGGAGGGGTTGGCTTATGAGAACAAAATGAGATAATTCTTATAAAAATGGTTCATAAAATTCTATATACATTTTAGGCATTATTATTTCATATAAGTCAGCGGTCCTTAACTATTTTGGCACCAGGGACCCTTTTCATGGAAGACAATTTTTCCATGGCAAGGGGAGTGGGGAGATGGATCAGGAGGTAATGTGAGCAATGGGGAGCGATGGGGAGCAATAGGGAGTGATGGGGAGCGATGGAGAGCGATGGAGAGCGATGGGGAATGGCAGAAGAAGCTTCGCTGTCGGGCCGCTCACCTCTTGCTGTGCGACCTGGTTCCTAACAGGCCAAGGACCGCTACCGAACCATGGCCTGGGGGTTGGGGACTCCTGATATAAGTCATCATTCAGAGATGTTGATATCAAGTGGTATTTATTAGAGAAATAAAATGATCACACCCTAATTTGACAAGATCATCTACCAATAGTCCCATGATCCAATGCATTGTTACTACACCCCTAAATAGCTCTGTCATATGATTTCTATAAAAGTGCTAGTTCTTGTTCTCTTCAATGTTATTTATATTTCTAACTCTTAATATATGCACTCACACTATAAATCTTTCAGTCTACTAAGCCAGCTCTGCTCCACCCTCAGTGGTTTATTTTGCTTTAACATCTACAGGAGCACCCATCACATTGCTCACTCAGCTAGACACGATTGCATAATAAAAAGTGAAATTCATAGAAATACTTTTATATTAATTTCTTTCTTCATATTCCCCTTTTTCTTCCTACTCTCTCTCCTTGTGTTCTTTTTCTTCCTTGTTTTTCTCTTTTCTCCAG
This sequence comes from Orcinus orca, assembly GCF_937001465.1. Classification (NCBI taxonomy): domain Eukaryota; kingdom Metazoa; phylum Chordata; class Mammalia; order Artiodactyla; family Delphinidae; genus Orcinus; species Orcinus orca. The sequence continues at coordinate 182,776,412 of NC_064560.1, read as the reverse complement.
AATCTGGCTAATGTCAATAGGAAAACGTGACAAGAAAGAACCCTTACCAAAGTCTAACCAAGACATTTGATTATGTTACTTGTGAGGTATAATCATAAATGACTTCAAAGATGACCTCTGGTAGGAACCCTCTAAGATAGCACCCAATGATCTTGCCTCCTGATATTTACAGCTGTGTGTAATTTTCTCCCCCTTGAATAATTTGCTACTAATCAATATAAAATGGCAATATTGAGGAAATTCACTTCTATAATCAGGTTACAAGAGACAGTGACTTCTGTGTTGCTAGTAGACTCTCTCCATCTCTTGCTGGCTTTGATAAAGTAAGCTGCCATAGAGGAGCAGTCCATGTGCTAAGATCCCAAGGTGCAAATTTCAGCCAATAGTTAGCAAGGAACTGAGGTCCTTAACCTGACAACACTTGAGGAACTGGGAAACTGCCAATAGCTATCTGAGTTACAGTGAAAGTGGATCCTTCCATAATTGAGCTTTCAGAAGAGATCCCAGTCTCAGCAGACACCTTGATTTCTGGCTTCTGAGAGTGTGAAGTAGAGGGACAGCTAAGCCAGGTCCAACTTCCTGACCCAAAGAAACTGCAAGATAATAAACCTGTGTTGTTTTAAACTACTAAATGTTGGGATCATCTGTTATACAGCAATAGCTAAGTAATGCATGACCCTTAGTCTAAGTTCACTTTGAACTTAAATATCTTCCTCATCAACTGATAGGCACTGAGAACACAAGGATGAAAAATGTTTGAATTTCAAATTACAAAATCTTAAAAACAGTGTTGTTTCATTGTGAGGTAAGTGAATTGAATGAAGATAAGACACTACACAAACACTACACAAATACTTATTTCTGACATTCTAAAATATAAATGAAAAGAAAATTTTGTTTTCTTCTCTGTTATGGATAGTCAGTCAACTTTACACTTTAACCACAGTATTGAATGGCAACATTAAAGCATTTTTTGGACCTAAGAGTTGACACAATCTATATTAGTTGAGGTAATAGTAACTACTGTAGTAGAAAAAACCAAAATAGTAGCACAATACAGTAGCCATTTAGCTCATTCACATAAAGTTCAAAATGGATGTTTCTGATCTGAATGAATTCCTCTTATCAGCTATACATTAGAAATCCTGGGTCTTTAGTCTTAAGGCTCTATCATTTTCAATTCATTTCCAGAGTTTCCACAGAAGGAAAAGTGGATGGAGTATTGTTCAAAGATTTTATGAAGTGTCGGTAACTGGCTTTCCTAGTATCTGCCAACATTTCCTTGGCCATAAACTAGTTGCACAGTCACAACTTGCCAGGTTAGCGGTGCCCTGTAGAAGTATAAATGGATTTGCTGAATAACAAATCAGGCTCTACTGCAAACTGTTATTCTTCCACTTTGCAAATCAGAAAATGAAGATTTAAGAGAGTTCAATACACTTGATGATGTTCACACCACGAAACTAATTGTAGACATAGGAGGAGTGCTCCTCCCTCTAACTTCTTGTTTGATACAGTTTCTGTTATTTTATATATATATATATATATATATATATTATATATATATATAATTATTTATTCTCCGTTTATATATAGAGAGAGTTTTCCAAGACTAAAGTTATTAAAAGTTTTGGTAGGCTATTATTAAAGGCCATTTGCAAAGATTCAAATATGTGATTATTCAACGTGCAATTACTTAGTATGCCAATTTAAAAGTGGGAGGCCATGGGTCTCTGTTTATGTTGAAAGGGCAAAAGAAATATAGCCTCTCTCTAATCTTATATTAATGAAAATTAATTAATGAAAGTGTAGTTCATTTGTAAGAAAACATTTGGGCATTTGTAGGTTTCCTGGGCACATCACTTTAATTAGAAATATGTAATTCTATTATCTTTTAAATTTTATGCCTTTAGATTAGCAGCACTTGAAAGAAAAAATATGCAGTGTGTCCCAAATGAGTTGTGTGGATTCTGACATTTAGTAACCTTCACCTAGATGAGCTATCCAGGCAGGTTTATGTGACCATGGGTTTAGGAAATTTAGTTACCCTGAACTTGCTAGATGGAATCATACTGCTTCAAGTCCTAGACATTCAAATTTGCTTTCAAATTAACTGGTAGATTCTCAAAGCCTTAGTTAAACTAGTTCATGAAACAAATATTATTTTTTCTCTTTCTATTCTCCTAAACACTGAAATATACCTTTGAAATATAATTATCTTGTTTACTGGTTTTCTAGCTGGGATGAGGTTCTTTCTTTTAAGTAGAAAGACTCACCATGATTAATTTTAATTTAGAAAGCATTTGGAAATCATTGTATGTGATTTTTAAACAAATGCTTTTAACCATAGAAATGAAATACACTGTTATTTCATAGGACACAAATGTGGCAGCACATCGCAGTTAATTGAAGATGCTACATTCAGATGTCCACATACCTTGCCCCTACTCTGCTGATACTCTCTAACTATGTAAAATTAAGAAAGAATTGGTAGGTTGGGTGGGTGTAGTTGTGTCTCCTGGTTTTATAAAACTAATATTGTATAACAGACCTAGATTTTGAGGATTCCTATGTAAAAGTGCAAAGTGTTGCAGGATTTGTAGGTAAGGCCATTGTGTTGAGGTACTTTGGTGGAACGTCTTAGTGAAGAACAAGGAGTGGGCTGAGATAGAGAGAGTTAGGAAAGCATACTTGAGCTCATTCTGGTTTAGGAAATGGATAGAATAAATGAGAGATATGTTATAATTGTTCTTTTAAACTGACGGTTTGTAGGAGAAATCATGTATCTTCTTACAGTTGATCACTTAAAGATCAAAACTGTAACTGGAGGCCAAAATTTTCTTTTGTAAATCACATACACACACAAAAACATCACAAAAGGGTTAACTGTGCAATTTTTTTTAAACTTCTGTAGGGCACTATGTTTTTAATGACTATTTGTAAGGCTCTGTGATAAATTGACTCATGTATATAAAAAATGTTTTGACCTCCTTGGTGAGAGGTACTATTTTAAATCAGTTGATTATTTATTATTAGTGGAAGAGAACACTGAACAAATAGAAGACATGTTTTTATTCATTTATGAGGGAAAAACTGCAGAAATCTTTCTCCAAAATGGAATTTACTTATTTGTTTATTTTCCTAATGATAATAGTAGTGATAACTCAAGGGATCTGGAACATCAAATATCTGGTCTGACAAATTCAGGTTCAATAATCAATCATATGCAGTCTTTATTTAGGAAAATTACAAAACACCCTGTAGCTGCTCGTTCTCATAGCATCTTGGACTGTCTTTAGGTGTGGAAATACTGAGCTTGAATTTGCTTATTGTATGTAAGTGAAGACAAAAGAAGCATTTCTCTCTGCTTCATACATCTTACAAGTTCAACCTTCGTTGGAGGCCAACATCTCTTCACCATCCAGTTCTTTGATTTCTTAAATTCAGCACCCACATCTTCTAGCTTGATAGACTTGCCATTGCTAAAGGAGATTTTCTCCCTCTATTCTTTGAAAGTTTAAATCTGGCAAGTTGTCAGCTCTTTTTTCCTTCCAGCCCAAGCTCATCGTTGTAGAGTCCTTATATTACCTGATTGATAGCATGAGAGACAATAAGTTATCAACTCCCACTTAGCTAGTTTAAGGCAAGAGTCCAGAAATTTAGTGAAATTGAACCAATTTCTGGCTATTTAAAATTCTTAGGTGTATTCTTGGATTTTTTCCCTCAGTTTGCTTAACCATAGTAAGCTTTATTTTGACATCAGAGTTAACTCTTTTAAAAACAGTATATATTATAATTATCTTTTATTTATTATCCTTTTGGTGATCTAATAAAATTAGATAACCCTTTGTATTTCTGTATTATTATGAGCAGGATGAAGAAGCAGGTACAGTGGACAATAAAGTGAGACAATAAAGAAGGTAGCAGTTAAAGGAAATAACAATAACAACAATGGGTGGGGGAAGAATCCTAAAGCTGCTATCATTTTACAAATAGTCAACCCCAAGGGAATAAATGCAGGATCAGTTAACAGTAATACTGGAGCTTTCTGGAGGTAGCATTCTAACCCTCCATTGTGTATGTGGCTTAGCAGTTTGAATGAGTCCTTGTCAGTGTTCAAAAGGAGAAGAAAATATACTGGAAATAGAGACTAGAAAAAGGTTTCAAAAGCTGTAAAATCTCTGTGGAGTGAGTAACCCAGTAATTGGAGCTGGGAACGTGAGGAGTATGTCTTGTTTACCTTGCCACTGAATCTGGCAAGTCTCCGTTAAACGCAATGAATTGGTTGGTTCCCAACTACAGGAGCCTGAAATTGTATTAATGTTAAAATGGTAGACATGAGAAAATGAAAGGAGAGAATAGCCTATTGCTCAGTGTTATGCACTGAATTGTGTCCTCCACCACCCAAATTCACATTCTATAGCCATAACCCCAAACGTGACTATATTTGGAAACAGGGCCTATGAGTAGATGATAAAGGTTAAATGAGCGCAAGAGGGGTGGCGGGGAGCTAATCCAATAGGGCTGCTGCCCTTTGAAAAAGAGAAAGAGACACCGGTGCCTTTTCTCTTTGTCATATGAGGACACAGCAAGAGGCAAACATCTGCAAGCCAGGAAGAGAGACACACCAGAACCCAGCCATGCTGGTACCTTGACCTTAGCATTCCAACCCCCAGAAATATGAAAAAATAATTTTTGTTGTTTAAGTTACTCAGTCTGTGGGGTTCTATAATGGCAGACCCAGCATAGTAATACACTCCGTTAGGAAAAGGAATCTGGCTTCTGCCTCTTGTCTTTAATCTTAATTACATAAAAGACTGGCTCCTGGGCAATGCAGACCCTGGATTTGAGGACATAACTTCAATTGCAGTGGCAGATGAAGATAAGACCTGTTTGTGGCCTCTCCAGAAAATATATATGGTCTCTCTCACATCTAATAGGAACTATTTCATGGTCATTTATCTGGCTTGCTCACTTCGAGAAAGATTAATTATATTCTTGGTGAGTACAAATAAAATAGTGATAGGAAAATAAGAGAGTGGTCATTATAAAACACACTGTGCCATTTCCCAATTTCCTGAGTGGACTGGTTGTCCAGTTAAGTTATGGAGTGCATCAGTGATTAACACTATGCTGGGCACATTGAAAATCATCAAAAGTATTTAGGAAAGAAGATATAAAGGAAGGAGAAAGGGAAGGAGGGTGTGAGGGAAAGAGGAAGTAAGGGGAAGGAAGAGAAGAAGAGATTAGGGAAAGTATTATTTCAACTTCAAGCAGAATCAGCACTTCTGGCTCTCCTATTGCCTGCATACAATGGACACCATATATGGTTAATAAGAACAAGTAAATAGATAAATTCAGGAACTACAAAATATTTTAGTAATGTTAACTTCAGTGTTTTACTAGATCTAGATGACTAGGATAAATCAATCAACTGGCATCCATACCCAATCAACATAACCTTCATGATGAGCATCTTGCTAAAAACATGCTAAAGGAAAAAACTTGCAATTGACTTCAAGGGACTGATGCCTCTCAACAAAGAACTACATTATGAAAAATGACTTTTGATAGGGGGCTGTGATGTTCAGTTATGAGACAGGTGGTGGGAATTTGTATTGTCTCTTTATCAGCTGTTATTTTTATAAGGATGGAGTTTCTAATGTTTTAAAAGATTTTTTTTAAAGCATCAGCACATTTCTCAAGCAAGTTATAGAGTCCTTTACTGACAGACTGACAAGTCTGTCCCTGGCGTCAAGACAGGCAAAACTCTTTATTGATTCCGAATTTTATTCAGAGTGGAACCCCAAATCCGATTAGGCCCTAAATGACTTGGACTGCTTCTATTTCTTTCACCTAGCTTCTTATTTCTCTCCTCTCCATGTACTCTTCTCCAGCCATATTTTGTTGTTCTTCAGACTTATCAAGACTGTTTCCATTTTAGGGCCTATGCACTGATGAATTCCACTTCCTAGAATATTCTGTCCTCCAGATATAAGCATGGCTAATTATTTCATTTCCTTCAAACCTTGTTCAAATGTCACGTAAGAGTGACTCTGCCAGTTTTTCTCCATTGCCCTCCCCATCTCTCTGATCCATCCTTTGTCATTCTTGTGTGTTCTGTGTCTTGGCATTTGACCACAATGGACTGCATCACCAGGACTCCCTTGCCAGCTTCCTCAGATTGGGTTCAGTCAACAGCAAACACAGGCAAGAAATCAGAGGGTGAAAGGAAAGAGATGTGGGGTAACTCCTTCCTTCTTCCCTCCTTGCTTTTCGGCTTGCAATCCTGGCAGTGTGTATCTCTGAGTACAGCTCCTGTAGCTTGGCCCCTTTGACATGGCCCCAGCTCCATGTAGGCTCTCATAACAATGTCACCCCTCTATACCTTCAGGTATAGAGACAGCAAGAGGTTCCTGCTGTTGCTATACACTGAGTGCACCAACATTTCTTAACCTAGCTTACTCCTCTGCAGATAGTTCCTTTGTCAAGTTCTCTTTAGAAGCCTATCTGAGGGCACCTTCTTTGTCCTGACCAGCCTCTGAATAATAAACTTACCCATATGACATTTTAAAAGATTGCAACCTATTGCTCTCTCTCCTAAAGTCTTTAATCCTCTTTACTTTGCTCTATTTTTTCCCCCATATTACCCATCATCTTTTATAATATTATTTACTAATTTATTATATTTGTTCTTTATAGTCTGTCTCCCTTTGGTAGAGACAGACCCATGAAAGCAGAGGTCTTTATATAATTTGGTCACTGAGGTATCTCAAGTACTGTGAAAAGTGTGTGGTGCATAATAGATATTGAATAAACAATTATTGAATAATGAATAAATGCATCAACCTACTAGCCATATACAGTAAGTTTCCCAGGAAATGTTTCCTGGTGTTGGTGAACATTTCTATCAATAAACTTTGAAGACTGTCCTTAACACCTTTCTCTTTAGCCTATTAAGACTTTAGAGAAGAATGCAAGGCTCAAAATGTACCATCAAGTCATATTGTAGAATTCAATGGAATTAAGTTAATATATTTTAAACCAGATTAGTTACTTAGTTTTTCTGCGTGTACTGATTCTAAGCCATATTGGTCAGGATGGTTTAGGGTGTGCAGCAATAACGAAGCCAAAGCTTCATACTCTTAAAGTGAAAAGGGTTTACAGATTCTCAATCTCACTACACGTTCACCTCAGTTTGACAAGGGACTCTGATCCATGTCTTCCTTACACAGAGTCTTTGCAGTTTACTGAAATAAGATGTTTCAAAAAACAATTAAATAACTGATTTCTGATGGAGAAAACATTTTAACATTCCTTGCTCCTGATCCTCAAAATTAGAATATTTCTTGAAAAAGTTTAAAATGAATTTAAGTTTTCACATAGAGTTGGATGAAATTTAGGAAAAAAAAAACCCAACTGTATTGATATTAAATTTATAAATGGTGTTACTTAGCTGTTACAGGGAATTCCCAGGCCCTCCTCCAGCTGTGCAAAATAATGCTAAATTGTTACACATTGTTTTTCTTTGAGAAGAACATATGGACCCAAGGATAAAAGCACAGAGCTATCTTATATAATTTATGATGTTCTCTGCTTACCCAAGCCTCGTTCTTGTTCTCTCTTTCCCCTTTAGTAATATAACTTGGTCATTTCCCAAGTACTTTAAGATGATATTCACTTTATGCCTGTCCCAATAAATGTACAAAATTCCTCATATTTCCTTCCAAAGAATCTTTTCAAATCACAGATTTATTGCTCCCTACGTGGCTAAATACCAAGCAGAACTATGTCAGTAATGATAATGGCAGCAAATATGGTGTGAGATAAAGCAGGAAATAAAGATAAGATAAGCAGGAAATAAAATAATACCTCCTTGCTGCCTTTGGAATTTTCCTAAAACACCTTCATGGATACAATTAAGGTAAACTAATTTATGATTTAACAGTAAAATGTTGCTGGTAAAATTTTAAAAGTTGAAAATGACTATCCTACCTATTTTGGATGGGTTTAGCTTATCTAATCAAATGAGAAAATCAGATTCTCAATTCAGTGTACAAAACCATCAGCATCCAAGATCAGGGGATGTGAATTGCCTGGCCAACTGCCTCAAAGCGGAATAACACTTTGTTCAGAAATTTTAAAGTTTAAGTTAATAAAACTATATTGTGAGTTGATTAAACCAAAATTAACGCTTTTATAGTTCCTAAATATTTAAATTTATAAGATACATATTCTTTATGCTAAATTAATTTTTTTTCTCATGCTGAATAAGTCAGTTAGAACTTGGAAAAACTTTTATGACTTTACCTTACATTTATTGAGACAAACATTCCAATAGCTTCAAGTGTCTTTGTTTCTTCCGAATCACATTGTGGAAAATTTGCAGGGATGAGAAATAATTATCATTTTGACTTTACATTCTACTGAGAATACATATCATTGTACTAAGCAATAAATGTTTTCTATAAATTTGTGAAATCCAGATCTTTTAATTCTTCTGAGAGAAAAATACATGACTATAAAAAACAGCTCTGCTACCTTTATGAATTACTGTTGTATTGTTTGGACACCAAACTCTAGAGGTAGCCATACTAGAATTTCATTTATGGCTATGTAACCTAATACTGGAGGGTATAATAATTAGCACAAGAATGTTAGAAATAATTTTATATTGTTGAATTGAATGATGTTAAAGTTATGTTGACTGGTCAAAAATACTTCATATGTTTCTCTGACCTTGTCTGAAAGCATTTAAGAAGCTGGTGAGCAGAGCAGTATAGTAGAGTTCTACTCTTAAAATTCCGTTCTTTCCAGGATTCTGCCTGTAAATAAAGGTTTCCATTGCCTGTTCCATTGAAAAGTTTAGCACCATTCTGCCACTAGAAGACTGTTGAATTCACCTCTATGATAAAAACAAACAAACAAACAAAAAATCTGTTATGTGCTTAGGACTTAGACCTGGGATCTCTCCCAATCCATAAGAACAGAGACAAATGCTAAGTTAGTCTTTGCTCATTTGGTTTGCATCCTTCTGAATAAGCTGGACCATTCTGCATGTCCTCACCTTTTGCAGCCTTTCTTGATTCCCTAGTTTGGGCTTAGACACCTTGCCTTTTGGATCCTATTTTTGCCATTAGGGATTCTAGCAGAGATAGAATTTACCTCATTGTACTTAAACCACAGTTTCTCTTAATATGCTTGCCTCTCCACATTATATTAACTCCCCACCATTAGATTCATTTGTTGTGTAAATAAATAAGTGTATTGAGTTATAATCATATTCTTATATGATCTGGAATTTTCCTTAGAGATAATGAGTAATAACTGACCATACGTATCATAATCTACTATGTAAAGAAAAGGAAAACACTATAACTGTGATACACTGAAACTCCTGTTTTTTCCCTCTTTCTCATGCCTCACGCTGTCTTACTGGCTCTGTCTACTGGAAACTGTTAATCAAATATACCATCATATTAAGGTATAAAAAATGTTAACAGCTGAAGACGGTACTCCTCTTTCAAGTTATGTTAGAATTAAAGCCTTTAAAAAGTAGATTAATTTATCAAAGTTAGAGCTTCAGAATCCACCTGAGGGACATCATTTTGTCTTCCTGAAATTCTTCCTTCTCAGTATTTGCCTACACTCCCTAATACATAAAGGTAGACTCACAGAAAATATGGTCCTGGTACAGAATTAGCCACAATATGCAACAACCATTTAGATCATTAACAATATATCTTTTTAAGTTATAGAAATTATACAAAGTCATTGGATACATGAGCCGTTGTGCTAGGATTTTATGTTTTCCATCACGTCTAAGTTTTCCTCCCCTGTGGAGGTCAGAATTTAAGGTGGCTCCATGATTCCACCTCTTGGGTGTCCTTGTATAATCCCCTCACCCTGAGTGTGGGTAGGACTGGTAACTTATTTTCAACCAATAGAACATGTCAAAGGCAATGGGACGTCACTCCATTGACACCAGATTGGTGTCTAACAATTCAACTCAATTCTGACACTGTCTACCAGGAGATAGCATCAGGTACCACAGGTTAAGTGTTAGTCCTATAAGACTGTCTCTTCCCCTATCCCATCCTTTTAAATGTCACTCCCAAGCCCAGATTATTACCTGTACTTCTGACCAATCAGCTATAAATCAGAGATTCTCACAGCCCCCTCCTTGGGTTCGGTTAATTTGCTAGAATGGCTCACAGAACTCACAGAAACATTTTACTGATTAGATCACAGGTTTATTATAAAATGGTACAACTCAGGAGCAGCCACATAGAAGAGATATATCGGGCAAGATGTGCTGACAGGGCTGGGAGCTTCCATGCCCTGTCCAGGCATACCACTCTTCCAGCCCCTCCACATGTTCACAACCCAGAAGCTTTCTGAACCTCTTGTTCTTGTTTTGTGTTTTTGTTGCTGTTGTTTTTATGGAATTTTCATCACATCCACAAGACTGATTAAATCATTGGCCACTGGAGATTGAACTCAGTCTCTAGCCCCACTCCTCTTCCCAGAAGTCAGAAGGTGAAATTCCAACCTGCTAATTGCATTGTTGGCTCCACTGGCAACCAAACCCCATCCTTAGGTACTGTCCAAAAGTCACCTAGTTAACATAACCAGAGACAACTTTACTGCTCTCAACACTAGAAAATTCTAAGAGTTCTGGGAGCTGTGAATCAGAAGCCATGGACTAAGACCAAATATATATGAAAAATATATTTTGGTCAACTGAATGATCAATACACATATTTTTTATAAATCACAATATTGGACACCCTAAGCAGATGACCCGTTTAACCTATGCCTAGACTCCTGTACCATAGAAGCTGTGAGATAATAAATGTGTATTCTTTTAAATATCCAAGTTTCTGGTAATTTGTTATACAACATAGACTAGTAATAACGACCTTACTCCCTGATTACAGACCACTGTCAAGATATAAAACATCTTACAATTTGCTTGCAACTAGCAAACAGAAAATGGTTAGTTCTGGCAGTATGTGATACACACAGACCAACAGGTTTTATGAGATATTGGTAACTACCAGGGAAAGACATTTTGCTACTGTATCCACAAAAACATATGTGAGATGTTACAGAAATGCTCCTTTCCTCTCTGATGTTTACTATATCCATATCTGCTTAATAATCAGGGACAGTAAACGGATTCATTTTTTTTCTTAATATCTACTTCATGTAGATTTTTTTAAAATTATTTATTTATTTATTTATGGCTGTGTTGGGTTTCGTTTCTGTGTGAGGGCTTTCTCTAGTTGTGGCAAGTGGGGGTCACTCTTCATCACGGTGCACGGGCCTCTCACTATTGTGGCCTGTCTTGTTGCGGAGCACAAGCTCCAGACACGCAGGCTCAGTAATTGTGGCTTACGGGCCCAGTTGCTCCGCGGCATGTGGGATCTTCCCAGACCAGGGCTCAAACCCGTGTTGCTTGCATTAGCAGGCAGATTCTCAACCACTGCGCCACCGGGGAAGCCCAATGGACTCATTTTGTAATATTTCCTCAGGGAAAAAAAATTTTAAAGTACATATAAATTATGCGTACATTCTCTTTATATGGGGCTGCACTATTCCCACTTATGTCTAGGTGTTTTTCATGGTTTAAATCAACACTTAACATGAACACTTTCTGCAAAAGACTGTCTGACTAAGAAGCGCAAGGGAAGTTTGCATAAAATGCTAACAGAGTACAAATTGACATGCACAATTTAAACTTTTTAAAAGTGTGTTTTTCTAGCCTGTTTTCTCTCTTTCTCATCGCACTTTTATAGATAAGTAGTAGGACAGCACCTAAAGGCAGTTGTGATGTGGTGTCTGCGCCATGAAATTATTGTTTTCCAAGTTTCCCTATAGTTCTTTGCACTCGGTAACTTAAATCTAGCCCCTTCTTCTTAGACTGCTTTTCCTCCATGCTGTGTTCCCTCCCCAAGTGGATTATTTACATTCTCCGAGAAGGTTTAGAAAGTACAGGCAGTGCTATATTTAGTCACCAGTATTTTATTTTCTCACTCAGGAATTCACTTTCACTGGGGACACAATTTACACCTTAACAACATCTTAACCACATGAAATCTAACAATGTTGTTAGAACGGTTTATCTGGCCCTGGTTAAAGCTCAGTATTGAAAAGGAACACTTTTAAATAGGGGTATAAGGTGGGCTGAAAAATGACCCCTTCCCACCTCCACCTCGCTGCCAAAGATGTCCACTTCCTAATCCCTGGAAACTGATAATATGTTACCTTGCGTGGTAAAAGAGACTCTGCAAATGTGATTAAATTAATGATCTTGAGATGATGAGATGACCCTGGATTATTTTTGTGCACCCCATGTTAGCACAAAGGTCCTTATAAGAAGGAAACAGATGAGTCAGAGTCATAGAAAGAAAATGGAAGTAAGGGTCAGAGAGGAAAGAGATGCTGTGCTGCAGGCTTGGAAGACAGAGAAGGGGGAGGCAGGAACTAAGGAATGGAGGCATCCTGTAGAAGCTGGAAAAGACAAGGTAAATCATTCTCCTCTAGAGCTTCTAAAAGGAAAGAACCTAGGGGCAGGTCAGGAATAAAGATACAGACGTAGAGAATGGACTTGAGGACACGGGGAGGGGGAAGAGTAAGCTGGGACAAAGTGAGAGAGTGGCATGGGTTTATACCTACTACCAAATGTAAACTAGATAGCTAGTGGGAGGCAGCCACATAGCACAGGGAGATCAGCTCGGTGCTTTGTGTCCACATAGAGGGGTGGGATAGAGAGGGTGGGAGGGAGACGTAAAAGGGAGGAGTTATGGGGATATATGTATATTTATAGCTGATTCACTTTGTTATACAGCAGAAACTAACATACCATTGTAAAGCAATTATACTCCAATAAAGATATTTTAAAAAATGCAGTCTTATGGACTCATTTTAGATGTTTCACCTCCAGAACTATACGAGAATAAATGTGTGATATTTTAGGACATTAAATTTGGGGCAGTTTGCTACAGCAGCAATAAGAAACCAAACAGTTTATAAATAGATGCTAAAAATAGTTTAGAAAGTTCAGAAACTAAAGGACCAGACTTCCACAGTTTGAGAAGCCCAATGTAATCAAATATTTCTCTTGTGAAGAGGGATTATACTTTTGTCTTTATGTATAGTTAATAGCCTGTTTTCTTTCTTGGAATAAAAACATCTTATTTATGGGTAAGCAGAGCCCATCACCAAAATATAAGGCTTACAGCCCTCTGCCAAGGACATGTTTCATTAAATTTGACCAGTTCTGAAACTGAGAGATGATCTGGATAAGGTGGACATTAAAGATTTTACCAGAAGCTTGGACCAAAACTCTGTAGGGACTGTTATTCTGGGTTTGTGTGGAGACCTCCCAACTATGAATTATGTTTCATTCAGGAAAAACTTGTAGGGTCACATCCAGTCAAAATTGTCTTACCTGATTCAGCACACCATACACCATGCACCGAGGAACAAGGAACATTTCTCCCCACTAATTAACACAGCAGCAAGAGCTACAACAAAATTTAAGTTTGAATTCTAACCAAAGAAAGTCAATTCATAGGACGTTTGCAGATATTGCATGAATAGATATGCTTATTGTAGGAGCACAAAGATACTGTGTTTTGCTTAAATGTAGCAGACAATAGTTTCTTATCCCATCTGTTTCTCATGAGAAAGGAAAGTAAATTGCAGGAAGAAGTCAAAGGGCTTCAGAATTTCCCTTTAACTGCTTGATTTCCCTTGACAACATTTCTGGCAAATATGTGAGTTTTCCAGCCCCTGCTTGAACATCTCCATGTATGGAGATGTTTCTATAGACAACCTTTCCTTGGATGGAAAACTAGAAAGTTCTCAATCAGAGCTGAAACCTTACTTCCTATATAACCCACAACCTATTCTTATCTTGTTCAAGAAGCTGCCCTTGGCAATGTGACCACAATAACTCAGAAAAGTGAAAATCCCTGTGCTTATGATAAGTATCAGCTCCTCCTTACAGACCCCTTACCTCAGTTTTGGATTGATTTTTCTGTCTATCAAAATCAAAGTTGAGCTCAAGTGTAAAAACCTCAGTTATATGTTGCCTTTTCTATTGCTTGGGGTGGGGAGGGAATCTAAGAATAGAATAAACAAATTAAGTGACAGAATCCTATTTCAAGCATAAATAAATTTTATGAAGACATGACTCTATGTCCATGAACATCCAAAATTGTTCTGTTTCTCCAAGTCACTGTGAAAAATTGCTTAGCAGGAAGTAATTTCTTTTTCCCACTAAAGTATGTTTTTGAAGGATTTTCATGTAAGTTTTGATTAAAAAGCATGTTTTTCTTTTTACTAGAAAGCCCAAAATCATAACCTACAAATATTAAGAAAGAATAGGTTTATTGTATGGATGCTTTAACATAGAGAAAATAGCAAGGTTGGTATTTCAAGGTTACAAGCCCTGGAATACTTTAACTGTTGACTCATAAGTGGAAGAGGTAGGTAGCAAGTTTTTCTGGTCCTGACACTGAGCAAACTTAATCAAATACTCTAACGTATGTAACCCTCTCTTTCCACCTCTACTAAAAAGGAACTGGTAGAGGTTGCCTCTGAAGCATTCCAGATTTAGAGACTTCATATTCTGTTGTGAAAAGAAAACCATTCTTGTCTCATTCCTGAAATGATGGTATCATGATTTGGTTGTTTCTGTATCTGGAACATACACATATTCACTTGGCACTTCTCATTAGTGTAGCTGTAGTATTTAGTAACTGTACCTAACTTTTACTATCCCTTTCAGCCCTCCAAAAAAAATGAAGCCAGAAATTTAATAAAGTCAGGGCATAATGCCACACTTCTAGTCTCATTTTGAGAATTTTACCACTTTCAGTTATTTGAAAAGGTTAAATATACAATAATCCTTTGGGTGCCATGAAGCAAATAAAATTTAATTCTGAATCATCCCAAGGGTGTTACCAGTGGAGAGCTGTCTCATCTCCTGGATGGCTATCAAACAACCTGATTTTTGTGCTCTTCTGTCTGTTTACCCAAGGCAGGTATGTGGATTTTATGAATGCATGAGTGCCTTTTAGGCAGAAATCTTTCTTCATAAATTCTAGTAAACCAATTTACCTGAAACAGTATGTGTTTAGTTTGTTGGAAAACCAAATGTCAACATAATTTTAATCTCTTTAACTGATTATTAATTTGGAAAAAAATGTATTATTAAAAGAAAAACACCATCAACATATCTCCAGATACTAGCTAGTCAGTTTACTAGCTTGAATACGTTTCCAAATATAACCTACATACAATCAACAACCTACACAGTGAACAAATACTAGAAGAGAGATTTGGTATCCTTCGAGGCTGAAGGGACCTAACATCTCACTAATGTTTATTTTGTTTCCAAGCCAGCAAAGTGCACATGTATTTAGAACAGCCTTCCATAATCCCAGGTGTTTATTAGTCTTTCCTTGGATTTCATTTAATTTCTCTAATTTCTTTGGTGTTGATCTTTTGGGACAGAAATATCAATCTGCATTAATTTACCATACATATTTAATTATCTGGGGAGTAAGTATTAATTTATACCTATTTTATTTATTACTCAATTAATAAAAACACTAAGGTTGAAAGAAGTTAAATAATTTACTTCATGTCACAGGAAGAGGCAGATTCCATCTTGGAGGACCTTATATCTACAAAAGTATCTTACTTGCACATAAAATCTCACATGGTCATCACTCAGGATTCTACTGCTCTGACTCCAGGCCCTTAAGCAGAGTCTTAAGATCAAGTGGCTTCTCTTGGACATAGGGTTAATGTTCCAAAATAATCTCTCCATCTCTTTACTACCAACACCCAAATAAGAAACTATAAATATACCCCATTTCATCACAAGTTACTAGTGGCTTGTGAAGTAACATAAAAATTTATCTATTCATGATGAAGTACTAAAGACTTAGCATATGCTGCAATTCGATTATAATTTTGATCTAGAGACAAAGAAGAAAGGGAGAGACATATTAATTCTTGCCTCTTGAATAGTAGAAGTTCCAGCATTCTGACATGTCAGTGAAAGGTCTTTTGGATTCGGTGGCCATTCCTTTGTCTATCAAATTATGAGTCAGTGAATTTCAAAAATATTTGCTCACTTACACTCTAAATTAAGTTTGAAAATTATGTACCTCTTCACATTGTTTTAAGTTGTTTGAGTTTGTAAGTTGATGTCTATAATTATTTAATTTTATTAAATCATTCAATTAAAACTGTGCAAAATATGTGATTTTTGCCCATTGAAAAATTGACATTTAAAATGTAACTGTTACACCAGTTTTCAAAAATAACCAAAAGAAGTTTGACAAGCTAGCACTTGAAAAAACTACGATCATCCATTTTCTTTATAAGACACTTCTGATAAAGGATTTATATCCAAAATATACAAAGAATCCTTAAAACTCAACAATAAGGAAACAGACAATTCAATTAAAAATGGGCAAGAGGTCTGAACAGACACATCACAAAAGAAGAAATACAGAAGGTATAAAAGCATATGAAAAGATATTCAACATCATTTGGCATTAGGGAAATGCAAATTAAAACTAAAGTGGATACCACCACATACTTATTAGAGTAACTAAAATCACACACACGTACAAAAATCCTGACAATAGAAATGCTGGCAATAATTCAAAGCAAAAGGAACTCAAATTCATTGCTGATGGGAATGTAAAATGGTACAGTCATTTTGGAAGACAGTTTAGTAGTTTTTTAGAAATCTAAACACAGTTCTGCCATGCAATTCTGCAATTTTATTCCTAGTTATTTTATATAATTGCTTTAAAGACGTACACTCTTAGAAAAGTCTACATGCACAATTTATAGCTTCTTTATTCATAAATGTCAAAAATTGGAAGCAAACAAGATGTTCTTCAATAGGTGAGTGGATAAAAACTACAGTATGTCCATACAATGGAATATTATTCAGCAATTTTTAAAAATGAGCTTTCACATCACACACAAAAAGTTAATAAACCTTAAAGAAATATTGCTAAGTGAAAAAAGCCAGTGAAACACCACAAGTAGTACAATTCAAATTATATGATACTCTGGAAAAGATAAAACAATAGTTACTGTAAAAAGATCAGTGGTTGCCATGGTTTCTAGGGAAAGGGGGAAGGGTTATAAGGTGAAACATACAGGATTATTTTTAGAGGAGAGAAACTAGTATTCTGGATGATACTTTAAGGGTGATATATGACTTTATGAATTTGTCAAAACATATGAAGATTTACAGCACAAAGAGGGAAGCACAAATGTAGGAAAATTCTTTTAAAAATTAGGACAATGTGGGATCTCAGGATGGAATACATAATGTGACAAAGGAATCTAACTGTATTATGAATAATTGAAATGACCTCAATGGAGTGGTCCAGAGAATGAATAGGTGATGACCTAAATAATCTTGGAAATGAGTAGACTATATAAACTAAAGACAAAAATAACTGCATATAAGAACTCTATTCCAATGGATATAGTTGTTCTTGATGGGGGTATGAGTTAACAATTCTGATATCGCTAGATCTGTATACTAGAAGTGAACTGGAAGCAAAGGCATGGCAGACACATACATAGGCACACGCACACTACCACACTGACGAGGCTATGTCAGAGGGACACAGAAGCCAACAAAAGACTCCCAACGGCCAAAGCTGGAATAATTTAAGTTACAAAACAAATTTTTAAAAGTCTTAAATTTTAACCCAAACTATAAAATAAATATCCATGAGTAAATTTTGATACAAACATGTAATGAAATAAACAAACAAACAAACAAATAAATAAATAAATAAGAGAAGAAAGTTTCCCGTGTAAAAGAAATCCAAATAATTCATGTAGATGCTCTGCTCTCAAGGGAGTGAAGCATAATTTTCCGATCCTGAGGTGTAAGTTATACATAGTGACTTTGCTGTGAAGAGGATAATGTAGAAATGAGGATAAAAAAGAAATTATATAGTGGAGAAATCTGTTAAGCACTACCTTGACCAAGTGAGCATGATCAACATGAGCAGTGATAAATCATGTTTACAGTGCCCTTGATATGATGGGATGAAAATGACACATCACCTATATGCTCCTCCCGCCCCAAACCCGTAATCCCACCCTTACTATGAAAAAAAAAAAAAAATCAGAAAAATGCCAAGAGAGAGGAATTCTGCAAAATACCTGACAAGTATTCCTCAAAGCTATTAAAATCACTGTTAAAAAAAAAAAAAAAGGTAAGTATGAGAAACTCACAGCCAAGAGGAGCCTAAGGAGACATGACAACTACATGTGATGTGGTAAGCTGGGTGGAATCTTAGAACAAAAAAACTAAGTAAAATATAAAATGTTAACAATAATACAAACTTAGTATAGGGTATCTGGGACTCTCTGTACTATATTTTCAATTTTCCTGTAAATCTAAAACTGTTCTAAAAATAATCTACTCACCAACAAAGTAGGCAATAGAGTCTTGCCTTGTATACCACATAAATTTTTAGGGTTTGAGCATTTAGTGTTTTCATTACACATGTAAAAATAAGAATAAATAAATAAATAAAACCAATACATAGACACGATTTTTTAAAATGATAAGAATATTTATAATCTGTTTATTTTATTGAACTAAATTTATTTTATATACCCCCACATAATTTTCTCCTATTATGATACACATTAATGATGGAAAGCTTTTATGTGATCACTCCATCATATCCTTCTGCATAAATATCTTCATAAATTAAATTTTCAATTTTTTGTGAAATAATGATGCCAAGTTTAAAAATTTTTGTAAGTGTAATTTTACTAGTGCAATTGATGCAAAACATATATTAAAAATGATAAATTGTGATTAAATATAAAAAGGAAGACTATTTGTCAAATGCATCTTTTAATAAGAAGTTTGGACTATTTTACGTAAGTCTGTGGGGTTTAATTCATTTATTAATATGCCCAATAGTTGCTTATTATTTGTTTTTAGAATGAGACTATTATTTATTTTCATAGATATAAATTCTAAGAAAAGTTATTGATGTAAATTAATAGATCAAAATGGAATGAATTTTGTTCTAGCAATGCTAATCAAGTTTTTGAACTTTTTCCAAGTTATAAGCCAAAATAATAAGCATGATTTATCATCAAAAACTATTTATAATGATCTAACAACTGACAATTGATGAGATTCTCCTTTAATAATGTTGAAAGCAGATCGAAATCCATATTATTTGCAAAATAAGTTGTTACCAACTTAGGAATGACATTTCTTCTCTCAGATTATGAAAGTTCTACCAAAAAAGCTTTATAAGATTTTATCAAATAGCCACTTAATTATATCTGTGACTCTTTCACTTTAGGGTACTTCATTTAATAATTTAATATGATGAAATTAGAAAGAGTTTTAAAAATGTAAACATTAATTTCAGTGTACTTTTATTATCATGATATATTTTGACAAAATATTTTATTTTATCACAAATTTTTAATAGTTTTTGTCAATACTCTGAAGTTCCAGATATAGGTTATTCAATATAGAGGAATAATGTATATATCTAAAGGAATCTTTGTTGTTTAACTAATCAAACAAATCAGACTTACTTTCTATCAGACAACAATTTATTACACATTTCAATGGAAATGAACATGTAAATAAGCATTCTGGAAAATATATAATCACATATTTTATGACAGATGAAAGTATCAATTCACATTATAGAGATAAGTAACTACGTTTTATAACAAATTACTGAACATGTTTGTTTTTGATTATCTAAGTTATAATAAATTAATGCAAATGTGACTTTAATTGTAAGTTATTTATAAAGTTAAAAGTGTGATGTGATGCAAAGCTCAATAGTCCTTCAGTAAATGTGTAGCTTACATGGGTTGGGAATTGGGGATTAATTACACACACATTTGCATGTGCATGTGTACATTTATAAGAATATACAAACACATAATACATGTATACATATGCTTGCGTGACAATGTGTGTGTATATATGTGCACACAAACACATTATAGGTACATACCTATACATGCCTTGTATATTATATGTGTATATATACATATATATGCTATCAATATCATCAGTTCTCCATAATTAAACTATTCTATTTATTTAATGAAAGATAAAAGCATATACTGCTAAAAATGATTGGTCTGGTAGTTAGCATATATAGCATATAATGGCAATTTTGAAAAGAGAAGATTGAAAGTATATAATATTTTATAAGATGAAAGATGAGGATTGAGTGTCATTGGAATAAACATATCATGATATGTTTCAACAATAATTTGTCTTATTTTTCTCACAAACATATATAAGAGATTATATATATATTTTTTTCTCCATGAGTTTTATCAAATACATCTTGAAACACTTGGTAATCCAAAAATAAGTTCAAGGTATATTTAAAAGATTTAACTGCATGATCAAATTTTGCTCTTTAGAGCACATTTTTTCTCATGATGATTTTTAGTGATAAGTATTGTGGAAAGCATTTTAAAAAGCACTATATATTTGGGACAAAATGTTATTTTAGCATTTATAGGTTAATTTAGAATTTAGAGTATTTTAGGAAAGTAAACAGTTCATTTATATCTTTTATAAGTTAAAACCAAAATCTGTATCTTACAGAACAATTTCTGTCAAACTTAGGACAGATCCCACTATAAACTAGGGCAATAGGGCAATATATTTTTTTAAATCTATTGTGTTTGACAGAAATTATAGTTAAGATTAACATAGATTGGTTAGATCAAGACTTTTAGATTAGGTCTGGGGACTACTGCTCTCCTAATTTCCTTTTAAGTTAATTGTTTCAATGTAGGCAAAACTAGATAGTAAAGTGATTGGTTTATATGCAGGAACTTCAGTTATCTGAAGATCCTCAGATAAATGAAATGACTTTGCATCATCCAAGGAAGGAGGGTGAAATCAATATACCTACAGTATGTTTCTTTCATTTTCAGTTCATATTAGTAATAATAACATTCATGCAGGACCTTTCATGGAAATTAATGACTGGTTGGAGTTAATGGACCAAACAGCAACCCCTCCCAGGCAGTCATTAATATCTAGGAATGCCTTATCCTGCGATTGCAGTTGCTTAAGTAAAAGCTTGCAGTAGAATTCCAAGAGAAATGCTAGACCTGGACTTGTCACTACAGAACAAATGGGAGTTTCGATTCCAAACAAATATCCAAAGGAACAAATAATTTGTGTTTCAATTGTTCTGTTTCCTAAAATGCTGTGCAGTATTTACAACTTTTCAGGTTGTATTCTATTAGGTTCTATTCTAAATAGAATCCTCAAGATTCTATTTCTTGAGGATTCAATGCTGGATGGAGCTGTCGTAAAGTGAAATTTCACTGTAAATAGAAGAAAGTAGACAGCACTTTAAGAAACTAATTTGCAATATTAGTTTTCTGTTCCTATAAATAACCTCAGAAGGCCCTTAAGCCCAAAGAACTATAACATTAAAAGAAAAAAATGCACTAATGAAGTGCACCTAAATGTCTTTACTGATAAAACAATGTATTCTGCATTACTTATGTTACTTATATCTCAATCATAGTACAGTATTTTGTCATTTGCTTCTGAAAACTATTATCCACTGGTTTCATATTATATAGACTTCCTCCTCCCTCTGATGCTTCTTATTGCTTCTCCTGACATTGTTCCCTTTACTTACCTAAATCCTAGTGTTATCTGGGAATATGTTCAACCTTCTTCTCTTCTTACTTTACAGCTCTAGTCCATCTGTTATCTTCTATAGGGTGAGGTCTCTTCCCAATCTGAACTGGCCAACTCTACCCAACCAACTCCTCTTTCAGTGATTTCAGTCTCAGTAAGTGGGCATCATTAACTTCCACACCAGAGGTCATTTTCAAAATTCTTTTTTTTTCACTAGGCCCTGTCAATTCTATTTTCAGAATAACATCTCAACTTCATCCACTGATTGTCAGTTATATAACCACTCCCTAATCCAATGCGATGTTGCCTTTTACATAGATTGATGGTTTTGTTGGCCTCCAATTGCCTTCTCTAGATAGTAATCAGAGCTCCTCCTAAAAGGCAGAAGTCTGTTACCCTGCTACTTAAGACCTTCAGTGACATGCCATTTTCTTTTTAATACAGTTAATGCTATTCATATGATTTATAAGCTTATCACTATTCTGGCCTTCACAAATCAATGAAAAAGAAATATGATACTCTTTAGCTGTTTGGAAATCTTCCCTTTATTCACTGAGGTGAACAGGCTGTAGCTTTTCGGTACTCTTGTATAATCCCTTTCCCTTGAGTGTGGGCAAGACCCATGACATGCTCCTTACCAATAGAATATGGCAAAGCTGACTGGATTATGTGATTAGGTGTAAGTGATGATGTTATATATGATTGTAACATGTGTCTTGCTAGGAGATGCTCTCTTTTCTTGCTTTAAAGAAGTAAGCCACCATGTTGTGAGCAACCACATGAACTTGGAAACAAATTGTCCCCACATGACCTAGGAAAGCTGTCAGATTAGAATGAGAATCAAGTCTTGGCAGACACCATGATTGCAGCCTTCCAGAGAGCCCAGCCAGCTTATGCCTGGATTCCTTACTCAGAGAGACTCTGAGATAATAAATATGTGTTGTTTTATGCTAAATATTTGGTCATTTGTTATGAATCAATAGAAAATTAATACACTCACCCTACTTAGTAATGAATGTTCCAGTGCTTTAAGAGTTCAAAATAAACATTTTGAGTAAATATGTAACATTGGGTGTCAAGAATACAAAGTGGAAGGCCATTTCTTACAGTCAAACACACATACAAACAAACACACTGACAGAGGATGAAAATATGACTTTTCCTTTTAAGCTGTTTTAGATAATGACAGAGAAAAGTGTTAGCTAAAAAGATGAAGCATAAATATGGAAATGAAAAATAGTACCCAGAGGAGAAAAAAAGGGTAATTAGAATAAAAGGGAAAACAAAAGAAAATTTATCAAGCAGATAGAATAGAGAGAAGATAGATGAGGAGCCCCAAGGGATACTTGAAAAAAAGGAGCACTTACCCACAGTGAGGTGAAATTACAGAGACTGATGGTTCAGAGCCCTGACTACTCACTCACATGTCAAACTATTCACCACCGAGGGCATAGAAAACCTGCCCTGTTACAGCCTGGGAATTTAGAGCTGAACTCCAATGGTTAATGTGGTAATGAGTTTTTACAGATGGGGAAACTGAAGCTCCAAAAGCTTAAGTTAATTTTCCCAAAGCCTAGAACTTACAGTTGTCAGGGTCCGAATTCAAATCAGATTTGACTTATTTCATATGCATTGGTCTATTACCCTGATTTATTTTAAATTTCAGAGTAACCAGTTACATGGTTTGATTGATATACCAAAACAACCACTCATTAAGGAAAATACTTCTATGTTAAAACAATTTCTGGTTTATATATAAAATGCAATGTTTGTATTTGAAGTGGCTTTTGTTCAGTGCTTTGAATCCTTCTGCCCTTTCAAAGTAAATTCTTAAAGATTTACAAAGTGTTAAACCTCAAACTGATGAGAACATTAATTTTTAGGTCCCTAAACATCCTATATCCAGCTTCAGCCTAGAAGTTGTCAGCTTTTTACCTTACACACCAGGTTAATACGTAATTATCTCCTCATTGTGAAGAATGGGAAGGTTATCATGATGATAGATAACTGATGGTAGAAGTCAACTGAAAGAACACATCCCATGAAATTCAGCAATTAGAGGTGACATTCAATACTTTCTTGAGACTGAGACAGTCCAAAGGCTAATTTAGATCATCATCTCAACTATTTAAGTCCCAAGTGTCTGCAGAGAGTTAACTAGCTCACTTCAGTGGCATTGGAAAACCCAAGATATAAACAATGGCAAAGGAAAAAGAAAAGTGAAAATGAGAAAACAAAAATAATACATTGGATTTTTATAGCATCCACTGTTTATTATCAAACTCTTGAAGTTTGGTTTATCACTAACATCATGCTCCAGCTAAGGATACTGAAACTATCCAGGTAACACTATCACAAACAAAATTGATTTGTTTAAGGTCAAATATATAGTTAATTAGAATTCTGCTTTTGTTTTCATCTACATTGTCTTGTGCGTGAAGGGAGAAGGAAGAGGCATATTGAATAAAAAAAGAGGAGAATAGGAAAATAGAGAGATGTCTACCATGGTGGCTGATTGTGTGCTAGACACACACTTAACTACGGCCTGAGATCACCACTGAATTGCTTATGTTTAACCAAACATAGCTGGAACATAACTGTGATATAATCGAAATGTTATCAGAAATCAGAGGGGTTGATTACTACTCTGACACTGGCACTCAATAATTGCATGACCACTTAATGATTGTTTTAACTTTGCATATATTTTCACCTCTTAGAAATTATACTTCCAGGAAAATAAAAATAATTAAGTGAAATAATGAATATGACAATGCCCAGTACATCAATATCATTCAACAAATTATTTTGAAATGTTAATTAACCTGATCTTGACTCAAATTCAGGGGAGCAAAACCTCAGTTATGTCATATTTAGTATAAATGCCTTAGGGTAATAAAAGAAAACTTATAACTCTTTTACCATAACTGTCATTTCTTTTAGAGTTCATTAATAAGAACTCATAATATACCCCCTAAATGTGCAAATCTTACTGAAGAACAAAAATAGATAGAAAATGTATTGTTTGGAGCCTTCCAAGGGCCTATGGTCTAACTGGGAAGAGCACAATGATCTTGTTAGTGGCTTTGTTCTAAGTGCAACATATCTTCAGACAAACGAAAGATTCAAGTTCACAAGTGTAACCAAGATCTGGCAGAAAATTGTTGAAAGATATTAAATAAGTAAGGAGGAGAAAGTAAGGCATTACCAATGGAAACGGACTGGATAGAAAATGGAGCAGCCAGGGAAGACACTAACATTCAGTGAGGACCTGATGAGCACCAAACAAATCATCTACAAAAAGTACAGGAACTACTTTCCAAGTAACCCCTTCAAAACTGTAAAGAGCAGGCATGTTTTTATTATTCAAAATAACTTTTATGATAGGTATTGCCTTCAACATTTTATATGTAATCCAATGTGTCCTGACACCTCTCCGATCCCATGGATATCAACAGGATTGCCTCACGGCCCCAATTCCACAATGCCCTTGGTAAGCCTCAAGCCTCCTCAGGTTACTTTGACTATTTCTCTCAAAGTCCTCTCTGCTCCTGTATCCCGAGCTCTCACATGCTGGCCCTGTACTACACTACCATAGCACAACTGTGAACTCTTCTTTCCACCAATTTTCACTAAAATCCAGTCATATGACACGTTCTTATTTTAGTTGCTTTATTGAAGCTCAGATTTCAGAAAAGTTGGCGAGGGGCACACACCGAGAATTACAACTTTCCTCATTCACCTGCCCTACATCCTTCTACTTCACACACCCCATTTCAGAAGCCATATACAGTCCTTCCCTGGTCTCATGCGAAGTAACCTCATCTTCTCGGAACCTTGATACCATCGGACATCCCATATCCCAGAGAGACTCAACTACCAACAAACTGTTTATCAAAGAACTTTTTCAAGCTCTGTTGTTCAAGTATCAGGACATATTGTAAAAAATTTTGAAATGGGCAAAAATTTATAGAGTGCCCTATCCCGTCAAGCTTACCCTTATGTCACATTTCATTTTTTATTGCTCTTAAGCTATCTGCAACTCTGCAAATTGTAGAAATCTGAAAATAATGCAAGTAATTCCAGTCCATACACATGCAAGAGTTTTATCTGGTGGAATGTATTGATAGTTGAATATTGCCCTATAGAAATTGACTAATTGTGCATCTGGTCATAAATTCATTGTTACAATTCTTGATTGTCTAAATGTGTGCTCTTTGGGAATCCCTTCTGAAACAGCTATGGTGTCTTAGTGTTTCTCACATTAACTAATGACAATAAAATCTTTGGCCCATGTTTGAAAAATATTTTTATGAAAGTTATCTTAGGTTTTTAAAATCTGCTCAATAAAATTTAACTTCCCATACAATATTTTATACTAATCTATAAGGAGTCTTCAAATAATATCTTTAACTTCTGGGGAAATGTCTGTGAAAGCCAAAAATCAAATTTAGGAATTCTCAAAGAACTTCTTTGTTACTCAGCACATTCAAGAAAACCCTACTACCTTCAGTAGTCCATAGAGTATAAGCATAGTAGATTCTTAAATGTGCTATAAAGGTTGCCTACTAGAAATGACACAATATAAATGTCATTTTATTTAAATCTTAGTAGCATAAACTAACACACATGCTCTTAGATACAATCATTTTATGCTCACCATGAACTCGTAATTCTGACAGTGCATATAACTTCAGATTTTATGGCCTAAATTTATTATATTTGAAGGGATGTCTACTCATTTGATGATAATCTTAGAAGTTTTTATGTATTTTTTTGTTTGTTTTTCAAGAAGCTGGACATGACAAGACATTAAACTTGTGAAGGTTTGTCTGTACAGGGTTGTAAAGCAGGAAGAAAAAAAAGCCACCCTATTATAAATGATTAAGAGGCACATTAGTCAATTCATCCTACTAATTACCTGCCGAAAGTTTTAGGTGAGCTTTTATGAGTTTTATAAATGTTAATTACAGGTTGCTAAATATATATATATATTTTGCAGAAGAGTAAAGCAAGCCCGATGTTAGATATCTCCTTCGACCATTGCATTTCACAGAATGTATTCTTTACTGGCTTTTTCCATCAAATATCATGATAACCTTCCCATTCTTCACCATAAGAAGATCGTTGCATTTTAACCTGGTGTCAAAGGTAAAAAGTTGTTGACCTCTAGAGGAAATCTTGATATAGGATGCATAGGGAAACTGAAAATAAAATATTCTTTTCTCTTTGAGGTTTAACACTCTGCATTCTCTACAGATTTACTATAAAAGACTTGAATTTAGAAAAAATGCTTCATGGCCTCATTCATTCATTCATTTATTCAATCACTCAAGTTTCATTAAGTAATTATTTAATGTCATGGGCTTCACTTGGGGTTGGGATAAACAGATAAGTAAAACATAGTTTGTTTAGTTCTGGCCAAGCTCTAAGTGGATAAATAAATATAAACAGCTAACTAGTAAGAGGTTTAAATCCTGTCCTTGCATATTACAAAACTGCAGGGTCTTGGTTCCTTTACATAATTTAACACTCAGCTGTTAAATCTATAAAATGAAGACCTTTATCTCAACTCCTTAGGACTTTTATGAAGATTAAATATTGAGCAAGTACCTGACACATAGTAGGTGCCTAACATTCTATAGATTACTTAATGATATGCTGCAGTTCCAGGGGAAAATGTCAGGGAAACTGAGTAGAAAGAGACTTAGTAACAAGTAGAATCATGGGGATAATCATCAAGGTCATGACACAACGTAGATTTTCAAGAGTAAGTAGTATTTTCTAAACAATGGAATTACATGTTCCAATACATAGGAGGTGTGAGATTTCAACATTCAGGTAAACTAATCTATTCAAATTTAAAAAACAAAGCAAAACAAAACAAAACAAGCCTATACTCTTTAATTTGGGGTAATTAAAATCTTTAAATTCTGGTTAAGTTAAAATCTAGTATTGAATTTATTAAACAGAATAAATTATGACCATAATTTCCAGATTTTCCGTGCATTCCTTAATATGTACTTTCCCCCCTAGAAAATTTCAGTATGGTCAAAAATACTTTGATTTTTTTTTTTAATGGTTGTATCTGCTTACATCTTTAAACCAAAAAACAGCAGATATGTGATTTCTAAATGTTAGAAGAAAGCTTTTGAATTTCTTTTATAAGAAAGGAATTGGTGGATATGGGTAATCCAATCAAGATTATTAGGAAGTTTACTCAAGAGGATGTTCTTTAAAATTTGAATAGGCTCCCAGTGAATAGATGGGACTATTTTTTAATAGTTTCTAAATTATGCTCACTTTTGCTATTCCCACAGAGTTTATGGCTGTAAATTCTGAAGAAAGCAGTAGGAGTGGAGGGACAGTTAGGATAAGTATCAGGGAGCAATGGGAAGAGTGGGATCCAGGAAAGGCAAGAATTTTGGATGTGATGATAACCTCTACATGTATGAGTCTGTGTAAAAACTAAAAGCACTTTAGGAAGCCTTTCATTTTTGAGCATAAGGTAAGCATAGTTTGAGGTAATTTTCTTATAATTTACATGGAAAATGCCCAGCAATTTCAGGCTTTAATTTTGCGGTCTCAGATGACCAATGTCAATTTCTCCTTAAATCTGAAGTCAAGTCTTAATTGTCTTCCTAATAGAAAGAGAAGCGGCTGAGCTAATACTCCATCTTTTGAAGGTCACTTAAAAATGAATGAATAAATGATGAGTTGCATTTTACAGTTTACAAAGTATTTTCACATACTGAGATAGTTAGAAACCCCCAACTGTGTCCCTGTCTAGACCCCTTCTATGTACGTAGGCTTTATAGTTTTGTCTTCACCAAAGATTGGTGAAAATTAATAAAGAGAAGAATCACATGTGTGCAGATCACAATGTCAGGTAAGCCTAGATTGGAATAAAGACCTGAACCTCAAGTCATGCAGACTGTTGAATGAAACACATATTTAGGAATCACAAGTAAACCAATGTGTGATGGTTAATATTATGTGTCAACTTGGCTAGGCTATTGTGTCCAGCTGTTTGGCCAAATACTAGTATAGATGTTGTTGTAAAGGTATTTGTGGATGTGACTAATAATTCATTTGTTTTAAGTAAAGATGATTATTCTCTATAATGTGAGAGGATCTCATCCAGTCAATTGAAAGTTTTAAGGGTAAAAATTAAGGTTTCCAGATGAAGAAGTAATTCTGCTTCAAGACTGTAACATTTAAACCCTGCCTGGGTTTCCAGGCTGCTAGCTTGCCTTATAGATTTTGGACTTAAGACTGCAGTATCAACTCTACTCTGAATTTCTAGCCTCTGGTCTGCCTACGAATTTCTGACTTTCCAGTCAATCTTTTGGGCCAGTTTCTTAAAATAAACTTTTCTCCTTATAGACATCTATATCTATCTGTCTATAACTATATGCCCTATTGTTTTTGTTCCTCTGGGAAACAGAGTCCTACTATACAATGTAATACACTTAACAAGGAGATCAATTTTTTGGTGTGTGAGTCTGAAATAACATTTTATTATTGAAATACACTGATTTGGGGATTATTTTCTTTCCACAACAAACCTGACTGATACAGCCTTTCTAAAGGTACATTGCAAAGATAAGGTAAAGCAAGGAGATAAATAATAACAAAATCTGTAGCCATCTATCGATTCATTCCATGTCAGTCATTCACTCACACATTCATTCTTTCCTTTATTCAACAAATATGTATCACCGTAGGACCTGCCAGTTGGTATTGGGAATTAAAAAAGACAAAAATGGATATTGAAAACTGCAAACAAAGCTGTCTCCTTAAGAAATCTATTCTCTCCCAGAACAGTGCCCATTAACGTTTTGAAAATTATTTTCTCCACAATATTTCAACACTGGATACTATAATATAATAGCAATAGGTAAATTAAAATTTTATAACTATTTTTTTCCAATCTAAGATTCAATAAGTATTTTGAAAATCACATTTCCATAGTTTATACTATATGCTCACCTATCCAGAGCTTGAAATAAGGCCAGACCTGAAGACATCTTTTAGAATAAGCCAATTCCTTAAGACGGTATATTGAGTAAGAGAAAGTGTACCGTGGAGGGAATCACAATTCAGCATTCCTGTGTCATCTGTGTCACTAACTAGCTGTGTGATTTTCACCCATCTCCACCTAAATGTATTCATCTGTAAAATGATAAAATTAGATTAGCTCATCTCCACAGACTCTTCTTGCTCTGACAATCGTACAATCTTTGTAGTTACCATCTCCAGAAGGACTGAGATATACAAAGACTCTCTTCCAGGGATATATGGCTGGCATAGGCAGAAAATTGACTCAGTAGAGACATTTTCTAAAGATAGAGTAAGAAATGGGCTGGTCAGGGATTTGAAGTCTATATTTATGAGGAATGCATAAGTATCTGAAACAAATTTGACTGGTTCATTAAAGTGATATAAACCATAAAAACCCTGGTACCCATTGGCCCCAGATGAAGGGTGTTGTTTGTTTTGTTTCCCTGTCTCATGTGTCAGCCCTCGCTTCCTCCATGATCATGTTGTCAGGAAACTAAGGGTTTGTGGCTCTGTATTCCTGCTCTGATGCCTTTCAGGGTCTGAACTAATTGACCATTTGTACCTCTAATTTCACGAGGGCTTTGTTCAGGAATCTGAGATTTCTCCCAAAATTGATTTTTAAAAACTGTGATGAAAGTTTGCTATACCCCCAATATAGAGGTTATTAATACCATTTTGCAGAGTTAGATGATGTGTCTAATGTGACCCAGTGACAGTGGGATTTAGGAATTTAGGAAAAGATGAATGAAAACCAACTCTAAGTTTACCTTCTAAAACCTGAGGAAAACAATGTTTCCCTAGTTGCTCCCCATGATGATGTAGATATAATAATAGTCATAATAAAAGTAAAAGCAAAGTGGGAGGATATAGTATATAGAAAACATCATTGTCACTGAAATTTAGACAGAGGGATAAAAATTGGTTACTATCACAGAATACCTTCTCACGTGTTGGACGGGTTCATGGGAACATTACAACATCTGAGGTCCCTACTAAAGGAGCCATAAATGTGCTTTAGTCCTGACTAAATTGTCCATGTCTTTCTGTATTATACTACTCACTGTTACTGTTTTATTAGTGCTAATAGGTCTGTGCTTCAAAGTGTGGTCCCTGGCCCAGGAGCATCACACGGGAACTCCTTAGAAAATGTACACTTCAAAGTCCCTCCCCAGACCTACTGAATCTGAAACTGTGGGGTTGGAGCCCAGAAATCAGTGTTTTCACAAACCTTCCAGGAGATTCTGATCATGCTAGAGTTTGAGAACCATTGTTGTGGACTAACACACCAATTTACACCTAAATCCACTCTACCAACAAAAACTCTTATTAAACATCTACGGGGAAACAGACTTTTCTATCCTCCATGTGCATCTAAATATAGAACCTTGCATCACAACAGAACAAAACTAACAATCAAACAAACAAACAGAAATAAATAAATGAAGGGATTCCAAACTGTACCTTCAGAAAACAATGGTCCTTTTACTTCTCTTTGTTGCAAATTGTGTTTACGGTAAGGGATCTCTGGTGAAATCGAGACTCCTTCCCCTGTGATCTTACACTATGATTTAAGTTGTTTGATATTTATTTATCTTAGACTTCCAGAGGCAGCTAGAATGAAATCAAAGCATTACAGACATCATTAGACACAGCGACCTAATATATGAAATTCCATTTTTCCTCTTTCCTCTTTATCTTTATATATCTGCATTACCAACCCACTAGTTCAAATGCTTAACTGTAAGGGGTTGAGAAGAAGGCATTTATTAAATCAATATTCAAACAAATATTAGGTAATTAGAACTGATGCTGGGAAAAAAAGGGCAGAGATAAGAAGCCGTTTGGTACCTTGATTAAAATTAGGCAGAAATAATAGAATGTCTAGAGGAAGAAATAATATAAACACATAACACTAATCTCCTATATCAAAATTGCATAACAATTTGACTCCACTTCTCATCGATTTGCTATTTTAGGTACAGGGGACAATTTGGAAAGATCAGAACTATTACCACATACCAAAGATAATACTTCAAGCCCTTGATTCAAAATCTTTAATGTTTTCAAACAATCCATAATTAAATGTCCACCTATCTTCAATTCTAGAAATCATTTCATAATGCAAACTTAATTGGCTGTTATTAGCAGGACCAGATTAAGTAGCTTGTTGAGGTTATGATGAGTTTATCTATTATGCTCATAATTAGGACTCCCACAGCAGACAAACCCAGAGGGTCTCAGAGCTCACAGCCAACCCGTGTTGCCAAGAGCCACTTCCACATTCTTAAATCATCCAATTGCTATTCCTGCCGGCACCAAGAGTCACCACCCCTAACTTTCTCTTTATATTTTTAATCTACCATGTGGATTAATTTGCTTTCTGAGAACATCAAGGGCCAAAGATTTTGTGAATGAGTATGTTTGCTTTCCTCAGAAGAATGTCAATTGCTTTGAGAATTTGGAGCTCGGAAATTGGGGACCAGAATTACTGCATTATTACCCTCAGACATTGAGAAGTCAGGCAGTCTTCTGAAATGTTGGTCTTTGAGGATATGTCCTCCCGCTTTATTATTGTTGTTATGATGATGATAATGATGATGATAATGATTTTAAGCAAATTGATTTGTACCTCCACATATTTTACAACTTCCCTCTACTTTTGGCTCCCCTCTGGGAATAGGTAAAACCTACTCTTTTAGTTCTGTATTCCAGTGAGAAGCTGGGCTATATGCCTGTTTAAGTCATGCATTTTTTAGGAATAGCTTATATATATATCTAGCTAGAAAAGCTTCAAGCATCAATCTGAATGTTATTCAGACACCTTCAAAGACTGTGGTAACAGCTGCATTAAGGTTTATCACTCGCTGAGCCTATTTAAACACATAGTGTTTAAACACTTAGTGACAGTGTTACTTATTTTTTCCCCAGCAAATAGGGAGCTTGAAGAAACCCTGATACCCAGGCCATAATCCAGGTCAATTAAATCATGATCTGCAGCAGAGTATCCAGCCATCAGTATTTTTAAAAGCCTCCCAAGGAATTTGCAAAAACCTCCAAAATTGAAAACTACTGTAGAGAAATTCCACATTAATTTTTAAAGACAAATAAGTAGAACAGAAGATCTGGTTGGATGTGTTTCCCTCCTAGAATCATTTTTTTCCATATAAAATTTCTGGCATTGTGATAAAAACTATATTTCTGTTCTTATGGGGATTAGGGTTAATCAAACAAAAGATGGGAAAGAGCCATATCAGCTTAATTCATGGTCCTTCTGCAGAGTGTGTCACTTTTGTCTCATTTTATAGGGGTCAGATTGTT
Organism: Orcinus orca; assembly: GCF_937001465.1. Taxonomy (NCBI): domain Eukaryota; kingdom Metazoa; phylum Chordata; class Mammalia; order Artiodactyla; family Delphinidae; genus Orcinus; species Orcinus orca. The sequence goes on along the minus strand of NC_064560.1, from coordinate 182,743,291 downwards.
TTTCTTGCCTAGGAAAATACCTTGTGGAAGTTGTGTTGCTTGTTATTTGTATTACTTTAGGCAAGTAGCCTAATCAATAAAATGTGGATAATATTACCACCTGCTTCATAGCATTAGTGGGTTTAAAGGGATAACTTCGTAAAGCAATTAGCACAGAAAAAGCTGGCATAAAATAAGAACTCAATAAATATTAGCTATTATTACCAGCATGAGCCAAAGCCAGGCGTTTTGGTTATTGAAACAAACACAAAGTATGCTTTTATTTTCTGACACTAGCTACTGAATTACTATTATTTTCAATTTAACTTGTCAGAAAATGTATTAGAACATTTTATCCTTAGATTTTCAGAGTATAAAGTAAGTTTCTCTCTTTCTTACACGACAATGGCTCTGGAAACATAGTCATTTGCTTTATGTTCCAGATATTGATATTTCAATAAGGTCTTTTGGGGTTGATTCCCTTCCAGACTCTTAGAGAAAATAATCTTGCTAAGAATAGATCTGGGGTTTTCTAAAAAGACTTTGCTGTGAGGGACAAGATGAAGACTTTTGACTTGCCTTTTCTCTATTTTATCTTAATAGGCTTTGAGGAAGGAGGGCTGATGTCTCCACATATACCATTTGAACAGTAAAGCAAAACACACTACAACAGGACCTCATCTTAAGGCAAATCTAAAAATTACGCATCCAAGATTTAATTACTCATCAGAGTACTTTCCTTACATAAACATGAAATAAAAATGTCCCAGTGTCACTACATTAAATATGATGATCTAGGAGAAAAAGAGGGTAAAACTATTTTTAAAAAACATGAAAAAGAAACTCATCAGGAAGCATTTGAGCAGCTAATTAAACTGCAGTGTGAAAACAGCTGGTCCACAGTGAAAGCATTTACCCATTGTAGTTTTAATTTCATTAAGGGCCAATTTTATTGCTTGAGAAGACTCACATTTGACATCTCTATCTTCAAAAATTGTATGAATTATTTGATTTATTTGGATAATTATTTTATGGCTGCCAAAGAAAATACAAGATGTTTAGTTAAATTTGGGGTTTAGATAAGCAACAAATAAATTTTTAGCGTACGTATGTCCCCACAAATATTGCATGGCATATACTTATACTAAAAACATTCATCATTTTCTAACATTCAGATTTAACTCTGTTTCCTCCGTTTCCTAATCTGACAACTTTAACTTAAATCACATTTTATGTTTTTGATAAAAGCACTGTAAGGATTTTTAGGAGTTGAAGTGTGACATTTTTTATTTGACATAAATATTTGAAACAGAGTGAACTCTTCTGAGGCTGGAAAATACACCTATTTGGGGTAAGAATAGACCTACTATCTATGCTAAAAATACATTTCTTATAATGGACACTCAAAGGACAAAAAGTTAACATTAAAGTATTCTGTATGATGTTTTATTTTCTTTCATTTGTTTACCAGATTTAGAGATGATGAAGGTATACTGAGCTTTTATTTTTAATTTAGTGAGTATGATCAGTTTATTTTTATTTTTTTATTTTTTAACACCTTTATTAGAGTATAATTACTTTACAATAGTGTCTCAGTTTCTGCTTTATAACAAAGTGAATCATTTATACATATACATATGTCTCCATATCTCTTCCCTCTTGCATCTCCCTCCCTCCCACCCTCCCTACCCCGCCCCTCTAGATGGTCACAAAGCACCGAGCTGATCTCGCTGTGCTATGTGGCTGCTTCCCACTAGCTATCTATTTTACTTTTGGTAGTGTACATATGTCCATGCCACTCTCTCACTTTCTCCCAGCTTACCCTTCACCCTCCCCATATCATCAAGGTCAAGTCCATTCTCTAGTAGGTCTGCATTTTTATTCCCGTCTGGCCCCTAGGTTCTTCTGACCATTTATTTTTAATTTTTTAATTTATTTTTAGATTCCATATATACGTGTTAGCATACAGTATTTGTTTTTCTCTTTCTGACTTACTTCACTCTATATGACAGTCTCTAGGTCCATCCACCTCACTACAAATAACTCAGTTTCGTTCTTTATATGGCTGAGTAATATTCCATTGTATATATGTGCCACATCTTCTTTATCCATTCATCTGCTGATGGACACTCAGGTTGCTTCCACATCCTGATTACTGTAAATAGAGTTTCATTGAACATTTTGGTACAAGACTTTTTGAATTATGGTTTTCTCAGGCTATATGCCCAGTAGTGGGATTGCTGGGTCATATGGTAGTTGTATTTTTAGTTTTTTAAGGAACCTCCATACTGTTCTCCATAGTGGCTGTATCAATTTACATTCCCACCAACAGTGCAAGTAGGTTCCCTTTTCTCCACATGCTTTCCAGCATTTATTGCTTGTAGATTTTTTGATGATGGCCATTCTGTGGTTTTGATTTGCATTTCTCTAATGATTAATGATGTTGAGCATTCTTTCATGTGTTTGTTGGCAATCTGTATATCTTCTTTGGAGAAATGTCTATTTTGGTCTTCTGCCCATTTATGCATTGGGTGGTTTGTTTCTTTGATATTGCGCTGCATGAGTTGCTTGTATGTTTTGGAGATTAATCCTTTATCAGTTGCTTCATTTGCAAATATTTTCTCCCATTCTGAGGGTTGTCTTTTCGTCTTGTTATGGTTTCCTTTGCTGTGCAAAAGCTCTTATGTTTCATAAGGTCCCATTTGTTTATTTTTGTTTTTATTTCCATTTCTCTAGGAGGTGGGTCAAAAAGAATCTTGCTGTGATTTATGTCATAGAGTGTTCTGCCTAAGTTTTCCTCTAAGAGTTTGATGGTGTCTGGCCTTACATTTAGGTCTTTAATCCATTTTGAGTTTATTTTTGTGTATGGTGTTAGGGAGTGTTCTAATTTCATTCTTTTACATGCAGCTGTCCAGTTCTCCCAGCACCACTTATTGAAGAGGCTGTCTTTTCTCCATTGTATATTCTTGCCTCATTAATCAAAGATAAGGTGACAATATGTGCATGGGTTTATCTCTGGGCTTTCTATCCTGTCCCATTGATCTATATTTCTGTTTTTGTGCCAGTACCATACTGTCTTGATTACTGTAGCTTTGTAGTATAGTCTAAAGTCAGGGAGCCAGACCCCTCCAGCTCCATTTTGCTTTCTCAAGATTGCTTTGGCTATTCAGGGTTTTTTGTATTTCCATACAAATTGTGAAGTTTTGGGTTCTAGTCATGTGAAAAATGCCACTGGTAGTTTGAGAGGAATTGCATTGAATCTGTAGATTGCTTTGGGTAGTAGAGTCATTTTCACAATGTTGATTCTTCCATTCCAAGAACATGGTATATCTTTCCAACTATTTGTATCATATTTAATTTCTTACATCACTGTCTTATAATTATCTGCTTACAGGTCTTTTGTCTCCTTAGGTAGGTTTATTCCTAGGTATTTTAGTCTTTTTGTTGCAGTGGTAAATGGGAGTGTTTCCTTAATTTTCCTTTCACATTTTTCATCATTAGTGTATAGGAATGCAAGAGATTTCTGTGTGTTAATTTTGTAACCTGGTACTTTACCAAATTTATTGATTAGCTCTAGTAGTTTTCTGGTGGCATCTTTAGGATTCTCTATGTATAGTATCATGTCATCTGCAAATAGTGACAGCTTTACTTCTTCTTTTCCAGTTTGGATTCCTTTTATTTCTTTTTCTTCTCTGACTGCCATGGCTAAAACTTCCAAAACTATTTTGAATAAGAGTGGTGAGAGTGGGCAACCTTGTCTTGTTCCTGATCTTAGTGGAAATGGTTTCAGTTTTTCACCATTGAGAATGATGTTGGCTGTGGGTTTGTCATATATGACCTTTATTATGTTGAGGAAAGGTCCCTCTATGCTTACTTTCTGGAGGGTTTTTATCATAAATAGGTGTTGAATTTTGTTGAAAGCTTTCTCTGCATCTATTGAGATGATCATATGTTTTTTTCTCCTTCAATTTGTTAATATGGTGTATCACGTTGATTGATTTGCATATATTGAAGAATCTTTGCATTCCTGAGATAAACCCTGCTTGATCATAGTGTGTGATCCTCTTAGTGTTTGTTGGACTCTGTCTGCTAGTATTTTGTTAAGAATTTTTACATCTATGTTCATCAGTGGTATTTCCCTGTAGTTTTCTTTCTTTGTGACATCTTTGTCTGGTTTTGATATGAGAGTGATGGTGGCCTCATAGAATGAGTTTGGGAGTGTTCCCCCCTCGTATATTTTGGAAGAGTTGGGAAAGATAGGTGCTAAGTCTTCTCTAAATGTTTGATAGAATTCACCTGTGAAGCCATCTCTTCCTGGGCTTTTGTTTGTTGGAAGATTTTTAATCACAGTTTCAATTCCAGTGCTTGTGATTGGTCTGTCCATATTTTCTATTTCTTCCTGGTACAGTCTCGGAATGTTGTGCATCTAAGAATTTGTCCATATCTTCCAGGTTGTCCATTTTATTGGCATATAGTTGCTTGCAGTAATCGCCCATGATCTTTTGTATTTCTGCAGTGTCACTTGTTACTTCTCCTTTTTCATTTCTAATTCTATTGATCTGAGTCTTCTCCCTTTTTTTCGTGATAAGTCTGGCTAATGGTCTATCAATTTTGTTTATTTTCTCAGAGAACCAGCTTTTACTGTTATTGATCTTTGTTATTGTTTCCTTCATTTCTTTTTCATTTATTTCTGATCTGATCTTTATGATTTCTTTCCTTCTGCTAACATTGAGATTTTTTTGTTCTTCTTTCTCTAATTGCTTTAGGTATAAGGTTAGGTTATTTATTTGAGATGTTTCTTGTTTCTTAAGTAGGCTTGTATAGCTATAAACTTCCCTCTTAGAATTGCTTTTGCTGCATCCCATAGGTTTTGGGTCATTGTGTTTTCATTTTCATTTGTTTCTAGGTATTTTTTTGATTTACCCTTTGATTTCTTCAGTGATCTCTTAGTTATTAAGTAGTGTGTTGTTTAGCCTCCATGTGTTTGCATTTCTTACAGATTTTGTCCTGTAATGGATATCTAGTCTAATAGCGTTGTGGTCAGAAAATATACTTGGTACGATTTCAATTTTCTTAAATTTACCAAGGCTTGATTTGTGACCCAAGATATGATCTCTCCTAGAGAATGTTCCATGAGCACTTGAGAAGAATGTGTATTCTGTTGTTTTTGGATGGAATGTCCTTTAACTATCAATTAAGTCCGTCTTGTTTAATGTGTCATTTAAAGCTTGTGTTTCCTTATTTTTTTTTTCATTTTGGAAGATCTGTCCATTGGTGAAAGTGGGGTGTTAAATTTCCCTACTATGATTGTGTTACTGTCGATTTCCCCTTTTATGGCTGTTACTATTTGCCTTATGTATTGAGGTGCTCCTATATTGGGTGCATAAATATTTACAGTTGTTATATCTTCTTCCTGTAACAGTCTTTATTTTAAAGTCTATTTTGTCTGATATGAGAATTGCTACTCCAGTTTTCTTTTGATTTCCATTTGCATGGAATATCTTTTTCCATCCCCTCACTTTCAGTCTGTATGTGTCCCTAGGTCTGAAGTGGACTCTTGTAGACAGCATATAGATGGGTCTTGTTTTTGTATCCATTCAGCCAGCCTATGTCTTTTGGTTGGAGCACTTAATCCATTTGCATTTAAGGTAATTATTGATATGTATTTTACTATTACCATTTTCTCAATTGTTTTGGGTTTATTATTGTAGGTCTTTTCCTTCTCTTGTGTTTCCTGCCTAGAGAAGTTCCTTTAGAATTTGTTATAAAGCTGGTTTGGTGGTGCTGAATTCTCTTAGCTTTTGCCTCTCTGTAAAGCTTTTAATTTCTCCATCAAATCTGAATGAGATCCTTGCTGGGTAGAGTAATCTTGGTTGTAGGTCTTTCTCTTTCATCACTTTAAATATGTCCTGCCACTCCCTTCTGGCTTGCAGTGTTTCTGCTGAAAGGTCAGCTGTTAACCTTATGGGGATTCCCTTACTTTTTGTTTTTCCCATGCTGCTTTTAATATTTGTTCTTTGTATTTAATTTTTGATAGTTTGATTAATATGTGTCTTGGCATGTTTCTCCTTGGATTTATCCTGCACGGGACTCTCTGTGCTTCCTGGACTTGATTAACTATCTCCTTTCCTATATTAGGGAAGTTTTCAACTATAATCTCTTCAAATACTTTCTCAGTCCCTTTCTTTTTCTCTTCTTCTTCTGGAACCCCTATAATTCGAATGCTGTTGCATTTAATGTTGTCCCAGAGGTCTCTGAGACTGTCCTCAATTCTTTTAATTCTTTTTTCCTTTTTCTGGTCTGCAGTAGTTATTTCCACTATTTTATCTTCCAAGTAACTTATTCGTTCTTCTGCCTCAGTTATTCTGCTACTGTTCCCTTTTAGAGAACTTTTAATTTCATTTATTGAGTTGTCCATATCTATTTGTTTGCTCTTTAGTTCTTCTAGGTCCTTGTTAAATGTTTCTTGTATTTTCTCCTTTCTATTTCCAAGATTTTGGATCATCTTTACTATCATTACTCTGAATTGTTTTTCGGGTAGACTGCCTCCTCTTCATTTGTTAGGTCTGGTGGGTTTTTACCTTGCTCCTTCATCTGCTGTGTGTTTTTCTGTCTTTTCATTTTGCTTATCTTACTGTGTTTGGGGTCTCCTTTTTGCAGGCTGCAGGTTTGTAGTTCCCGTTGTTTTTGGTGTCTGTCCCCCATGGCTAAGGTTGGTTCAGTGGGTTGTGTAGGTTTCCTGGTGGAGGGGACTAGTGCCTGTGTTCTGGTGTATGAGGCTGGATCTTGTCTTTCTGGTGGACAGGTCCATGTCTGCTGGTGTGTTTTGGGGTGTCTGTGGCCTTATTATGATTTTAGGCAGCCTCTCTGCTAATGGATGGGGTTGTGTTCTTGTCTTGCTAGTTGTTTGGCATAGTGTGTCCTGCACTGTAGCTTGCTGGTCGTTGAGTCAAGCTGTGTCTTGGCTTTGAGATGGAGATCTCTGGGAGATTTTCGCCATTTGATATTACATGGAGCTGGGAAGTCTTTTTTGGACCATCGTCCTGAACTTGGCCCTCCCACCTCAGTGGCACAGCCCTGACACCTGGCTGGAACACCAAGAGCCTGTCCTCCACATGGCTCAGAATAAAAGGGAGAAAAAAAAAAGGGAGAAAGAAAGAAGATAAAATAAAATAAAATAAAGTTATTAAAAAATCGTTAAGAAAAAAATATTTTTTAGTAATAATAAAAACAAAAAACGGACAGACAGAACCCTAGGACAAATGGTAAAACCAAAGCTATACAGACAAAATCACACACAGAAGCATACACATACACACTCACAAAAAGAAGAAAAGGGGAAAAAATACTCTCAGAGTCCACCTACTCAATTTGGGATGATTTGTTGTCTATTCAGTTATTCCACAGATGCAGGTACATCAAGTTGATTGTGGAGCTTTAATCCGCTGCTCCTGAGGCTGCTGGGAGAGATTTCCCTTTCTCTTCCTTGTTTGCACAGATCCCGGGTTTCAGCTTCGCATTTGGCCCCGCCTCTCTGTTAGGTCGCCGGAGGGTATCTGTTTTTTGCTCAGACAGGACGGGGTTAAAGGAGCAGCTGATTCGGGCGCTCCCGCTCACTCAGGCCAGGGGGAGGGAGGGGTATGGACTGCGGGGCGAGCCTGCGGTGGCAGAGGCCGACATGACGTTGCATCAGCCTGAGGCACTCCGTGCGTTCTCCCGGGGGAGTTTTCCCTGGATCCCGGGACCCTGGCAGTGGCGGGCTGCACAGACTCCCCGGAAGGGAAGTGTGGAGAGTGACCTGTGATCGCACACAGACTTCTTGGTGGTGGCAGCAGCAGCCTTAGCGTCTCATGCCCGTCTCTGGGGTCCACGCTTTTAGCCACGGCTTGCGCCCGTCTCTGGAGCTCCTTTAAGCAGCGCTCTTAATCCCCTCTCCTCGCGCACCAGGAAACGAAGGGCAAGAAAAAGTCTCTTGCCTCTTCAGCAGGTCCAGACTTTTCCCCCGGACTCCCTCCCGGCTAGCCGTAGTGCACTAACCCCCTTCAGGCTGTGTTCACGCCGCCAACCCCAGTCCTCTCCCTGCGCTCCAACCGAAGCCCGATCCTCAGCTCCCAGCCCTGCACGTCCCGGCAGGTCAGTAGACAAGCCTCTCGGGCTGGTTGGCACTGATCCTCTGTGCGGAAATCTCTTCGCTTTGCCCTCTGCACCCCTGTTGCTGTGCTCTCCTCCACGGCTCCGAAGCTTCCCCCCTCCACCACCCGCAGTCTCTGCCCGTGAAGGGGCTTCCTAGTGTGTGGTAACATTTCCTCCTTCACAGCTCCCTCCCACTGGTGCAGGTACCATCCCTATTCTTTTGTCTCTGTTTTTTCTTTTTTCTTTTGCCCTACCCAGGTAAGTGGGGAGATTCTTGCCTTTTGGGAGGTCTGAGGTCTTCTGCCAGCGTTCAGTAGGTATTCTGTAGGAGTTATTCCACATGTAGATGTATTTCTGATGTATTTGCGGGGAGGAAGGTGATCTCCGTGTCTTACTCCTCCGCCATCTTGAAGCTGCTCCAAGTTGTACTCACTCTGGCCCATGGTCCCAAGCACTGTCACAGCTTCGGCTGCTGGGGCCCCTCCAGAGCCAGCAGCCTCAGTGAGGCCGCCCTCCCCTCGGGCTCCAGGGCAGTTCAGTCTGTTTTTTCTTTTTTTTCTAATTTTTAAGTTATTGTGAGTAATCCAATTTATATTTAAGAAAAAAAGTCTGTGGTTGCTATCAAACGTAAATGTTCTAGAATTATTTCATATTATGTGTCCATTTTGTGAAAGCTGTTAAGTCCAATTGTAGAAAATGTTAGGAAAGCAACTTATACACTGAACTAAATTTGTACATGCCTTTAAGCAGAATATGCTCAGTGTATGTCTTAGACTCTCAGCTCTTCCTGTTGGAGCATTGCGACCTCAGACAATTTATTTAATCTATATTTGCCTCAGTTTCTTTATCAGTAATAAAGGGATGATTAAAATACCTATTATCATAGGATATTAGCCATAAATAAATGGTGATAATTTATATGGTTCATAAAGTTTGACATAAAGTGTATTTCCAAAAATATTAGGTGCTCTTTTGACTATTAACATTAATTACCAAATTATAATCTGAGACAGTAGTCAGGCTACATTTCCCATCATCAGCAAGTCTAATTCTTGATATTATAACTATTTCTATGCAGTAGGATTGAAAGTCTGCAGAGTAAAGCACATGTTAATTTTGGTCAACGATTGAAAGTCTCCAGGAGGAACATAATATGTAGTTTTAAAAAAAAGAGAGTATTATTTGAGGATTTTTTCTAGTAGATTCTATCTTCTTTTGTCAGCTCACACTTGTCTTTGTCAGACAAGATCCACCCTATCAAGATATACATCTATAAAATTGTTTGGAAGTTTTTGGTTTTTGTTTTTAACACAGAATTGAAAATTAGTAAAGAATGAATGAATCCACCTCACATAATTGAAAATTAGTAAAGAGTGAATGAATCTACCTCAAGGAATGAGTGCCATACAGTTATTTCATAATTGTTACACACTATCATGACCATAATTTTGTACAAAACCCTAGGCATGTCAAACTATTCTGATAACAATTCTGAATTTATTTCTCATGAAATAACTGATTGTTTTAAAACTGCTGCTCCTCGTCCTGTTTTCTCCTCAGTTTAATTACGGACGTCCTTTTTTCTCTTCTACTCTGTTCGTGTCTCACACCCTTCTGTTCTGGAATACCACCTCTTTGTATGAGAGCCCTGATTGCTTTTCTTCAGAAAAAAAAAATCCTTTGCTTACATACTTAATTAAAAGTTCCAAGTACCACATTTTTATCAATCGTATTGTTAAGGAGGGGTCGCTTCTCTCTTATATACTCTGAAAAGTACCTGGCACTATTTAGCTTTAGGCCAGAATTGCTTGCTTGCTTGCTTGCTTTTCTGCTTGCTTTCTGGCTTTCTTCACTTTCTTGTCTTCCTTCATTTTCCCTTCTTCCTTCCTTCCTTCTTTCCTTTATTTGACTGATTGCTCAGTCCAGAGCTCTGTCTTTCATATGATCCTGAGTGCATTGCAGGAATCAACTTGCTGCCCCTTTGTGATATATGTTTTTCTTTTTAATCTGAACACCCTGTATTCTCTGATCAGGTCTTCTGTTTACTGACCCCTTATTCTTAGCTAAAATATAATAATCTTTTCATTTTTTTGTATGTGGAGGAGAAACATTTTGATTCCTGGGGGAAGGAGGAGAACTTGATTACTGTTCAAATTCACAGGATTTAGCCTTGCTGGAGTTTTTACTCCTTAAATATTTAGTTCTCACTGTCATGTGGACAATAGGATCGGGACAAGGGGTGCAATTTTCCCCCTTATCTCTGGCCACCTATTGAAACATTAGGTAAAGGAGAAACATGTAGGATTTGTCATCTCTCTTATACAAGTGTATCTTCCTAAAATTACATAGTAACATAAAGCCTTCAATAATGACAATATTAATAATAACGATGTGTTAATAATCAATTAAGTGAACTCTTACAAAGTATCTTATCAAATTTTATATATATATATATATATATATATATATATATATATCCATTAGCTTATTTAATATATAAAAAGTCCATGGGATAAGGCCATAGGCTCATTAAGGTTAAAACATCTATCTATCAAATGGTAAAGCCAGGATTTGAACACAGCTAGTGTAACACCAGATCCTGAGCTCTTTACAATGATGGTATGCCATCTTTGCATTTAGAACATTTAATCTGTTTCTACAGTGTCACTCCTTCTCAAGTCCCCTTTGACCCAAAGAGTCAACTGGGAAAATAAAAACAGTTATTCTTCTTGAATAATTGGGACTGGGTCTCATTCCTCCATACTGCTTTCTGTATTTGACTAAGCTTAATTGCTCATGTTGTCAATCATTCGTTTATTCATGTGTTCAATAAGGATTTATTGTGAGCTTCCTATAGGAGTAAGGCTTTATTACTCCTGCCATCTTAAAAGTTTCAGGTGCTGTTATTTCTTTTTCTGCTAAAATTAGACTCTGCAATTGCTTATTAAGTAAACAGATTCTATAAGAAACATGCTAAAAACTGTTGAGTAGCGTGACTATTGGTCTTCCACTTGGTTTCAGCTGTGCTGAATAGTCCCATTCCTTTGCCTTATAGAGGACATCATCTTTTTATTTTGCTCCTGGTGTCTTCCTGGTTGATTCTCTTCTCTTTCCACTGCTTTTTTAATATGGCCACAGGTACAGTAACATGTTATAAGCACCAAGGGAAAGTCTTGTTTGAAGCATGAGTTTTCCTTCTGTAATAGGAGAGTGAGTACTGTTAAAATAGTAGGGCCTTTTCCTTGCAGGAGCTTGAGTAGTTTAGAGAATCGGCTGTGTAATGCATTTTGTAGCGTGATCTTGCGTATCATAAAGAAAAATGGACTTTCATGCATTTGGGAACCAGAAAAATTCAGCAGGTTCATGGCAGAAGCCCCCAAAGCCAGAGTGCCCTGTGGGGAAAAGTACACTGTGAGTTTGTGAGCATGAATTGTTTGGCAAGTTTTTATTAGCATGGTTTTTCACCTTTATTGGTTCTTCGGGAGTCAGAGTGAAGGCCACTCCAGTGCCACCACTGCTGTGGCAAGACAAAGAAAAAGAGTAACACAGAGTGGGCAACCATCACCATTCAATTCTGTTTAGATTTGGCCAAAATGTATTTCACCACAACAAGAAATGCATCCAACAGTGGCTTCTATCCACAAAGAGAAATCCTAACTCTCTAGAACTTTCTGTTGTTCCCTGCAGCCTATGTATTTGTGTGTTCTACTTATTTCCAACTGTCACCAAATGTCTTAGAGCAGTGCTTATCAACTTGAAGATTCATAAGAATCACCAGGACTGCTTGTTAAAACCAATTCCTCTCTCCTCCCTCCCCCAGAGATTCTGATTCAGTAAGTGTGAAATGGAGTCTGTGGTTTTGCATTTCTAACCAGCTCCCAGCTGATGCCGTTGCTGCTAGTTCTGGAACCACTTACTAAATAGTATTGTTTTTAAGTTATTGGAGATTTGGAATTGGAAGGAATATCATAGATCAGAGACCAGAGATATGAAGTGATCTGTCAAAAGTCATATAGCTATTCCATTTAAATGTCATAATGTTTTCTGTTATGCTATTTTAATTGGTTAAACTTCTTACTCCAGAATCAGCAGAAGTATACACTTTCTAAATGGCTTCTTTGGCACATATAAACCATTACCAAGATAGCAGAGTCAGGATGAAATGGGCCTTTATCCACTTCACACTACTATCTATATTTTGGTCTTCTTAGTTTAAAACTGTCTTTACAATCAGCAACAAGAAATAGATTGAGGAGTACATGCTTTCTTCTCTCTCCAAATGTTAAGTCTTCAATGTGCATGTGAATTATAGCATCATCTGGGACTTTACATAAAGTCTATTATTCTTGATCATCCTGTATCTTTCCTCCATCATTCATAAAATGATTAAAACTGATTCAAGCTATCTAATTATGTTCTTTTTTGGTGAAACAGAACAGATTTCTACCAGAAAAATTTCTGTGAACCCTAGACCAGTTACAAAGTGGCTACACTTCAAATTTTCAGATAGTAACCATAGGAGAATAATAAAAAAAAAAAAAGTCATGTATAGTTCCTGATCAATCCTTGGCTAGAGTAGGTTTGGATGCTATATTTTATCATGTCTTTTCTGGCAAAGTCTACAAACTATGGCAGATATATAGTCTCTGTCTCTTTATCTTGGAACTGATAGAGTTTTCTTGCCTAAATGACAAAAGTTAAGTTTTCATGACAACTTAAACTTTGTTTCCTTTCTGAAGTGATAAATGCAAAATTTTGACTATAAACATTTGTTTAGGGAGACCACGGAAGGAGAAGCTTTAAGAACATCATCATAATAGTGAGAAATGCCAGAGCATGGTCTTCATTTCTACAGATCTACATATACTAACCACACTGATGATGACCAAAGTAACCTAAGAACTTCTACTCAGCTTAAAGAAATCTAATAGGAAAGGATGGGAAGACAATAAGGGCACAAATTTGAATGGCTCTATGAGAAATAAGCTAAATATTGTTCAAACTTAAGGAAAATCTAATTACAGGAACAATGTGGGTATGGTGACAGCTGAAAGGAATTTTAAAGGGAGCACTAAATTTCTGAAAACAAACTATTGTCAAGGAAGGATAATTCTGCCTGGCAGGTAACACTAAAACAGAGCAAGATACTGGGATGTGATATTTTCTTAGGGAAAGCAGGTCAACACAAATGTGTTATATATATATATATATACTATATGTAGTAGATAAACATATATAACAGATAAATATATATAATAGATAAATATATATATATACATATGTGTGTGTATATATATATATATATATATATATATATATATATAATAGAATATCACTCAGCCATAAAAAGATTGAAATCTTGCCATTTGTGAAAACACTGATAGACCTAGAGATTAAAAAAGAAATGTATTTTGCAACTGGAGTTTGTACCTCTTAATCTCCCTGTACCCCACTCCTCTCTGGCAACCACCTCTTTGTTCTCTGTTTCTGTTTTGTTATGTTTATTCATTTGCTTTGTATTTTAAATTCCACAGGTAAGTGAAATCCTACAGTATTTGTCTATCTCTGTCTGACATTTTTTAGTTGGTATAAAAAAACAAATTAAGAGGTACAAACTCCAGTTGCAAAATAAATGAGTCATAGCTATGAAATGTATAGTTTGGAGAATATAGTCAATAACTATATAATATCTTTGTATGGTGACATATTTTAACTAGACTTATGGTGGCGATCATTTTGAAAATTATCGAAATATGGAATCACTATGTTGTGTAATAGGAACTAACATAGTGCTGTGGGTCAATGACACTACAGAAAGAAACAAAAATCTCATTGAAAAAGAGATCAAATTTGTGGTTACCAGATGTGGGGGGCCGGAGGTGGGGGAGGTGGACAATGACAGTCAAAATGTACAGACTTTCAGTTATAAGACAAATAAGTACTAGGGATGTAATGTACAACATGATAAATGCAATGAACCCTGCTGTACGTTACATATGAAAGTTGTTAAGAAAGTAAACCCTAAGAGGTCTCATCACAAGGAAAAATATTTTTTCTATTTCTTTAATTTTATATCTGTATGAGATCATGAATGTTGACTAAAGTTAGTATGATAATCATGTCATGATGCATATGAGTCAAATTATTCTGCTGAACAACTTAAACTTATATAGTACCGTATATCAATCATATCTCAGTAAAACTGAAAGAGAAGATAAAATAGATGGATCAAAGATTTAATCACTCAAGAAAAAAAGAAAATCCTACATTTTCTAAAAGCAAATATTTGGATATAAAAGAAAAACTTAAAAAAGAAACCAAAGAAAAATATGATGAACTTAAATACATAAAATGTTAAACCTATTTTTTGCCAGATTCCCACGAACAACAACAATAATAAAACACTGAAAACATAAGAAAAACTGGAAACATAGACAATGAGCTTATTCATATAAACAGGGATAATTTAAAAGAAAAAATAAATTTAATGTATTTTCACAAAAGTTTCTGGCAATTTTATCTTAAAATTTGTATAACAAATAATGAAGCAGGAAAAGAGAAAAAAAGGCAATTTAAAGAAATTACAATAAGAGGATGAGACTTTTCCTTCAAGCTGTCAAGATTTTTTATAAATATATACTAATTAAAAAAAACTGTATTGGAGCACAAAATCACAAATAAATTAGTTGTTGAACAAGACTGAGAAATGGAACCACATATAGAGAAACTTAGGATACTTAACAATTGATATTACGAATTACTGAGGAAGATTAATTTTTCTGAAAAAAATTATGTTGAGGCAATTTACTCTCCATGTGGAAAAGGAAAAAATATTGATTATCTCATACCATACACAAAATAAATCTTAACTGTACTAAATGGCATAAATGTAGAAAGTAAAAATTTAGATGTGTTACAAGAAAATATAGAATAATATCCCTATGATACAGGGGTGGGGAAGAAAATTAGGGTATACAAATGTAAAAATAATAATATCTGATAAATTTGAGTAAAATAATAATAAAAGTTTGGCATTAGATGCTTAAAAATACATCCACACATTTATTACAGAATTTATAAAAAGCCACTAAAATACAGGAACAAGGAAACAAGCACCATGGGAAAAAGATATGAGAGAAGAGCAGGCAGTTCATGGAGGTGTAAAACCAAGTATTCACTTAAATAAGAAAAAGTTCTGAACATCATCAATAAATAGGAAAGTGAAAAAATAAAAATAAGGTAAAGTTCATAAACCTCAGACTGGATAACAAGAGATCAAGAAGCTGTTGCTGCTTACTGCTCCTGACACCAACAATGCAACTGTGTAATCACAAAGCTCATGTGTAAAATAGATAGCTAGTGGGAACCTGCTGTATAGCACAGGGAGCTCAGCTTGGTGCTCTGTGATGACCTAGATGAGTGTGATGGGTGGGGGAGGGAGGTCCAAGAGGAAGGGGATACAGGTATACATATAGCTGATTCACTTTATTTATTTATTAAAACCTAGCTTATTTTTATTTCTCCCATATAAGTTATCAATTAAAGCAAAATATTATCCCATTGGAGCCCCAACAGATTATATATATATATCTTTTACTGGAGTGGATCAGCTGTTAACATTTTGAGGATTCCTTTGTATGTTATTTGTTGTTTTTCTGGTCCTGTTTTAATATTTTTTCTTTGTAGTTAATTTTAGATAGTTTGATTAATATGTGTCTTATTGTGTTTCTCCTTGGATTTATCCTATATGGGAATGTCTGTGCTTCCTGGTCTTGATTTACTCTTTCCTTTCCCATATTAAGGAAGTTTTCAACTAAAATCTCTTCAAATATTTTCTCAGTCCCTTTTCTTTTTTCTGTTTTTCTTCTGGGACCTCTATAATGCAAAAATTGGTGCGTTTAATGTTGTCCCAGAGATCTATTAGACTGTCCTCAATTCTTTTCATTCTTTTTTCTTTATTGTCTTATGTGGTAGTTATTTCCGCTATTTTATCTTCCAGGTCACTTATCCATTCTTCTGCCTCAGTTATTCTGCTATTGATTCTTTCTAGAGAATTTTAGTTTTATTTATTGTGTTGTTCATCATTGTTTGTTTACTCTTTAGTTCTTCTAGGTCCTTGTTAAACGTTTCTTGTATTTTCTCCTATTTCCAAGATTTTGGATCATCTTTACTATCATTACTCTGAATCTTTTTCAGGTAGACTGCCTTTTTCCTCTTCATTTGTTTGGTTTGGTGGGTTTTTACCTTGCTCCTTCATCTGCTGTGTGTTTCTCTGTCTTCTCATTTTGGTTAACTTACTGTGTTTGGGTTCTCCTTGGCTCTCCTTTTCTCCATTTCTCCTGTTTGGCTGCAGGCTCGTAGTTCCCATTGTTTGTGGTGTCTGTCCCCAGTGAGTAAGGTTGGTTCAGTGGGTTGTGTAGGCTTCCTGTTAGAGGGGACTGGTTCTTGTGTTCTGGTGCATGAGGCTGGAGTTTGTCTTTCTATTGGGGAGGACTGCATCTGGTGGTGTGTTTTGGGATGTCTGTGAACTTATGATTTTAGGCAGTCCCTCTGCTAATGGGTGGGGTTGTGTTCCTATCTTGCTAGTTGTTTGGCATAGGGTGTCCAACTGTAGCCTGCTGGTCGTTGAGTGGAGCTGGGTCTTAGCGTTGAGATAGAGATCTCTGGGAGAGCATTCACAGTTTGATATTACATGGGGCTGGAACATCTCTGGTGGACCAATGTCCTGAACTCAGCTCTCCCACCTCAGAGGCCCAGGCCTGACACTGGCTGGATCACCAAGACCCTGTCAGCCACATGGCTCAGAAAAAAAGGGAGAAAATCAAAGAAATAAAAAGAAATAATAATAAAATGAAATAAAGTTATTAAAATAAAAATTAAAAAATATTATTAAAAATAAAAAAGTAATTAAAAAGAAAGAAAGAAGACAGCAATCAAACCAAAAAAACAAATCCACCAATGATAACAAGTGCTAAAACTATACTTAAAAAAAAAAAGGGGGGACAGACAGAATCCTAGGACAAATGGTAAAAGCAAATTTATACAGACAAAATCACACTAAGAATCATACATATACACACTCACAAAAAGAGAAAAAGGGAAATATATATATATATATATATATAAAGGAGGATAGCAGCCAAATTGATAAACAAATATACCAATGACAATAAGCTCTATATACTAAACTAAGATAAACATAAAACCAGAAACAAATTAGATGCAGAAAGCAAACCCCAAGCCTACAGTTACTCCCAAAGTTCACCGCCTCAATTTTGGGATGATTCGTTGTCTATTCGGGTATTCCACAGAGGCACGGTACATCAAGTTGATTGTGGAGATTTAACCCACTGCTCCTGTGGCTGCTGGGAGAAATTTCCTTTTCATTTTGTTCACACAGCTCCTGGGGTTCAGCTTTGGATTTGGTCCTGCCTCCGCATGTAGGTCACCTGAGGGCATCTGTTCCCCACCCAAACAGGACCAGGTTAAAGGAGCAGCTGATTAGGGGGCTATAGCTAACTCAGGCCAGGAGGAAGGAAGGGTACACAATGTGGGGCAAGCCTGTGATGGCAGAGGCCAGAGTGACATTGAACCAGCCTAAGGCATGCTGTGTGTTCTCCTGTGGAAGTTGTCCCTGGATCATGGGACCCTGGCTCTGGTGGGCTGCACAGACTCCCGGGAGGGGAGGTGTGGATAGTGACCTATGCTTGCACACAGGCTTCTTGGTGGCAGCAGTAGCAGCTTTAGTGTTTCATGCCCGTGTTTGGTGTCCGCACTGATAGCCATGGCTTGCGCCCATCTCTGGAGCTCGTTTAGCTGGTGCTCTGAATCACCTCTCCTTGCGCACCCTGAAACAATGGTCTCTTGCCTCTCTGGGAGATCCAGACTTTTTCCCAAACTCCATCCTAGCTAGCTGTGGTGTACTAGCCCCCTTCAAGTTGTGCTCATTCAGCCAACCCCAGTCGTCTCCCTGGGATCTGACCTCCGAAGCACAAGCCTCAGCTCCCAGCCCCCACCCTCCCTGGTGGCTGAGCACACAAGCTTCTCAGGCTGGTCGGCACTGATCCTCTGTGCAGGAATCTCTCCACTTTGCCCTCTGCACCCCTGTTGCTGTGCTCTCCTCCGTGGCTCCGAAGCTTCCCCCGCCCAACCCCCCGTCTCCACCAGTGAAGGGGCTTCCTAGTGTGTGGAAACTTTTCCTCCTTCATAGCTCCCTCCCACTGGTGCAGGTCCTGTCCCTATCCTTTTGTCTCTGTTTATTCTATTTTCTTTTGCCCTACCCAGGTACGTGGGGACTTTCTTGCCTTTTGGGAGGTCTGAGGTCTTCTGCCAGTGTTCAGTAGGTGTTCTGTAGGAGTTGTTCCACATGTAGATGTATTTCTGATGTATTTGTGGGAAAGAAGGTGACCTCCACATCTTACTCCACCGCCATCTTAAAGGTCCTCCCTGATTCACTTTATTGTACAGCAGAAACTAATACAACATTGAAAACCAATTATACTTCAGTAAAAAAAAAAAAAAAAAAAAAATTAAAAAAATAAAATGTTGGGTCCTGTTGCAACAACTGACTTCAAGCACTCTTGTCTCCAAA
Source organism: Orcinus orca (assembly GCF_937001465.1). Lineage (NCBI taxonomy): Eukaryota > Metazoa > Chordata > Mammalia > Artiodactyla > Delphinidae > Orcinus > Orcinus orca. The sequence continues at coordinate 182,724,588 of NC_064560.1, read as the reverse complement.
CCTTGCCTGCAAGCTGAAATAACAACAAGAAGAGGACTTCCAAATTAACTTCTGTCTTTAAGTTTCTTATATACGCATATAATTTGTGACACCTAATTTGTATGCTAAGACTTAAGTACAAGGTCCTGTGCAAAATGTAGACTTTAACTTTTCAATCTCTCCAATTAGGAAAGTGGAGGAGAAGTTAGAAAAATTCATCCAAAATATTTATAACAGTATATATATAATGTACTCTATGTATTCCAATTTTTATCAAGAAACAAAAGGATAAATATTCACACACACACATACACACATGCACACAACCCTACATATGTGGTTTGACATATATTAATAGATGATTAAATACACTAGATATGTGATCTTACAGACAAAAGCAGAAGGCTAAGATTGTTATTTATGACACAGTTGCTGGAAGTACCACTTGCCAAAGTTAATCAAGGGCAATGTATAAGAAAAATAATCATTTTGACCTTGAGTGGTCTTGGGACTAGGGTATAGCTCAAAGAATATTGCCATTCCAATTCTCCTCTTGTAATGTTCAACTTACTGTTTCTAATCATTTTTCCTCTATTGCAAAATGGAAAATATCTCGACACAAAAATATTACAGTGATGAAGAATAAATTAATTGTTGCCAAGGGTTAGTGTTTGGGGGAGAATTCTTGTAAAGGGGTAACATGAAAGACTTTCTTTGATGTATTGGAACAGATCTGCACCCTGATTTTGATGGTGGTTATACAGTGCTATACATATAATAAAAAATTATGAAAATATATACCAAAACAATGAGTACACATTAAAACTGGTAAAATCCAAATAAGGTAAATAGTTTAGTTAATTATATTACACCAACGTGACCTTCCTGGTTTTGATCACTATACTATGATCATGTAAGATGCTCTCACTGGCGAAATCTGAGAGAAGGATATCAGGAAATTCTCTGTACTACTTTTTGTAACTTAAGGCAAGTCTAAAATTATTACAAAATAAAAAGTTAAAAGAGAATGTTGTATATTTTTAATTGCAAAGATCATTTCTTGCTAATTCTACTGAAAAGAATGATATCTACTTTTGGTTCTAGGTACTCCTTGGAGAATACTAAGTGTGATGACACTATTTATGGGCTCTGAATATATGCGTGAGGGCCACAAGATTGCATATTTCAATACAAATCAGCTTTTTGTCAATAGTATACAATATTATTATTCTTGCATCCAGTAAAAAAATATATATGTAAACACAGAATTAAAACTCTATTAACTTTTTTCTACTCATTTCCCTCACACACTATAATAATTTAAACAAAATGGCCTAAAGAGTCTTTACTGTCACCATCTTAGTTTATGTTTTCATCAAACTCTTGGCTGAATTACTTTGAGAGCTTTTTAACTTCTCTATCTGCCTTCAGTCACTTTTCCTTCTAAGCCAGCTTCATGACTGCTCTAAAATTTTCCATTTTTTCTTCCTTCTTTACTCCCTTCTTTCCCTCCCTCCTTCTTTCCCTTTCTTCCTATATAATTAGATATATACTAGAAATATATGTACACTATATGTGAGTATTATGATTATGTATGTCGTATATATATATATATATAGTATATGTATGTATAGTAAATATAGATATAGACAAATGTGTATATGGTACATTTATATATTACACACATGTGAGCATATACATTTTTCAACATCACCTTCTTGCTCAAGAATGTAAAAGAATTCTTTACTACCAAGGATTATAACTTTATTATTAAGTCCAGATTTGAAGATCCTGCAAAATAGAAAACAAGCTGCCTAAGTTCACCTTTCACGTCTCTCTACTTTTCTCCATATCTGAATCTATAAGAATTCCTCTTTCTCTCATGTTTTGCTGCACTTGTAATATGCACTGTATAACATAATATTTTATTTTATTTTTTCTGTTATTTATTATTTTATTTCATGTGTTGTCTCCTCACAAAGATGGTAAGATCTTGGTGACAGGGAACCAGTTCATATTTCTTTACAGACCTCATTGTACCTGGTATGATAGCTCTTAAGATTTCTTTTTCAAATTGTCACTTTTCCATTGAAATAGAGACATCTGTAATTGCTGAGGTCTTCTTAGGCTCCTGAGTTATGATAATACCAGTTTCTATCCAATTAACGTTTCCTCAAACACTCAATGAATAGCGGCCTCAAGAAGCTTGTATTTTAACACAGGTTTCCAGTCACTGACAGGACAATAAACCATTTTTACCTGCCAATAAGATATTACACTTTAGAAATCTCCTAGGCAAATAAGTACACAATTCCAAGAACAAATATCTTCACTACAAACAATTCAAACTTCTATTCATTTAAATATAAGTTTATGTAACCACCCAAGTGTGACCTGTTGGTGGAACAGGACCTGCCTGAATTAAGCTAATCCATCATGACACTGACTAAAGTCCTTAATCATGTTCTACAGAAGCAGAAAAGGACTTTCAGGAAGATTTTAGGCAAAGGTGTCTTCATATTTTATTTGAAGTTGTTTTGTTTTACTTTTCCCAGAGGGAACATAATTCTATAGCATTTATTTTAGTGTTGTAAATGATTTTTTTTTTTAAAGTAAAAGCAGAGCTTTGGAGCTTTCTAGCTGTTGGTTGCTAAGAATTATTATTTAGGATTTGATGTTCAAGTGTTCCCAAATCCAGTGTCAGACCCTGGAAATTGTCCTAGGTGGAATTATCCATGTACAAAATAGTTTTCTTTTTATTCTCTAAGGTCTACTGAGTTCACTTTGAAATTAATGGAGGTTTGGAACTTGCATCCATTCTGTGGCTGTTGAAGCTAATCCAGACATGGGTTCTAGAGAGAAAGGTCATCATTGTGTTTCTTGGATATTGGGGTTTTGGTTACCAGATGCTTCAGGAGAAAGAACTAAGGGATCCTCTGCTTTGAATTTGTTTCAAATTCAGAAAGTGAAATTAGTTTCATAACAAAATTATTAAATCAAAAAGTGAAATTGAAATTATTTTTATTCCCAGGGAAACAAATACTTTCACCACTATTGTTATTTAGCAGAGTTACCAACTTCTTTAGTGAAGCCTTTTATCAAAGAACCTTAGGGGATAGAAGGAATAGATAAACACAAGAAGAAAAGAAAACCAAATATGCATCAAATAACCAAGGTAAGAAGTTTTAGGGCAACATTTGCTAAGATACCGTGTCTTTTTATCTTATGTAGATGGCAGCTATTCTTTCAAAACATTTTTCTTCCACTGGTAAAAGTATCAGGATCCATTATTACTATAGCACAAGTGCACAAATTAGATCAAGTGTGTACATGATCTATGGTTTAGACCAACTAGAATGTGACTGGACCATGAGCAGAGATGTTGCCTACATTTATTTTCTTTCCTCCAGGCTGATGCAAATTGTTGTAAAGAAATGAGGATGAGAAAGTATCTAGAAGCATTTAGAAATATGGCTTCTTTAAATGGTCTTTTTTCCTCCACCACAGTTCCAATATGGAGAAACAAAAATAATATTAAGGAAGTCAAAAAAAGCTACACTCAAACAGGTTGAGATGGCAAAATTTCGACTCAAGTTATCTGATTTTCCTATTATTTTCTCTGATCCGCCAAAGTTCACTAATAAATCTTTCAGGGAAGGCCAAATTTCTCATCCAATGAAGAACACTTGACTTGTACTCAGAAGGCTGTCCCCTGTACTGTCTTTGCCATGTAGTTATTTATTATCAGCATGACTCTGCCTAAGTCATTCTGTGTCTTGAATTTCAATTTCATCATCCGGAATGGGATAACAATGTTACTTTGTCCCACCTCACAATGTGTTTGATGCCATTGTATCCCATGCATATCTCTATAATTATAGTTAGCATGTTACAGTAGGTCAAAACAGTTTGCCTCTGTATCTATCTCTCCCACTTTAAATTATTTGAGAACAAATACATAATTTACTCTTCAAACAAAATCTGTAGCACCTAGCCTAGTACAATGTCTGAGACATAGTGATTATTCAGTATAGTTCAATTCAATTCAACCAATTATAAATAATGGTTAAACTGAATTGAGCTATTAATAAAGTAGATAATGCATATAGAAATGATGTTTTACTCATCAAGTGTGGATTATCTTTTGTATCACTCACTCAGTCTTTATTAGAAATTAGTTATTTATAGTAACACTCTCTCAGGTCAATATATTTGAGTAAACAAAATGATTTTATTTTAAGTACATGAATACTTATCAGGATATAAGCTATTTATACATCAACAAATGTAGAAATGAAATCAATGTTTGAATCCAACTATGCAGCATTGAAGTGATATCTGACTTATATGAATTTTCACATGGTATTTGCTCAATTAATGTCTATTGACATTATTCATTGAATAAATGAATTAAGAATTTAAAATATACCCCTGCTTAATCCATCTAAGAGTGTCCATTATCAATCTCACTATCTCTTTACCTTAATGAGAAAAAAATAAATAAAAGCCTGTTTTCCTTTTAAGTTGTCTCTTGCTTTGACTCACAATTCAATCTTTTTTCTTCTTTATTTGCTTTCTGAGACAAGAGGGTCCTTTGGCCTATTTTACTTATAACTATCCTGGGTTTGAGTAAACTCCCATTCATATTTCAATTTACATATCTAACCAAGGGTTCCTACTTATAAAGATAAGGCTAGCCTTACTCCCTATAAATGTCCTTAAAGGCAGTTAGTACCTCTTCTTCTTTAATTTGGGTTATGAACTCACTCCACTTCCCAGTCTAAGAATCCCTTACCCAATTTTTCAAATACCCCAAGGATACTCTTCCCTGTTTAGTATCTCCCACTTTACTTAGTCCTAATTAGGCACATCTTAGAAATTATGATTCACTGAGCAACTTGGATTCCCAATAGCCTCTTAAGGACTCAAACACTTTTTTTTTTTCTTTTTTTTTGGCAGTACACGGGCCTCTCACTGTTGTGGCCTCTCCCATTGTGGAGCACAGGCTCTGGACGCGCAGGCTCAGCAGCCACGGCTCACGGGCCCAGCTGCTCCGCGGCATGTGGGATCTTCCCGGACCGGGGCACGAACCCGTGTCCCCTGCATCAGCAGGCGGACTCTCAACCACTGTGCCACCAGGGAAGCCCTAGAACACCTTTTGATAAGTTATAATTAACAGAAAATATATGCATGTGGATTACATTAATTTTGTAGATTGCTTACAAAAGATCGGAACCTCATAATAATCCAGTCTAAGGGAGTCTTCAGAACAAGAGTTTTCTCCATGTTTGCAGACAGGGAGAACCTTAGACAAGAAGGTCTCTTATTGCCGCCTTTTATTGTTCTCCCCATCTCTATTCTCCTAGGCATCATCATTATAAACTCTTCAATCATTCTAAATTGTCTTTGAATGCTTCAGATACCCAGAGTAAGAGTCTCTCCATTTCTTTCCAACATTGTTAGCATTGCTTCTTTCCTTTTCCTGTGCCTGCTCTCACTTTATCCATCTCTTATTTTTTCAATGTGCTTGGCTCTTACACGGGGCCAGAACAATTCCTTTAGTAGAAATATGTGACACAAAACTTGGTTAACTGTCCTTGTAGTTTTAGGTCCAAAGAATATTCTACAGTTACCATGAGATATATCATTTACAGAATATGTTCACTCAATTATAAAATACATTTTCAAAGCTACTTACAGAACATTCTTATATGACAATAAGTAGAGAAAGAGACACCTTCAGGTAAGGGGCAGTATCAAAGATGCTTTTTTCAATGGTCAAATTTCTCCAAGATTTTTCCTGCTAGATAGTAGCCTAAAATTATGAACTCATTGCCATGTAACTCTCTTATCATATATTATGATAATTTAACAGCAATCTGTATCAGTTTGGATTAGTTGAATAGAAATGTAAGACAGCCTATTACATCTTTCATCTTCTCCACAGATCCAAGATAATTTTAGCACAAGAAATATTTTATTTCCTTCCATTCAGGACTTTGAGTAGTTAGATATATACTATTCAAATTTAAATAACTAATAAGACAACCAAAAATAAAATGAAAGGCTTGGAAGACTGAATTCTTCTGTATTGTTGTGTCTTTGATGTTTCCAAGGAAACCACCCATCTTTCTCCTGTAATTAAAATATAGAAGATTGGAAGCACACAGACAACTGAATTTGGAATCAGAAAACCTAGCTGCAAGACTATTGCTTTATGACAGCTGACATTGTTGAGATTCCACCCAGCGTCTCTCAGTCCACCTCTAAGTTCACCAGCAGGTGGGGTAGGGAGTTGGTAGAAATCTACGAACTTCTTACTTTTTAAATACCAGTGCCTTTTTTTTTTTTCTTAATTTTATTTATTTATTTATTTTTGGCTATGTTGGGTCTTTGTTTCTGTGCGAGGGTTTTCTCTAGCTGCGGTGAGCGGGGGCCACTCCTTATCACGGTGCGTGGGCCTCTCACTGTCGCGGCCTCTCTTGTTGCGGAGCACAAGCTCCAGACGCGCAGGCTCAGTAGTTGTGGCTCACGGGACTAGTTGCTCCGCCACATGGGGGATCTTCCCAGACCAGGGCTCGAACCCGTGTCCCCTGCATTGGCAGGCAGATTCTCAACCACTGCACCGCCAGGGAAGCCCACCAGTGCCTTTTTATCTCTTTGCTGAACATGTTCTCTGGTGCCTTGGAAGCTTGCTAAACACATGGGAAAGGCAACCCTATAGAAGCTGTGATTTAATGCTCCTGGGATCCACCCTCATTTAACAAGGAATGGGGAATAGTATTAAGGTGATCATGTTCATCTCCCTGTCCCTGTTCTGAAATGGAACAAAGCTGAGGTGCATGCTGTCAAGTCTGCAGAGGGTCTCCGGTGGTGGGAGCTCACAGCAATAAGTCACTTTAATGAACAATTCATTGGCATATTTGGACTTTGCTGATCCATACTTCCCTCATTGGGCTTCCTGAGGTGACTCCTAAATAATGTACCAACATCCAAATCCTTACCTTAGGGTCCGTTCAGAGAGCCTCCTGAACTAAGGCAATGTCCTTGGATAAAATGTGTTTACACATTTTAACCTTCAGTTTGCACACTCAAGGTATTTATTCAACAGGTTCTTAAATGGAACTTTTCCTCTTGCCTTACAGTCCCAGGTTAGGGACCAACGGTGGTGACAAATAGGACTAAATTCACATTTTTAAAAGGAATCTGACATTTGGGAGTACATTTTTATTCCTGTGACTTAATATCAACCAACCACTATCATCACTACCACTTTTCCCCTCCACAGCCAAACTGCACACTCCCACGTGAGTCCATATGAGAGGTACCTCAGTGAAGAGAGAAGTAGAGAATTATCCAATACTTGCTTCTATGGGGAGCACAATCTCTGTGGCTTTGAGAAAATTTCCCCTCCCCTCTACACAGGGAAGGTAGGGAAAAACTTGCATCCCAAAACCAAGTGTGGGAGATGTTGGTCAAAGAATGCAGAGGTTCAGTTATTTATGAATAAGTTCTAGAGAGCCAATGTACATTATGGTGACTTTAGTTATTAGTGCTGTATTGCATACTTGAAATCTGCTAAGACAGTTGATCTCAAGCATTCTCACTACACATACACAAAATCTGTAGTAATCATTCCACAGTGTATGTGTACATCAAATTGTCAGGTTGTATACTTTAAATATATACAACTTTTTTATTAAAAAAAACAAACAAATGTGATATTCTAAGAAAGTTGTTTGCTGAAATGATGTTAATTGAAAAGAGTGAGAGGATAACAGTTCATTCCTCTGTTTTATGTCTTCTTAAAGGATAGATTTACTCATCTTCCCCTATGCCTACCCAGCAGGAAAAAAGAGAATTGGATAGAGATGGGAGAGTGGCAACGGAGCAACCTGCAAATTCATAATATGAATTTTTCTATGTGTGAATTTCTCCCATGTGTGAGCTTTCTTATGGACATTGTGCAATGTAGCTATGTTTGAGCCACTCTGCCAGAACAACAACCAAGTATTTGCCTTCCAGGTAGCTGGAAGAGAAGAAATAAAAATAATGTGAAATAATGAGGGCTTAGTCAATAAGTTAGAAAAAATAAAATTTAGTTGAGAGTGGGATTTTTTAAATATTTGTTGAGGAAGAAAAAGCCAGACAGGATAGGAAGCTGCTGAGAACTGCAGCAAAATCTACACCAACACTCACACGTGTGCCCCGAAAGATAAGTGACTCAGTAGAAAGTGGGAAGATGAAATTAACAAGAAATTTCCTGGTGAAAATATGCCAGTAAACATTGAAAAAGATGTACAGACTCAATAATGTTGGGGCAAATGTAAAGTAAGTCAACATCTGTTTCTAATTTTCTACATATCAGATGGGCAGATATTAAAAAGTTTGATATGATCTGTTGTTCTTGTGATATGTGGAAAACTCTTTCATACACTCTTTTCTCTATTATTAGTTTGTACATTCGGAAATTCATTTGCATTTATAGCATAAAACAGTGTAAAGTGTTTACTTTTAAAGATTTTTCTTCTGGGCACCTTATTCATGTCTAATAAAATTTGAACATAGTTAATAAAGCCAATTAATATTAAACGTTTTATAACAAAACAACAGAAACTGTTTGCCATCACAACTTCCTCGCATTCTACAGAGGCACAGAGACATTCACTTTTATCTTTGTTAACATATTCTCTTTTATTTACTTCTGAATTGTGAATTTGAGGTTTATATTGTTCTATATGGATCCGTCATTGTCAGATACTACTTACTTTCTGTCAATAGACAATGGATTAGATTTAACCCTCTTATTCCATCTCCACCTCCAATATCTCTTTTAGTCTCTCCCATAAGTATTTATATCACAACTATTTTTTCAATTATTTATCAGTATTTACAGCCTAATAGTACATAACATTTAATTATGTATTTAATATGTATTTATTTATTTGGCTGTGCTGGGTCTTAGTTGCAGCACGTGGGATGTTTGTTGCCATGTGCAGGATCTTTAGTTGCAGCATGCAGATCTAGTTCCCTGACCAGGAATCAAACCCAGGCCCCTTGCATTGGGAGCACAGAGTCTTAACCACTGCACCACCAGGGAAGTCCCATAAATATTTCTTTCTATGAACATATCTCTAGGTATTTCCAAGTAGCACAACATATTTGTCATAAACCTATCAGTACTGTTTTCTAAAATCTCAAAAGTTTCAGGTTATCTATTAGGGTTTTTTTTCCCCCTTTTCCATAGATCCTACTTCTGAAGCCCTTCTTTTCCTGATTCTCTTTGGTTTGTTGATACTTTAGGTCTGCCAGAATGTTCTGGTGTTTGAACTTTTATATAGTGCCTTAAATGCTTTCCTTTTTTTCGTGTATCCGTTAATTAAATCTTTCATTGGTCATGTTTGAGAAGTGAATATTTTGAGGCTTTGTATGTCTAAAGCAGGTTTTGTATTTTGTTTTTTTGGTTTTAGCCTTCACTTTTTTACCAGTTTAAGTGATATTAAAATTCTAGGATAAAAATTATTTTTTTCAAAGAAATTTGAAGATATTACTTCATTACCTTTTCCTTCCTAGAGATGCCTTTGATGAATCTACTGCTATTCTTATGCCCAACAGTCCCAATGCTTTTCTAAGTTTCCTGTGTTTCATCGTTTTTTTTTTATGTTTTCTTAATTTTTAAATTTAATTTCATTTATTTTTTTATACAGCAGCTTCTTATTAGTCATCTATTTTATACACATTAGTGTATATATGTCAATCCCAATCTTCCAATTCATCCCACCACCACCACCTGTCCACCACTTTCCACCCTTGGTGTTTATATGTTTGTTCTCTACATCTGTATCTCTATTTCTTCCCTGCAAACCAGTTCATCTGTACCATTTTTCTAGGTGAAGTGAAGTGAACTTACTTCACTCTGTATGACAGTCTCTATATCCATCCACGTCTCTACAAATGACCCAGTTTCATTCCTTTTTATGGCTGAGTAATATTCCATTGTATATATGTGACACATCTTCTTTATCCATTAATCTGTGGATGGGCATTTAGGTTGCTTCCATGACCTGGCTATTATATATAGTGCTGCAATGAACACTGGGGTGCATGTGTCTCTTTGAATTATGTTTTTTTTCTGGGTATATGCCCAGTAGTGGGATTGCTGGGTCATATGGTAGTTCTATTTGTAGTTTTTTAAGGAAGCTCCATCCTGTTCTCCATAGTGGCTGTATCAATTTACATTCCCACCAACAGTGCAAGAGGGTTCCCTTTTCTCCACACCCTCTCCAGCATTTGTTGTTTGTAGATTTTCTGATGATGCCCATTCTAACTGGTGTGAGGTGATATCTCATGGTAGTTTTGATTTGCATTTCTCTAATAATTAGTGATGTTGAGCAGCTTTTCATGTGCTTCTCGGCCATCTGTATGTCTTCTTTGGAGAAATGTTTATTTAGGTCTTCTGCCCATTTTTTGATTGGGTGGTTTGCTTTTTAATATTGAGCTGCATAAGCTGTTTATATATTTTGGAGATGAATCCTTTGTTGATTTGTTTGCAAATATTTTCTCTCATTCTGAGGGTTGTCTTTTCATCTTGTTTGTAGTTTCCTTTGCTTTGCAAAACCTTTTAAGTTTCATTAGGTCCTATTTGTTTATTTTTGTTTTTATTTCCATTACTCTAGGAGGTGGATCAAAAAAATCTTGCTGTGATTTATGTTCTTCCTATGTTTTCCTCTAAGAGTTTTATAGTGTCTGGCCTTACATTTAGGTTTTTAATCCATTTTGAGTTTATGTTTGTGTGTGGTGTTAGGGAGTGTTCTGATTTCATTCTTTTACATGTAGCTATCTAGTTTTCCCAGCACCACTTATTGAAGAGGCTGTCTTTTCTCCATTATATATCCTTGCCTCCTTTGTCATAGATTAGTTGACCATAAGTGTGTGGGCTTATCTCTGTGCTTTCTATCCTGTTCCATTGATTTATATTTCTAGTTTTGTGCCAGTACCATATTGTCTTGATTACTGTAGCTTTGTAGTGTAGTCTGAAGTCAGGGAGTATGATTCCTCCAGCTCCATTTTTTTCCCTCAAGCCTGCTTTGGCTATTTGGGGTCTTTTTTGTCTCTATACAAATTTTAAGATTTTTTGTTCTAGTTCTATAAAAAATGGCACTGGTAATTTGATAGGGATTGCATTGAATCTGTAGATTGCTTTGGGTAGTATAGTCATTTTCACAGTATCGATTCTTCCAATCCAAGAACATTAGATATCTCTCCATCTGTTGGTATCATCTTTAATTTCTTTCATTAGTGTCTTATAGTTCTCTGCATACAGGTCTTTTGTCTACCTAGGTAGGTTTATTCGTAGGTATTTTATTCTTTTTGTTGCAGTGGTAAATGGGAGTGTTTCCTTAATTTCTCTTTCAGATATTTCATCATTAGTGTATAGGAATGCAAGAGATTTCTGTGCATTAATTTTGTATCCTGCAACTTTACCAAGTTCATTGATTAGCTCTAGTAGTTTTCTGGTGACATCTTTAGGATCCTCTATGTAATATCATGTCATCTGCAAAAAGTGACAGTTTTACTTCTTCTTTTCCAATTTGTATTCCTTTTATTTATTTTTCTTCTCTGATTGCCAAGACTAGGACTTCCAAAACTATGTTGAGTAATGATGGTGAGAGTGAACATCCTTGTCTTGCTCCTGATCTTAGAGGAAATGCTTTCAGTTTTTCACCATTGAGCATGATGTTTGCTGTGGGTTTGTCATATATGGCCTTTATTATGTTGAAGTAGGTTCCCTCTATGCTCACTTTCTGGAGAGTTTTTATCATAAATGGTGTTGAATTTTGTCAAAAGCTTTTTCTGCATCTATTGAGATGATCATATGGTTTTTATTCTTCAGTTTGTTAATATGTTTCATTGTTTTTTGTTTTCTTCTTTCTTTCCTCTTTTTTTCTCAAAATATTTAGTGTATTCTGGCATTTCAGCCATATATTGCTGCTATAAGCAGTCTTCTTGTGTTATTGTGATTTATAATAAGGAACATATTTTGTCTTCATCTCCATTTCTGGTACATGGAATTACCTAATTGATGTACATTGATAAATATGTCTTTTGTTATTTTAATGAAGTGACTTCTGGAATACTCCTAGGTCCCTAAGGCTGTGCTTAGAAAATTGCCATTTTTATTCTCAGCATCTGACCTCCAGGGAGGGGAAGAAGACTGAAGGTTGACTCAGTCACCAGTGGCCAAGGATCTAATCAATAGTTCTTATGTGAGGAAGCCTCCATAAATATCCAAAAAGACTGGGTTTGGCGTGCTTCTACGTTGGTGAACACTTGGAAATTTGGGGAGAGTAGCACACCTGGAGAGGGCATACCTTGCTCTATGAACTTTTCTGTGTGGCTTTCCCTTTCCTAAAATAATTAATTAATTTATTTATTCATTTTTGGCTGTGTTGGGTCTTTGTTGCTGCCTAGGGGCTTTCTTTAGTTGTGGTAAGTGAGGGGTTACTCTTTGTTGCAGTGTGTGGGCTTCTCATTGCAGTGGCTTCTCTTGTTGCAGAGCATGGGCTCTAGGTGCACAGGCTTCAGTAGTTGCAGCATGTGGGCTCAGTAGTTGTGGCTCTTGGGCTGTAAAGCACAGGCTCAGTAGTTGTGGCACACAGGCTTAGTTGCTCCACAGCACATGGGATCTTCCTGGACCAGAGCTTGAACTCATGTCCCCTGCATTGGCAGGGGGATTTTTAACCACTGTGCCAGCAGGGGAGTCCCATGGCTGTTCCTAAATTACCTCCTTTTATAATAAACTGGTGTTCTAGTAAGTAAAGTGTTCTCTGAGTTCTGTGAGCCTCTCTAGCAAATTAATCAAACACAAGGAGGAGTTGTTGGAATCTCTCATTTATAGCCAGTTGGTCAAAAGTCCAGGTAACAACCTGGACTGGCAATGGAAGTGGGGGGACAGTCTTGTCAAACTGAACCCCCCACCTATGGGGTCTGATGCTATCTTTGGGTAGATAGGTAGTGTCGGAGCTCAGCTAAATTCTTGCTGTTCAAGAATTGCTTGGTGTTATGTGGGAAGTACTTTCCCTCTCCCCCCCCCCACATTGGAATTGACACAGGAACCCAAAATACATCCCCAGATTCAGTGCCTTAGAACAGCAATTTATTGTTATCCTGTATGGTCCTGTGGGTTGACTGAACCTACCTGGCATCCCTCATGAAGTTGCAGTTAGATAGTGATTGCAGATAAAGTCACCTGAAAGTTTGATTAGGCAGAATGTCTAAGAAAGCTTATTTGCAAGGGTTGCAGTTGGTGCTGGTTATCAGTTGGCAGATCAGCTGGGATTGTCTTCCAGAGTGGCCTCTGAAAGTGCTGTGAACAAATGTTCATAGCAGGGTCACTGATTCTGGAAGAAGTGTACTAAGACAGAACCTAGATGGTCTTTGTGACCTAGCCTTGTAAGTCCTTCAACGTCATATTTGCCACATTCTATTTGATATAGGACTAGATTGAATGGCAGGATACAAACTCCCAGTGTGAGTACTAGCAGGTATGGGTCATTGGAGGACGATGTTTGGATACTAGCTGCTACATCTGATATTCTGATATTTGTCAATGATTAAATTGCTGGGTGTTTTTGTGTGTGCATGTGTCTTATTCACAGTGCTGGGCACAGTACTCTTATAATGACTCTTATAATCTAGAAACCCATGCCCTCAGTGCTAGAAAATGTTTATGCATTATTTTTTTGATATTTTTACCTTTTTATTTTCATTCTTACTTTTAAAAATTGTGTGTTAGATATGGAGACTGCTGGATTAGTCTTTAATCGTCTTCTCAATTTCTTCTCACCTTTTTGTTTTTCCCTCTACCTTTCTGGAGATTTTTTTCTAAATTATCTTCCAACACTTCTATAGAATTTTTATTTATTTTTGCTTTCACAAACAAATCCATATCCCATTTCTTTTTCTCTGATCCTTTTATATAATATTATGTAATTTGTTTTAAAAAATGGGTACAATATATTCTTGTTAGTCTCTGAAAATATTAATTATAATTGTGTTAACTAGATATTTTCTCCTGTATTTGTTTTTCCCCAAATTCCCTTTCTATGTTAATTTTATCTTTTTCATGAAGAATTTCCTCAAGTCTTGTGATATTTAATGTTCATAATTAGGAATAATTCAGTGTAAATTGATTGGAATCTCAATTTATATAGGCAGTGGCAAAGTTGCAAAGTGGGCATAGGCAAAGTTGTCTACTAGATTTAAGTGGAATGTGAGTCAATGAATATTTTTTTTTCTATTGGTAGCTACACAAAATGACACTACCTACATGTAAATGTTTTCTCTCAGGCTTTTTAGACTCTCATATAAACAATCTGCAATCTTACAGGCAGCTTGTTCCATGTGCACATTGGGGCAAGAGCTGTTGGTTCCATCCTTCACGTTGGTGATTTTCATTAAATTGAAAGTTTTCAGCTCCACCCTTCACCCCTCCCTCAGCTGTGCCAGGTTTCTGAGCACTAAATATTGTCACTCTATGACTGTGACTCTCAATCTGTCCATCCATTTGTGACTAGAAGGAGGTCTATGATTCCTCATGCCAAACCATTAATAATTATTCCCTTAGGAAAGGATGAAGAGAAGATGTTCATTTATATCGTTTATACTAAAAACAAAAATGTTTCTCACAATATTACTTTAACCATTTTTTGAATATTTGGTAACAATCATACCTATGCTGAATTTAGAAACAATTTGGAATTAGAAAAACAACTGTTTCTCTGGCAGGTAGAGAGGGAAGCCCCTGGAATTGAATTTTTATCAACATTGAACACCTGTAATTTTCACATCGCGTAGTTTGTACCTTGGAATTCCTTGGGCTGTGGTTAATGGCTGACTGCATATAACCTTGCAGTTGGCTTCTTTCAGAGGGAATTAATAGTAGAACTATAGTCTCATAGGCCTAGAAGTAAGAGGACACGTTAGACTTTAAAGCTTTTGGATAAAGAATAAAAAATGTTCAATGGTGAATAGAGAGAGTCTCCTCTTTGAGGGAAGACATTTTTTCAGTTTTTTTTTCCTCAATAAGACTGACAATATAAATGAGTTGCTTCCCACTGTCAAGGCTTCAGACACCTCTGGTGAGAGCTTTGCTAAGAACACAAGGAAGTAGTGTTTTGAATTTTGACTCATATTCTCAAATTCCATGAAAGACACAAGGGTTCAGAAAAACAATCCTGATGGGGGAAGAAAGAGAAATTTTCTTATGTCTTTTAAACTTCAGTGACCCAAAATTTTATTCTTTGAATGAAATAAAATTCAAACAAAGAGCAAGAGTGGTCATCCTTGCCTTGTTCCTGATTTTAGAGGAAATGCTTTCAGCTTTCCACAGTTGAGTATGAGGTTAGCTGTGGGTTTGTCATATATGGCCTTTATTATGTTGAGGTATATTCCCTCTATGCCCACTTTCTGGGGAGTTTTCATCAAACCTGGATGTTTAATTTTGTCAAGAGCTTTTTTTCTGAATCTTCTGAGATGATCGTATGGTTTTTTTTCTTGGATTTGTTAATGTGGTGTATTACACTGATTGAATTGTGAATATTGAAAAATCCTTGTATCCCTTGAATAAATCCCACTCGATCATGGTGTATGATCCTTTTAACGTATTGTTGGATTGGTTTGCTAATATTTTGTTGAGGATTTTTGAATCTATGTTCATCAGTGATATTGCCCTGTTTTTGTGAAATCATTTTCTGGTTTTGGAATCAGGATGATGCTGGCCTCATAGAATGAGTTTGTAAGTGTTCCTTCCTCTGAAAATTTTTGGCAGAGTTTGAGAAGAATAGTTGTTGACTCTTTTCTAAATGTTTGGTAGAATTCACCTGTGAAGCCATCTGGTCCTAATTAAACTTAAAAGCTTTTGCACAACAAAGGAAACCACCTACAAAATGAAAAGACAACCTACTGAATGGTAGAAAATATTTATAAATAGTATGACCAAACATATAAACAGCTCATACAACTCAACATCAAAAATGCAAGCATTCCAATTAAAAAATGGGTAGAGACTGGAATAGATATTTTGCCAAAGAAAACAGGCAGATGGCCAACAGTCACATGAAAAGATGCTCAACAATGCTAATCATCAGAGAAATGCTAATCAAAACCTCAATGATATATCATCTCACACCTGACAGAATGTCTATCATCAAAAAGAGCACAAATAAATATTGGTGAAGATGTGGAGAAAAGGGAACCATCATACACTGTTGGTGAGAATGTAAATTGGTATAGTTTTTTGAGGTTTCTCAAAAAACTAAAAATAGAAATACCACATGACCCAGCAATTCCACTCCTGGATATATAGCCAAAAAAACCCCAGAAAACACCAATTTGAAAAGATGCATGCACCCCAATGTTCATGGCAGCATTATTTACAGTTGACAAGATATGGAAGTAATCTCAGTGTCCATCAACAGATAAATGGATAAAGAAGTTGTGGTATATATATACAATAGAATACTACTCAGTCATAAAAAGAATGAAATTTTGCCATTTGCAATAACATGGATGGACTTAGAGGGTATTATGCTAAGTGAAATAAGTCAGAGAGTGAAAGACAAATACTGTATGATACGACTTATATGTGAAATCTAAAAAATACAACCAACTAGTGAAAATAACAAAAAAGAAGTAGACTCTCAGATATAGAGAAGCAACTAGTGGTTACCAAGACTGAGAGGGTAGGGAGGAGGGGCCATAAAGGAGTAGGGGACTAAAATGTACAAACAATTATGTATAAAATAAGCTATAAGAATATATTATACAACATGGGGAATATTGCCAATATTTTGTAATAACTATAAATGGAATATAACCTTTAAAATTGTGAATCACTATATTGTACACTTGTAATTTATACAATATTGTACATCAACTATAATAAACAAACAGACAAAAACAAAGAGTAAGCACTGTGTGTGTGTGTGTGTGTGTGTGTGTGTGTGTGTGTGTGTGTGAAGTCAAAGGGAATATTCTGAAGAAGGCCTTTGTCCAAAATATTAAATTATCTGTTTTTAGTAACATGTTTGAAGAAAGAAACACTCAGACAATAAGTTTTCTTCCTTTGAAGTAAAAGATAGTAAGAACATAAGTATAAAAAGTATCCATAAAATACCCTCTAACAAAAAAATCTAGATTAACATTAAGTAAGGCTAAGTTAAAAGAAAAAAAAAGAAATTCAAGAATTATATGAACTTGGTTGAGAGAAATACTTTTTTGAAAATTCTGTCTATCATATAGTAATGAACTATTAAGTGTTGTATGAACCTAAAATTTCTTTTTAGTTTGATAAGTTAGAAATAACTTCCCATAAAACAATGCTTCATAGGACATCTTAATTTCTAGGCTAATTAATAAAAAGTTTTACATAACACAATACAGCTTTAAAATTATCTTACATCAATATGCCCTCCATCTATTGAGAGAGAGCATAAGAGCATTTATGTTGTGTATATATCATAGATGGGCTTATTATATTATATTTACTGTTGTGCATTTTTTTTTTTTACCTTTTAGTCATAGAAATATCAGTGTTGTAAAATAATTCAAGGGATATAGTAAAACTTGTTTCTTAAAGCTTCCCCAAACATATAAATCTCACCAGGGTTAATCAATATCAACCGTTTGGTATTGATACTTTATGTGTATATATGTGTGTGTCATGTGTTTCTATGGGTGTATACATACAGGTAAGAACTATTTTTTTTTTCAAATAAGAACCAAATATAAAAATAGTTCTAAAATCTGTTTTAAAAAGCAACCTTATAGATATTGCCTCATATCAAACTGAAGATCCATTTTATTATTTATAAATATAGCTATATCCATTTTATAGAGAAGCAAATAAAATGTTTCCATTAATAAACTTTGGGTGTACTGTGACAAACACATATCTTTGTGCAAACACATATCTTATCTTTGTGGATAGTTCTAAGGATAGTTCTAGATCCTTAGAATGGAAATTGCTGTGACAAAGATTAGACAAGTTTTAAATTTTGATAGAATCTTGCAAAACTGTCTTGCACAAACTATATACCAGTTTACAACCCTAACAAAATTCGTGGAAGTGTCATTTTGCCACTTATACTATGAAAAAGAGTAGAAATTTATCTTTTAATTACTTTTATTTTTTGTTAAATGTTGTTGTTGTTTTAATTTGCATTTTCCTCATTATTAGTAAGAGTAAAGATGTTTTCATGTGTTTGGTCACAGTTATAATCGCTCTCTGACTTGACTGTTCATTTCCAGTGCCACTGTGGCCCCTCCCACTGCGGAGCACAGGCTCCGGACGCGCAGGCCCAGCAGCCATGGCTCACGGGCCCAGCCGCTCCGCGGCATGTGGGATCCTCCCAGACCAGGGCACGGACCTGTGTCCCCTGCATTGGCAGGCGGACTCTCAACCACTGCGCCACCAGGGAAGCCCCAATGTGCTTTTTGAGCTTTACATTTCTCTTACTGGTATGATTTTCTGTTTTCTGATCATTCTCTTTATCATTTTTCTTGTTGTGTTTGTTTTGCTTTCATTTTAATTTCTTAGATTGTTTCATCTCCTTTCTTTCTTTGTCATTCCTCTGCTAAATTGAGACTTTGAAAATTTTGTGTTACTCTCATATTATCTATATAAGCCCAGGCTTGTATTTTTTTTTTTTTTCTTTTTGCAGTACGTGGGCCTCTCACTGCTGTGGCCTCTCCTGTTGCGGAGCACAGGCTCTGGACGCGCAGGCCCAGCTGCCATGACTCACGGGCCCAGCCACTCCGCGGCATGTGGGATCCTCCCAGACCAGGGCACGGACCTGTGTCCCCTGCATTGGCAGGCAGACTCTCAACCACTGCGCCACCAGGGAAGCCCCAATGTGCTTTTTGAGCTTTACATTTCTCTTACTGGTATGATTTTCTGTTTTCTGATCATTCTCTTCATCATTTTTCTTGTTGTGTTTGTTTTGCTTTCATTTTAATTTCTTAGATTGTTTCATCTCCTTTCTTTCTTTGTCATACCTCTGCTAAATTGAGACTTTGAAAATTTTGTGTTACTCTCATATTATCTATATAAGCCCAGGCTTGTATTTTTTTTTTTTTTTTCTTTTTGCAGTACGTGGGCCTCTCACTGCTGTGGCCTCTCCTGTTGCGGAGCACAGGCTCTGGACACGCAGGCCCAGCTGCCATGGCTCACGGGCCCAGCCACTCCACGGCACGTGGGATCTTCCTGGACCGGGGCACGAACCCGTGTCCCCTGCATCGGCAGGCAGACTCTCAACCACTGTGCCACCAGGGAAGCCCTAGCCTTGTATTTTTAAGAAACACATTTCCTGTCCTCCAAAATGTCACCTTCCTATGAATATGCTCTTCAATTTTTTTTCTGTGTTTCATTATATCATCTTCCAACTTCAGTTAAAATTACCTCACATTTTCCCAGGTTGTATTAATACTTCTATACTACCTTTATTCTATTTTATGGTTAAATATAACTATTAGAGTATATTTTACAAGCATTATCAATAATAATTTAGAATTAACTATTGTTTTTCTAATTCTTTCATCGTCCTTATCTTTTACATTTACACTTCTTCCTGAATCAGTTTTTTGATTTTTTGAAACATCTCCTTAAGATTTATTTTATGAGTGTGTGGCCTAGATTAATTTTTTCAAAGTTCTTATGTGGTTGAAGATGTCTTTATTTGATTCTTATAGTCAAATATGTAAATATAGCTGGATCTAAGTCTAGATTCAGAATCATTTGCCTTCAACATTTCATCATGTTTTCTTGAAATCTTATTTACATTCTGTAAAAGAAGAATTGAACCAGAGCAGCTGAATAGGCAAGGAAGATTTTATTTAAGACTATTGCAAAAGGGAAGACAGATTGAACTCTATTCTATAGAAACAAAAGGTCAGAGAGTTTTTAAGCACTGGTATGAGCTAGTGAAAAAGTACTGGAGCACATTAGGGAATCAGAGTCAGACTCCAGGCTCCCACAGAGGGTGGAAGACAGAGGGCATATCAATCTTAATGATTACATTTTAAAGGGATGGTTGCCTAGTCTTTGAGAAGGCATTCCCGGGTGGTAAGTGATTTGCATCTTAAAGGGCAGAGAAAAGAATTACAACTGCAAGTTTTCTAAAGTAAAAAGTTTAAGAAAGAGAGGTCAGGGGCCTGTAGTCTGGAAGAAAGCTGTCTAAGCTGAGGGGTTATTTCCTTTAAATTGCTTTGCTTTTCTTGTTCTATAAGTATGTAAAGTACTCTCTTTATTCTTGGAAATTATAAATTTCATGCAGATGTGTCAAGTTAGGTGTCATTTGATACTACAGTTGGCCCTTCAACAATGTGTAGGTTAGGGGGGAAAACTCTCCCTGCTGTTGAAAATCTTCATATAAATTTACAGTTTGTCTTCCTTATCCAGGGCAGGGGTTCCGCGTTTACAGATTCAACCAACAGCACAGATCCCGTAGTACTACTGTAGTATTTAATGAAAAAAATCCGCATACAAGTGGACCTGCATAGTTCAAACCTGTGTTGTTCAAGGGTCAACTATATAGTCTCCTATTATTTTGGGTATTATATTTAATTCAATCGTCCCCTATTTTTGTTTTGTTATTTCTATAGTGCATCCCCTTCAAAATCCCCTCAAGAATTTTAAAACAGATCTGGGATCTCCTGGGTCTATTTTTTTATCTAATAATGTTCACATCTTTGGCGTCCTGCATCAGGTCCAATGACAATCAAATTGTCATCTGTGCTCAGTCATTTGGTTTTCAGCCAACTCAGATCAGTTATTCAAACAGTCTAATGACTTTTCCAAACATAATTTATATTTTAGAACAGTTTTAGATGTATAGAAAAAATTGTGAAGGAAGTACAGAGAGTTTCCATGTATTTTAAACCCAGGTTTTACCCTTATTAACATCTTATATGAGTATGGTACATTTGTTACAATGAACCAACCAATACTGATATATTGTTTTTAACTAAATTCCATACTTTACTTGGATTCCCTTGTTTTTACTCAATGTCCACTTTCTATTCTGGGTCATATCCAGCATACCACATTATATTTAGTGTCCCTTATGATCTTCATGACTATGGCGCTTTCTTCAACTTCCTTACCTTATTTTTGATGCTTTTTAAAGTTTTGAGGAGTACTGATCAGATACTTTGTAGGATGTTCCTCTATTGAAATTGGTCTGATGTTTTTCTCACGACAGTACCTGAGTTATGAGTTATTGGGTGGAAGAACAAAGAGGTAGTGTGCCCTTTTCCATACATCCTATCAAGAGGATAGACATGATTTATGACATTTATGTTGAACTTAATCATCTGGATGAGGTAGTGTTTGTCAGCTTTTTCCACCGTTAATTTAGTATTTTACTTTTTTCTCTATACTCTATGACAGGAAGTCAGTACGTACAGCCCACACTTAAAAATAGGGAATTATTCTCGCCATGCTTACTATTTAATTTATTAATTAATTGGGACTGTCAGAATAAAAACCTTAACTCCAAAATACAATAAATATTTCAGCATCTCTGTAGTTTTAAATTAAATTTCTCCTCCTGCTGCCTCATGGTCCATTCCTGTTCCTCTTTCAGATAATGCTTTTATTTTGGTTCTGCTAGGAAAACTACTTTGACTTTTAGTGATCCTATACGTCGCCTGTATTTTTTGGTGGGTTCTCCATGTGCTCCAAAGGCCCGAAGACTGCTCCTTTCATCTTAGTGCTGGAAAAAAACCAAGAACAATCAACCCTTTTTCACTGACATCTTCAAACAAAGCTGGTGTCTAAAAAGTGCCTTTTATTCTAGGTCTTCCAGATTGCATTTGCCATCTTCTAGCAACCGTTATAGTCACTGGTTCTTATGTATTTATATTGATAATCACCTAGAGGACTTCCTTTGGAATCTAAGAGTCCCTTTGGTTTGGGAGCACTGCAAGAATTAGAGACTGGCACCTTAAAACTTTGAAAAGTTTGAGCAAGGTTTTTAGTTCAAGCTACCTCAAAAGAAAACACTGATTCAGCCAAATCAGAAGAATCACTGGAGACAACTCTCTGTTGTCCTTGAGGCTTCCCTACTGCTTGCACATTCCCACAGACACACACACAAACACACACATTCACATTTGCACACAATTCCTGATCTTACTGCTTCCTTCACAGGGTTTCCTATTAAACAACTCTTTCAAACTGTCACTGGCTTCATTATGTTTCTCTCCATTTGGATGGTGGTGGCCTTCGGTGCATACTTACTACCCCACTGCGTATTAGGGCAAAGGGGGACCCCAGTCACTAGATACATCAGTAGCTCTGATCTCAGTTTTCTCTTATCTTCTACAAACTATTATTCATAAGTAAGTAATCATGTCTCATACTCTTAAGAAGAATGTTTTGTTTAGCAATTTGTTGAATTTCCTGGCTTTTCCCATTTGTTCCAATTGTACGTTTAAAACATGGGTGTAAAACAGTTTACGAAGCCCATTATACATTATCTCTGCTGTATTTCTATATCTCAATACTAACGTCTTGTCTCACATATCTTTCCAAGGATAATTCTTTTTATTCATGACTCCATTACCATATTTAATGTGAAAAATAATCTTGACAATTTTCTGTTATACATGAACAATGAAAATACTCAAAGCAGAGAAAAAATTTTCAAAGTGACACTTTAACTGTTATGTCCACATTCATAATATAATGGATATAAACATAATACATACTCCAAATTCTAATCTGAGATAAAAGCACTTTATATAAATGAAAGTCAAGATGATCTGCATGAATTTTATACACAGTATCGTCACAAATTGTTAATAATCCTCAATGAGAATATAAAAAGGAAGCCACTGATAATTGAGACTTTTAAGAAATGTGGTAATAGTTATAAAAGTTTTCTAGACATCCATAGCAGAAGAAATTGTTAGATACCACACCAACATCATATTTGTTTCCACAAATATCATTATTCTATTAAATAAATGTTTATATCAGAAAAGTAGTCCAAGCTTCCTATGAATTATTCAAACAATATTATTGAGAAGAATGGAAAGAAATGCTTTGAATTCTTTAATGAAATTTATGAATAAAGGCTATTGGACTTATAAGAAGATGAATAAAGGAAGTTACTTCCAAAGATTATTTTACCAAATAAATTGGTTGAATTTAAAGTTTATTCTACTTCAATATATAGCTAAAGTCAACTGAAGAAAAATGCACAACCTAAAAGTTGAGAATTATGTTTTACTTGGCATGCTTTCTGAGGCCTTCAAGCCTGAAAGACAGCTCCTCAAATAGCTCTGAGGGACTGCTCTGAAGAGGTAAGGGAGAAGCCAGATATATAGGGGTTTTTGCAACAAAAACAGGTAGTCGGAACATCAAAAGATTACTGTTAAAGAAAACTGGATATTTCATGTTAATGCACTTAACACCTTTCTACACATATGGAAAGATGCAAGAGTCCGGGATCATTGAAATCATTTCTTTGATATGCACCTTAGCTATCTAGGGTCAGTATCCTGTTCTTTCCTATCCTGAGTCCCCTCAGAGTGGACCTTTGGGGGTGATTGCAGTGAGCAATGTCTTGGCAGTGGACAGCCATTTGTTTCCATCCTAAGTTCTCTCAGGGCTCACCAATGGGGACAGCTGTAGTGGCTTGATATCTGCAACATCCTTTGTTCATTGATACAGCAGGCAACATTTTTCATTCACACTAACCACATGATTCATAGGTGGAAATATAATCAAGCATTAGTTAAAAAAAATTAAGAAAACCTCATACATATTATACATTTACAAGGGTCATAATTAATTTTAATTGTTATTTTTTTCTTTACATCACACATCAAGAAGAATTGAGACGTTCTAAACAAGTGCATCAAAGTCACCATCTTCATTCATTAAATGGTGAGTCAGGGCTGATGTGACTATTTCACTTTGACTTCTGAACTCCTGGATAGAGCTACTTTGGCACTCAGTGTCACTTGTTAGTCATAATCAGATGAGATTGTTAGGTATAGACTTCTGCCCACTAAGAACTAAAAGGGAACAGTTATTTTCCTTATGAATTATATCATCAAATATGCATGGAATGATAATTGTTTATAATCCCCATAAGTCTTAGAAGAACATGACCAGATCATCCATGCTAACTAATCAATCTGGATTACACTAAACAAGAAATCTCAAACACAAGAATATTCTTAAATAAATATTTTCAAGCCAAGCAGTTTTACTTTTTTCAGTTAAAAGAAACCTTCAGATTACAATGTTGAAACACAAATATCTTAGTACCATTTGTTTTTATTTTAAAATGTAGCATACAAAAGGTAACAGTACAAATAAATTATACATTAACATTCTTGGAAATAGCTTTATAGTATTTAATTATTTATTTATTTATTTATTTATCTTTGCGGTACGCGGGCCTCTCACTGTTGTGGCCTCTCCTGTTGCACAGGCTCCGAACGCGCAGGCTCAGTGGCCATGGCTCACGGGCCCAGCCACTCCGCGGCATGTGGGATCTTCCCGGACCGGGGCACAAACCCGTGTCCCCTGCATCGGCAGGTGGACTCTCAACCACTGCGGCACCAGGGAAGCCCATATAGTATTTAATTTCTTACTTTAGATTATTATTCATTTTGATAATACTAACTGAAGGATCATTCAAAAGAAAACATTGCTCGAGCACTATTTTCCCCTGCTTTCAGAAGAAGCAACCAAAATGTTAAATTATCTGTTATGTCATTATTGATTCTTCTACATTTAATCTGTGACTTAGTTTTGTAGTAATATTAGGGAAGCCATGAGCTTCAGCTTTCCTATGGCTAATCAATTTTTTAAAAATTTCTAAATATATAGATTCTATCCTTAAAACTTTCTAGCAACATAGAAAAAATATTACTTTTGTACAAAGTTAATAGTATTATAACTCTACAAATATTATTACCTATCCTTTCCTGAATCTGCTTTGCACTGAAAACAATCTTCTTTATGACATTTCCCCCTCTTAATATTTCAAGCATCATCTCTAGGAATACCTTCAAAAGAAAGAGGTGAAGGAAAATTAAAGGTGAAAAGGAAAGGAGAGAAGTACTAATATTTATTGACCATTGAGTTTGCCAAACACTGTGCCAAATGCATAAAATAAATCCTCTCATAATGAGAAAGTTGCCATGATTATCCCCAATTTAGAAATGAGCCATCCAACAATCAGAGACTGTTCATCATTCAGCTCTGAAAAGCAGCTCAAAAGAGTCTGATTCTGAAGTGTGTATTCACAAACTTTTTGCTCTGCATGCATCAATGTATTTGCAGTTCTTGTAACTCACCATCTTCTTTTACATACCTTTGTCTTCATTTCTTCCTCCAGGGTCCCTTTATGACCTGCCCTCCTGTTAAAGTCTGATTCGACATCAGGTTCAGGTCTCATGCTATTTGGGCTCTAATAACTAATTGATTTCTTCTAGCAGAATAAATCATATCCCTCTACTCTCGTCAGCTAGCTTTACACACCCAAAGGCAGGGCAACGTAGTTTTAACCTCGGTTTCCAGAGGACTTGGAGCATGCATGAAGTACTCAATGCATCTTGTTAAATGAAGAATAAACAAAAACAAATAGAGGGCTTCCCTGGTGGCACAGTGGTTGAGAGTCCATCTGCCTATGCAGGGGACACGGGTTCATGCCCCAGGTCGGGAAGATCCCACATGCCGCGGAGCGGCTAGGCCTGTGAACCATTGCCGCTGAGCCTGCGCATCCGGAGCCTGTGCTCCGCAATGGGAGAGGCCACAACAGTGAGAGGGAGAGGCCATAACAGTAAGAGGCCCGTGTA
Source organism: Orcinus orca (assembly GCF_937001465.1). Lineage (NCBI taxonomy): Eukaryota > Metazoa > Chordata > Mammalia > Artiodactyla > Delphinidae > Orcinus > Orcinus orca. The sequence goes on along the minus strand of NC_064560.1, from coordinate 182,698,731 downwards.
CCACAAAAAAAAAAAAAAAAAAAAAATAGAAATCCACCAAGCTGAATGGCAGAGAAAAAGAAAAGGCAGAATTTACAATCTTTCTCCACTCACCAAATGTTTGCAATATCTTCCTGGACTTTTGAACATTTTTTATGTTTGACAGTGGTACCTGAGTTAAAAATATTAAAGCTTGATTGCTAATGAACACTTTGTATTTTAGACTTTTTTCCACCCTCGTTTGGGTTTCAATAACACTTCTGTGTCACTATTTATTGAGATCCTACAAAGCAAAGGAAGACTTTTTTTTTTTTTTGTAGCCACTTTTCTTTTTATTGAGGAGTTTACTATTTTTTTGGTACAATGCCAATATCATATCATTGTTAACATTATAAACATAAAATTAAACTGAGGAGTTAAATAGTTCAACCCTTAGCAGCAAGTGTGGCTTACCAAGTTTCTTTCTATGAGTGAAAGAAAGAGTGAACTCAAGTAAATGACCAGGGTAGTTTTACTAGATGGGATTTTAAAAATGAGAATGCCAGCTAAATTGTGGGAGATAATACAAGGGATTTTAAACAGGGTGTAAGAGGGGATGGAAAATAACTGATGAAGCTTCTAATACTTCGAGAAGGATTTTGAGGAAAAACAGAGGTAGTAATAATAAATCATTAAATTTTGCTTTGTGGTCTATAACATAAATCCTATTCCCCTCCCCTTCACAAACTTTTCAGTAATATCTGTATTAATAACATTTGCCTTTTGCCTTTTAGAGTTGGATTTTTTTCCT